>NC_136891.1:24506056-24941056 GCF_949152265.1 Phoxinus phoxinus
CCCCCCTAGTTAGTGTCAGTAAAGTAAAATATGATTTAAATGAAATAAGACGTGATGTGTGAAGAGAACAAAGAAAAATCAAGGTAAATTTGGTCAGTGTAATTTTATCAAAGTAAACAATACAAATAACATATTTTAAAATAATTATAGCACAAATAACACACACACACAATATATATATACTGTATATATATATAGATATATTACGATTAAATGAAAGATTTGTTGTTTCAGTTTTCATTTAATTTATTAATTTTAATTATTTTATTTATTTAGTTGTAGTATTATTTATTATAAATGCATTATTATTATTATTTTACTTTTAAGCAATTTAGTTTAAGCAATTTTAAACTTATTTAAGTTTGGTGCCAAGGCAACATTTCTCATTTTTAGCTTTTTATCTGTATTTAATATATTTATTTCAGTTAATGAAAATGATTTCCAACATTTTTAGTTGAAAGCGACACTGACTGTGGTGTTACAGAATGACAGCATTCGCCTTTCTTGTGCAGTATGCAAATACGTACATAGTGTTGGACATTGTTACAAATGAACTGAACTAGAGCGAGTGTGAAATGTGTGTTTTAAGAAGTCACAAAAGGTTTAGGAGGCCAAAAAGAGCCCATAATTGAAGAAACACACACATGTAAAAGAAGGTTAGCCGCACTCTTCCTGTACACCTCTTTTTTCCCCCTCACAAACAAAAGGCAGTAAATTGGCTGCTAAAGGAGAAGTAAATTAATCTGCAGTTTATTTTAATAAGCCCTCACTAACTGTAGACCCGTGTGCACTCTGTCAGCACGTCTCCCCACTGTCTGCTTTAACTGCCTCTGAAACCGCAATCAGCCGTTCTGGAACTGAAAGCTTTAGGATAAAGACAGTGAAACTAATTTCTTCCACTGGCTCAGGGGAAGGTGTGTGTGTGTGTGTGTGTGTGTGTGAGCGCGCGTGTGTGTGTGTGTGTGTGAGCGTGTGCGTGTGTGTGTGTGTGTGTGTGTGTGTTTGTGTGTGTGTGTGTGTGTGGGCGCAGGACCGATGCTGTAGACTGTCTGCAGGTGCAAAGGCTAAGAGTGAGACTCCATTGAGAGCTGTTTTTTATAGAAGCATGAATATCAAGATGTGAGTGAATATGAATTTTTAATGGCGTTGAACATAGCAGATTTTCGCGTAATGAAGTCTCGCTTTCTTACGTTCTTTCATGAGTTGATTGATCTTCATGCCTATTAGTCTTTCATAACTTGTGATGAATAGATCTTTCTTCAAGAATTTTGCTTGGGAAATCAGCAAGCTTGTTCCATGCGATTTACATGCAAGGCATTTCTATTGTGCGAAGCAGATGCAAAAACCTTTTTGAAGTGGCAGTTTTAATAACCTTTTAAACCTTTTTTTGTGTGTGTGTGTATAGTTCAGTGAGTATTTGACTTATATGGCTCTTCAAACATCTCAATCCATGGAAATCTGAGACGTTTTCAGCAGTATTGAAATGTTCATGAGTAAATGATGTAATGCGCTGTCCATGGTGCTGAACCTCACATGACGAGACGCTCTCTAGACCTATTACGAGTTATTTGAAAGGAATTCGGTCCTTTGAACACTGTAAAATATGTTTTGTCACATAACCTAAGATACTTTGTGATAGCATTGGTCGAAATTAACTCCTCAACTACATTATACTATCAAGGTTGTGTGTGTGTGTGTGTGTGTGTGTGTGTGTGTGTGTGTGTGTGTGTGCTCTTGTTTATGTGATTTATGAGGACACAAATTTGTATAATGACATGTGTATTACACTGGTATTACAACTTCAACATGGTTTATGAGGACATTTCATGAGTCCTCATAATTCAAATAGCTTAAAAACCATAAAAAACTATGTTTTATTAAAAATGTAAAAATGCAGAATGTTTCCTGTGGGGGATAGGTTTAGGGTTAGGGGTATTTTTTACGCCAATGGAATATCCTCAAGTATAGCAAAACAAACTTTTATTGCTATTATTATTATAAATATGATCCTGTCTACTAATATTCTAAAAACAATGCTTACTGCCATACTGTACTGTGGTGTTTGTTGTTTTGTACTCTGCAATAGATCGTATTCCCATCTCTTAATCTAAAATGTAGTGTCTTGAGTTTTTTTTCCATGCTTCTTTGTTCACACTGATAGGGGGGAAAACACTCCCTATAGTGTTGCGTTCTGTGGTGCAATCCAACTAACTCTCTTTGTCCCTCTTGTTCTTACGAACCAGCATTAAAGTTCACATGGTCCGTTTAACTGCACAGTGAGTTTATTATGAGGCTCCATAAAAAACCTTCATAAAACACCCTTATAAACACGAGACACAAAAGCAAGGAAAACAAACAAACAAAATATGGCCGTATTGAAAGTGACCCGCCACTATAAAGCACCGCTATTTCTGTGGTCTGTAATAAAGATGCTATTGTGAGCAGGGTAAGATTTGCATTAGAAATTCAGCTGATGAATATGTAGTGGAATTTCATGTCTTTGATATTCTCTCTATTGCTGGGCTTGTATGTTTTAATTGGGAGGCTGGTTTGAATATTCATGAGCTGCTGCTGCGTCTCTCACTCATTAGGTTAAGTTGTACGTTTCTCTGATTCAAGACCATTTTTGTCACTGGTTTAGAAACTAGTCATTCTACCATGTATGAATTAATTGTTATTACGCCCAAAGTTACATATCTGCAAAGTAGACATGACCTGTGCTGCGTTTCTCAAAAGCATTGTGAGCTATGTTGACCGTAGAGCCATTGGTGCCTATCAACTACTTAGGCTTACAATGTTTTTAGGAAACACAGCCCCCTACTCAACAACTAAATGTATGTTTTATGCTTTTATATTGATAGCACAGGGATTTACAGCAACCATTGGTTAAAATACTTTCTTGCAGACACATTTTTTTTTTAATGAATTGACTCTGCAATGTAATAAAACTAACATGGTCTATGTTTGTCAACACAAATAAGACCTCTAAAGCCAGCTGCCTTCATTAAAACGGCCCTGTTTCCTGTAAGTGGTCTCTGATCTGAGAGAAAATATTGCTATTTTTTTCTCTCGCGCTGGAGGGAAGCAGGCATCCAATCCTCCTGGCATTGATGGGCATGCTCATGGCTCATATTGGGCTTTGTGATGGATAGTGTAGCAGAATTAAAGTGCGCTGGAGTGGAGAGGAGAGGACCCAGCATGCCCCAGCTCAGGGGCCAATCAGCCAAAAGCCATTAGCCTCAAACTAGCTCAAAAACACCTTCAAAATCCACCAAAAATCTACATATTCACACACATGCAGCAGTAATGTGCTGCTCCTTCAATGTCCTTGCACTACACACACACACACACACACACACACACACACACACACACACACACACACACACACACACACACACACACACACACACACACACACACATACACACACACACACACACACACACACACACACACACACACACACACACACAGTTTAACAAAGGAATGTACACAAAATCATATTTTAGCAATGCTCTCTCACATATTTTGAAATTCTAATTGAATTTTTTTCCATTATGGTATAGGCAGCAAAAATGCTCTGTTTCATATACCATAATGCTGTTAAATGTTTCTTTAGTCAATTTGACCTTATAGCAGGAACTACAGTAGGGAAAACCACAATAAAGAAATGGATCGATTTAGATGAATATAACACACACACACACACACACACACACACACACACACACACACACACACACACACACACACACACACACACACACACACACACACACACACACACACACACACACACACACACACACTACCTGTGATATATACTTTAGGGAAAAGGAGAGAGAGTGTGTACGAGAGAGGCAGTTTATGAGTGTGTGCAACAGAGTGAGAATAAGAAATGAAAAGGAACTGGTAATTGGACTGGGAGTTCAAGACAGGTTGACATGTCCGACCAGAGGAATCCACTTTACATACTGCTGGCACCCTAACTAGTGCACACACACACACACACACACACACACTGTCTTTCTCAGAGGTGGTTCGTGAAGCCAGATTTTATATTAGATATGAATTATGAGCTGTAGCATCTCAGAATGTCTTTGCTAATTACTCAGTCCAAACCCAAACATCACTCCTTTTGGTTGAACAAGAGCTCCTGATATGCTTAAAAAAATATATTATGGTATTTGACACATCGTTGAATTTTCTCATTTTACAACTATTAAGGGAACACTCAAAACATATTTAGGCCTAAGATTTCTGTATATGATTTTCCATCTATTTTTATTGCAGTTTTAAAGAGGCCATTTTATGCCCTTTTACAAAGTCTTGATTTAGTTTTTGGGGTCTACTAGAATAGGCTTACACCTTATATTTTTTTCACATATTTGACATTGTTGCAGCACCTCTCTTCCCAGTCTGTCAGTAACACTCTGTTTAGTTCCTGTCTCCATGAAGCCCCTCCTTCTGAAAAGCTCAAAGTGCTCTGATTGGCCGGCTGGACCAGTGTGCTGTGATTGGTCAACTCATTTGAGTGCATTTCAGAAATGTCACGCCCTTTACCATAATTGTGATTTTCAACACACTATAACACAACTCAGCCATGACTTGACCTTTATTTTCATATGCCTTTGGCGGGAATTATTAAAATGAAGAATATTGTGACGTGTTCGTTCACGGAAGGAAACACAAGACTACTATCGAAGCGTTTCAGGGAGTTCAGAAACTTTACTGATATTGAGAATGACCTCCTTTGGAGTGACTTTGTGGTTTGTAACTATAGTGCTTAATCGTCAACATTACAGATTTAAAAAAGGGGTCCTCTTTAACATAAACTAATACACTTTTTTTTTTTTTTTTTTTTTTTTTTTTTGTCATACATAAATTAACATGTAAGATTTCTGTAATAGTACTAAAAAACTGAGTGTTTTTAAACTATATTACCAGGTTTATATACTGTATTTATCATCAATTCCATACATTTTAACTACTTGAATATTGCTTGTTCCGCAACTAGCCATATTGTTCATAATTTTTCGTTACATTTTCTAGTCCAAATGCAAATACCCATCCACATACCCAATCCAACTATAATTGTAAAATTCAGGCCTAATTGTTGTAAGTTCATATTTCGGATTCAGTATAAGTTAAGCTCTGTTGACAGCATTTATGGCATAATTTTGATTACCAAAATTGGTTATAATGAGGCACTAACAATGGAAGTTATACATTTTTTTATCAGATTTGTTTTTTTTTAGCTGTATAATGATTTTTGTGGTTGTTTTAGGGTTTTTGGTGTTACATTATCACACTTATATTGTTTACGTCTAGTGTCTTACAATTTAAGTGTCTCATTATCCAGATTTCCCAGTTTTTTTTTTTTTTTTATAAATGGAGGAAATGAAGTGTAAATAAAAGTGAAACATGTTGTTTTGTAATCAACATAATGCCACAAATGGTGTCGATTAAGCTTAACTTTTACTATACCTGAATATTCCTTATACAATTGTATAAAAATCCTGTATTTGTACAATAAGAATATTTGAAACAATTTATCCCAATATATTTACTGTGATCATTTAATACAAAAGCCCCGGTAACCAACCCTTCATTGAGCTAAATGCCTGTAAAACTTCATTATGGCTTCCATGGTTGCCCTTTAAAAGAGTCAATAAGATCGAGGCTAATAAGACGGAGACTTGTACAAATACAAGACAATAAATGCAGTGTAAATACATACAGCGGTGCTGTTTTCACAGTGGGAGAGCGGAACAGAATGCTCGGATATGAGGCTTTCGGTAGCCATCCGGTCACGTCAAAGTCAACTTTAGCCCCAGCTAAGGGTTTTTTGAGACACACACACATACAGTATATGAGTAATTGCAATTGACAGTGAATTAATTGCATGCGTGTAGCATGCAGATCGGTAATTAAGTGTGTGTACGTGTTGTGCAGAAGTGTGTGAGGGATTCTGTCTGGAATCTGGAGGGGTGGGACGGCATGAACACCGTCTCCAGATGGGAACTCTGGGTCTGCTGCTGTGGAGGGAGGGAACCTAATGAATGTCGCACAGGTGGCCGGTCTTTAGCAGCACACACCTCTCGCATTTAACAACCCAACCCGGAACATATGCGGCCAAGAAACACGCTAACACGCTCGCTTACTGACGTTGCACCTCTGACATGTGGGCAGATTTAGAAACACATTCATCTTTCATTAAATGAGCTTATGCTCATGGATACAGCGCAAATCTATACCAAAGATCTGGAGCTGTAATGTTTATATGAAGCAGTGTTGGGGAAGGTACTTTGAACCTGTGGCTACAAGCTATAAATAGTTAGTCGACAGTACCCTGATTATTTATTTATTTATTAGCTTAATTAGTTTGTGGTTTTGTTTTGTTTGTTTGTTAGACTGGCTCCTTTTTTGCTATCAAAAAAAAAAATTAAATAGTCGCTGTCAGAATAATAAATGGTTTTGGAAAGGGTTCATTTAATTGAACCAGCCGACTGAACAGATTGAACAAAATAATTTTAATATTTTAATTAAATTTTATTTCTTATTTGATTTTATTTCACTTGTTTCAATTTATTTTATTTTATTATTTATTTTATTATTCCCCCTCCCCCCAATTTTTTTATTTTTCTCTTTAATTTTTTTTATTTTTTACTTTTAATTACATTTTTTAAAATGTTATTTTATTCTTTATTGTTTGTTTAATTTTTTTATTTTATTTTATAATTGTATTTATTTTTATTTTTAATTATATTTAACTTATTTATTTATGTTATCCTGTACTTCCGCAAAGTAGAGCAATGAGAGCATATTTTATTATGCTGTGTGTGATAAAAAATAAAAATAAAAATCAGAATAGCATATTGTCATACTACAGCACTACTTGTTAGAAAAAGTATCTTGTTGCTGAAAAATCTGTACTATTTTGGGAAAATCTGCCACAGAAAAATGCTACTGGTGACAATGCTGAGGATACTGACATGAATATTGTTTCCTTTCTCCTAATGGAGTAACAGACATACTGAGGTCTCCGAACAGTCAATGTGAGTCTGTTAAAAGGATCCATCATAATTTATTCATCTCCTGCAGCCTGTGCTTGATACACTAAATATTATGTACAGCTTTGCTTCCATCTCCTTTTCACCACTTTCTCTCTTTCTCTCTCGCCCTCCTTCTCTCACACGCTCGGCGGTTTGTGTCACTCCTCCTGTTGCATATTTTATAACACAATTGTAATTTTGAATGAGGAGAATAATGAATTATGAATAGTCAATGCGGGTGTAATGGCTGAGTGTTTTGTTTGTGCGTGGAGCCGGTACAGGCTGGTGTCCTATTTGCAGCCCCTCATGTGGCGAGCCCTTAAAGTTCGCTCGGAGAAATATAATGATAATCTGATCATTCTGTTGTTTTGAAAAGTGTGATTGATAGGTTTCCTCATGCATCCTGAGGACATATTTTGATTGCTGATTAGAACTGTGCAACTGGACAGCGTGATACAGTACACAGTAAACATTTAAATAAACTTAAACTTTTTAATACAATCAACTTGGATAAGTAATTTCAACTTAAAATCACATTAAACTGACTTGAAATTTTGAGTTGAATCGTATAAGTTGTAAAGTTGAAAAAAATTGAGTTAAAGCAATGTAAAAACATATGTTGTCATAACTTATTGATCATATATATATATATATATATTTTACAATGTACCGTATACAGCATGCTTTAACAAAGATACGTTTTCACCTTTCTCTTGCAGCATGATTTATATAAACAATTGTCAGATAATTACTATTACCAACCCGATCTCACCAAATGCGTCTATATAGCACGCAGTGTGTTTATCGTGTAATATATACGCGAAAATGAGTTTTTACGTGCATAGTATACGCATGGATAGCACATGGTTGGGTTTAGGGTGGGGTAGGGTGCGTGTGTATTATACGCTTGGGTAGGATAAGTGGTGTGGGGTGCGTGTGTATATCACGAAATTAAGTGCGTATCATATGCACGCGCAAAACTGCGTATCATATCCACGTAAAAACTCATTTTCGCGTATAAATTGCACGATAAACACACTGCGTGCTATAGAGACGCATTTGGGTGAGAACAGGCTGCTATTACAGTCAAAAGTTTGGCCACAATTGAGTGACATTTGTTTATCATGATCTAAAAGCAAAACTTTAGAACGGTATAGTGTATGTAACATCCTTTTTAAATTGTGTTGGTTATTCTTGACCAGATTACCAAAGCCTGTGCACGTCTCGAAACTGACTTGCCATAGCATATCTTGATGTAACACATCACGGCATATTATTTTCTTATTGTTGTGACATTTCTATTTATTTCTCCCTGCGGCTTTGATGCTTTTGTAGCATGGCGTTACGTGAACGTGCCTTACAGGCCTGAAGGGATCACGGGTGCAAGACAATTACAGTTGGAAAAGCTATTTCAGTCTATAAATTCAGGCAGTCGCACGCAGAAATGAACTCTAACCCTCCACGTCACATTATCCGGAGCCCTGCTGTTGTACGGACACGACTGCAAGGGAGTTCCAAATGGAACCTTCCTGTTAACATTTGTTGACAAGACAGATGGGAAACAATTTGGAGACGGACAAAAGTGTCAATTCATCTCGGGGTTTAATGGTGCGGAAAATGATACTGCTGTGCATGGGGAGGATGAAACGCTTTTCAAATGATGAATATGCAGTGTTTGTTAGCATAGATGGATAATTAATTTAAATAAATCTTATTTACTTCCAGAGCTGTTTATAATTTTTGCGCCAAAAGTGTTCTCGACCTGTTTTCATTACGCAAAAATCTGTTCGGTTACAGGGCACAAGGGATTTGCCAAGCCAATCATCAATAGTCAATTATATAGTACATAATAACCAGAAGTCCATGAAGAAGAACCTCCACAAGCAATGAGTAAGTGGGTCAAATAAACTGTCTTGTAAATGCACTTAAATGCACTCATTATACATATTCACTTGAAAACACATTTTCTATGATTAGCATGTTTCTGAACATCATAGAGAGGAATGTGGACTCTGTATGTATATGTATATATATATATATACTGTATATATGCAAATCCGAATCATTAATGTTCATATATGTACATATTATTGTTAATACAACAACACGTGTATTTAAGTTGTAAGAATTTTTTTATTAATTTTTACTTTATGGTTACTCCACGTGACATTTTTTTGTGTTTTTAACTCTTTTCCTGCAATTGACGAGATTTTCCGTCATTTATGGCGCAACTCTTCACTCCCATTGACTGAATTTTCAGGAATTTCAATCCACGTTTTCACCGTTATACCGTAGGGGGCGCTGTTGTGCATCTTCTGAAAGAGTGCAGCATCTCTGGTTCAAAACACAGGCAAAGATGCAGAAACAAGCGATAGAAGCATTGCTTATGCACATGTAAAATAATGCAAATAAATCTAATTGTACCTTTTTGTTGACCATGGTTATAAAAGTGTGTTCTTTTTTTTCTCAAAATCAAATGAAACTGAATACAAAGAATGTATTTCTACGAAGATTCTTTTTTTGTTTTTTTGTTGATGCTCTACATCATTTGACTGAATAATATTTTATGGGCTTGAATTACGTAATGCACATCGTTTTCCACGGTCGTGACATGTTTGTGTAAACTTGTTTCTGATTGGGAAAGCCCAGACCCCATGCAGGTGTTGCTTCATGATTGGTTACTCATCTCTGGGGTCTTGTAGAAATATTTGTCCCAGGTGGAGGGCTGGTCATACATCACGCTGCCTACAGACGTATCCCAGAAGACCCTGGTGCTATCACACCTCGTGTGTGTGTGTGTGTGTGTGTGTGTGTGTGTGTGTGTGTGTGTGTGTGTGTGTGTGTGTGTGTGTGTGTGTGTGTGTGTGTGTGTGTGTGTGTGGCATGTTTATCTCTGATGATATGAGATGATATTACTGCTGTCTCACCATCACTAAAGCAATCTATCAATCTATGAGAAACAGGAGGAACAGGAAATAGTCAAGAAAGGGTCAGAAAAAATAAAAAGGAGAGTGTAACAAGAGGAGCGCATTCCCTTCCCAGGAGAAGCTCTTCTGTTTGTCAGGGTCACTACCAATCAAGAGGAAATGGTCAGAGGTCATTGCCACGGAGAGTACTTGAGTCGTCCCATAAATAAATTGAAGCGCTGACCGTCACTGACTCGCAGCAGAGAACAACATGATGGGACGTAATACACTTCCCGTCCCAGACTTATGGACTGACATGCTCGTTGACACTAGGATGTCGATTAAAGGGATAGTTCACCCAAAAAAGGAAAATTCTGAGGTGAGGTTTGTTCTTGTGCATCAAGCAAGAGCTCTGTTGACCATATTTGATGTGCTATGTGCGTTGATCAATGTTGATATGTGAATATAAATTAAATCTTTTCATCATATAAAGCGATCTTGTCTCCTCAGAACTTTTGGGTTAAACCACTTAATTCATATGGATTAGTGGAATCTCTCAGATACGTATATTACTATCTTAATAGTATTATGTGACCCTGAATCACAAAACCAGTCACAAGTCGCACGGGTATATTTGTGGCAATAGCCAACAATGCATTTAGAAAAAATTATATTCTGCTTTGCTTTGTGAATAAGAACACCTTTTATCTGTGCGGCTCTAAAAAAAAGTTACACGCATCTTTCGTGACTCTCATATCTCGTATTACAGAAGTTAAATGCATGCAAATTCAATTTTATATTTTCTTTATCTCTTTCCCCACCAGCGTTTTTTTTATTTTGAGAATATTTTGTATGTATATCTGAATATGATATATCTAAAGAAAGAACAGAGCCTCTGCTTTTAATCAACAACAGCAAATACGTTTTATTCAACATTTTGAACAAAAACTAAAATATTACAACATGCATTAGAAATGCTTTTATCGCTTGTTTCTGCTCCTTTTTTTCCCCTGTGTTTTGATCCAGAGACGTCATCCCTACTTAGTCTGTGTAGGGAACGGAAAGTTATTTTTTTTGGCATATGGCACACATTTGGCCAATATTTAGCAGCATCATTCAGACTCTATCATTCAATAACAACATTACCTTCCCTCTCAGGGGGACTGCAGAATGAACTGTGCTCCTTCTGTCTGACTGACTGCACTGAATGAGTTGAGTGGGCCTGTTCATGCTAACAGCTAATATATCATGTCAACACAGCCAACTGAAGCAAGCTAGTGAATAAGCTTCAGATTAGCGTTTTCATAGCGCCTCCCCACCTCTTATTCCCCGTCTCCCTGTGTTTGAAAAGAGAGTCGGCAGTAAAAGACTAATGAAGCCTAATTGGTTCACAGTCTGTCTCATTGCTAGCGAAAGTGGCCTTGGTTTCTGGGAATGTGGCAGCCGGTTTAATTTTCACCCTGTCCAATTGTGTGGTGGAGTGTGTGAGCGTGAAGCCGCGGGGGATCAAAGTATTTGTATGTGTTGATAAGAGGCGCTAGAGCTACACTGCAGACTGGTGTGGGCCAATTCCAGCACACGACTGCATGCAAACATAACTCGTGTGGAGAGTGAAGCTACAGCAGTTTTACCATTTTACAATTGTGTTTTTAAATAGCCTACGGTTTGCTGTGTATTTTCCACCAATTAGCATGTAGGTTTGGATGACAGAATGCGCTAACAACCCAGTTTGGAAACAGATGACGAATCAAAACGGGAGAACAGAATAATACTGGAAGAGAAATGAGGACATAGTGAGATAAATGTGAAACGCAGTCCTGTCTTGTTTAGCAGAAATAACCAGAGGGGAATCGTTATTGCCTCGAGTTGCTAATATCCACGAACGTGCATTTTTAACACTTTATGGTGTTAACCCTTTTGTATTGATCTTCGAATGCTGTGAGGTGTACGGCGACATAGGATTGGTCATGGTTGTGTGTTAATGTAGCAGGTCATGTTTGCTTCAGGCAGCCTATAGAGGGAATGAATAGATTAATGTCAATAGCTTAAAGAGTAAATTCTATCATTTAATCGTTTAGTCTTATAATTTAAAATCCATATAACATTTTTCTGTGAAACTGTTTATATAACTCTTATTTAGTATGTTTGGTTCCCATTTCTGCAGTATAATGCTGGGTAGCCCCACCCACTGTGAAATCTCATTGGTCCAAAATCATGCTCCTTATATAACTATACAATAAACATCAAATATGTTCTGATTGGCTGCTATTTTGTAGCAGTTTCACATTATGTTTGGAAATACTACCCGTATCTGCTTTGTTACATGGTGTAATTTTTTTTTTTACCGCTTTAAAAGCTGCCACGGTACATTGAAGATTGGGGTTTGGGTTGTAGTTAGTTGAGAAAATAATATATAATAAATGAACATCCTGGTATGCTTTTGATTTGTCTTACAGCTTGACCCACACACAATTCCTGTGCACTGATGTATTACACCTTAATATGAACGAGAAAAGAGGCAAAGGGACGTGCTCAAACCTGTGATTGTGTGTCGGCAGCTTTTGTGCTGTGAATTAAAACTGAGGAACCTACATATGAATGAGATGAGGAGAATACCAATGACCATGCAGAGAGAGAGAGAGAGAGAGAGAGAGAGCGCTGGCCAGAGCGTGTGCTGTGGGTGTGAGAGAATGATACAGGGAGTGTGTGGGAGTTGTGCTGTTAACCACGCTGGTGCACTCAAAGCATGTTTGGCTAGGTAACATCAGAGAGAGAGAGAGAGAGAGAGAGAGGGATATTTCCTGTCTGCTGGAGTGCTGCCTATGGAGTCGGCATATTTAGCTTACAGACTGACTGACGTGAACACACATTTGTATATAGCAGGGGTCTACAACCTTTTAGACATGCAGTGCCACCCTGAACCCTTCACAAATGTATTATGTTGGGAATTCTGTAGTGTTTGATGATGGACTCTGCTTCCCAGTATGCACCACGGTGTGAATAAATCATGCAAATTTCTGCCTCATTGTTTTATTGTTTTTACGGTTTAGTGGATTGTTGGCACAGGAATTCTCATGACTGCTGTTTTGTGTCATGTTGTGATAACCTAGGAGTGCATCTTTCCCTTAAATGATGCCAGTTTGAGCGTTTCTGTTTTACACCATTAAAACAGGGCTAAAAATAGTACTTTCACATTTTGTTTTTTAAACAAATGAAAAAACAACATAATATGACCCAAATGTGAAAAAAATACTATATATATGTACCGGTATATATAAACAAAATATAAACAGCATAAATATATTACCTATAAAATACAAAAAATATTACTATTCATAATTTAAACAATAAATTAATAAATACTGGTAATCAATTAAATAAACAAATAAATAATCAATCAATCATCTAATCTTGAGTAACAATCACATTCTATTATCAAAATGTGAAATGATTACTATTCATGAATTTAATTAGGTAGATACAGAAATGCAGACATACAGACATATATAGAGGATGGATGGATGGATGGATGGATGGATGGATGGATGGATGGATGGATGGATGGATGGATCACACATTCAACATTGTATGACCGAAATTATAAAGTATTACTATTAATAGATCAATCATCTAAACAGGAGTAACATCACATTCTATTATCAAAATGGAAAATTATTTCTATTAGTAATCTTAATTACTTAAATACTTAAAATCTTAAAGAAAGAAAGAAAGAAAGAAAGAAAGAAAGAAAGAAAAATAATCGACATTTCCACGTCAATCATATCAGTATTGCAGTTTGCGTACATTATGAACTACATTATGTAGTTCTCTTTTTACAAAATACTAATAAAATATTTAATACTGTTGTCGGTAAATTAAGATTTGATGGATTAAGTTTTATTCAATTTTACAATTTCATTGGGACACATTTTTGCAATGTTATGGAAGTCGCCATCTTTGATATTCACTTCAGTGACTGTCACTACTGTATACTTGCATGTGTTGTTCACAGCCATCACGAGCAGAGAAAAGGGACTTGGTTTCGGTTATTCATTCACACAGACAATATTGCAGTAACTCCTGTAAGCTGCTATATGAACAGGACATTTCCAGAGTCACATCTGTTATTAATCCCAAACAATATCTGTGTGAACATAGGCAATCTGCATGTGTAATCTGTGTGTGTTGTCGTGTGTGTGTGTTTGGCACATTCCGCACACATGCGCACGTGTCAAGCACTCAGGGGCCGTTTGACAGAAGATAAGATGGATGACTCTGCAGTGAGGGTTAAGCCTGCACAGCTACACACACACACACACACACACACACACACACACACACACACACACACACACACACACACACACAGAGAGATATACAAACAACTCGTTAACATACTCCTACGTGAATGGATTTATTGCAGCTCTCAGGTGAGAGAGAGCAAATGTGTTTATAGTGAAGAGTAGATAAATTGAGAGGTATGTGTTAAGAAATTCATTGATGCTCACATTATTTAAATCAAAAATGAATTATATTATTTATGTATTTACTAATCTGTAAATTGTTATTAACTTCAGGTATAAAAACATTTATTTGATCATACATTTTTTTTTATTTGAGAAATGCAAGTCAAATACTTCCCCATAAAAGTGAGACGCCTTTAGAATGGCTAATAATAATAATTTATAAATATTATTATGATTATACATTTTTTATCAAGTAATCTATTTTAACTGTAGACAACATATTTTCAAAACTATCACGTCATTGACCAAATATGAATTTATTCACAACCCATTAATAATAATATAAATTATTATTATTAAATTCACAACCCATTTATAATAATAATAATAATAATTACTAGTATTATTTAAATATTGTTTTTGTTTTTTTTCATTAATATTATTAATATATAACTATTTATTGAATGTTAAACATTGCTGTTCTATCAAAACTATGAAAAGCTGTGTTAGTGATTTTGCCAAAAAAGCCCCGTAACTTGTGGCTTATTATCTGATAAACATCGGAAAAAGATTGGATTCACATCCACTGTAAATCAAAATGTTGCAAACACATCTGCTGAATTTCATACGAACATCCAACAGGGAATATTCATATTGCAAACCTTGTAAAAATTTCATCAACCTGATTAAAATACACCCATTGAATATTCTCTTGGCAGCGTACATGTGCTAACAGGTGCATTGATTTGTACTTATCTTCTGTAATAATAATTATCATTTGTCAAGCTGAATTGTCTTATAAGTGAAAGAACAATCCTTCGTTTTGAATTCAACAAGCAATTTAGCATGTCACTTTATCTCAAAAGTAACAGAGGGCGCATATAAACGGATGTATTTGCACAGGGTGTGTGTGTAAAGAGGTTGGATTTTCTTCAGATGCAAAAAGTCACGTTTGTCTTGTCTTTTCTTGCATTTTGTAAGTTGCTATTCATCCTTTCCTGATAGAAAGAGCTCAGCAGGGAGGCCAATAGGAGGAGGAATATATCTCAGCAAATATGGGTGTTGGGGTAGAAGGTTAGAGCTATGCTAACACATCCATTTCTTCAACGCTTGTACAACGTTACCATCTTCTCATTCTGAAGGGCACAGGGAATAGCGTCAGCAATTGAAAACGCATTTTCTGTACGTAAAATGACAGTGTTTGTGTGGGATTATGTCCATGCATGTGTTTTTTTTTATATGTGAATCTGTGAGCTTGAACTGGTGTAATTCAGAGCTTGTGTGTGTGAGAGAAAGAGTGAGATAGCCTTTGTGTGTTTACATGTGCACTGGACGGATGTTTTATTCATGGCGATATCTTCCGAGGTCTTTGGTATGCTGCAGCGTGAGTTTATATAGACGTGTATTTGTCCCTGTAGCTTGTGTGCGTTCATGTGAGCATCTACTGTAGTGCATGGCTTAGGTTGTCTAAACTCAATGTGAATAATTTGTCTGTTAATGACGATTCAAATATTACTCTGTTACCATTTTCGGTCCCACTTTATATTAAGTAGCTGTAAGTACTATGTACTTACATCTAAAAATAAGTACAATGTACTTATTGTGTTCATGTTGTGTTGTAAAACACTTTTGCTGCTATTAAGGTGCGATACGGGTAAGGTTAGGGACAGGTGTGGTGTTATGGGTTGGTTTAAGGGAGGGTTAAGGTGTAAGGGAGGGTCAATAGTGTAATTACATCAATTAATTACAGGTGTACATGCAGGTATTTTTAAAATATAAGTACAATGTAAAAACATGTATGTACACAATAAGTCTATTGTATCAAATTATTATTTTCAGTGTACATAGTACGTAAAGCCACCTAATATAAAGGGAGGTTTTTGGAGATTTTGTCAGGTTTTGGTCACTTCTGGGCAGAGATGTTCGCAAGTCTTTCACCTGGAGTCCAAGTCAAGTCTAAAGTCTTTAAGCTGGAGTCTGAGTCAAGTCTGGAGTCTTTAAGCTGGAGTCTGAGTCAAGTCTGGAGTCTTTAAGCTGGAGTCTGAGTCAAGTCTAAAGTCTTTAAGCTGGAGTCTGAGTCAAGTCTGGAGTCTTTAAGCTGGAGTCTGAGTCAAGTCTAAAGTCTTTAAGCTGGAGTCTGAGTCAAGTCTGGAGTCTTTAAGCTGGAGTCTGAGTCAAGTCTAAAGTCTTTAAGCTGGAGTCTGAGTCAAGTCTGGAGTCTTTAAGCTGGAGTCTGAGTCAAGTCTAAAGTCTTTAAGCTGGAGTCTGAATCAAGTCTGGACTGGAGTCTTTAAGCTGGAGTCTGAGTCAAGTCTGGACTGGAGTCTTTAAGCTGGAGTCTGAGTCAAGTCTGAAGTCTTTAAAGGAATACTTCACCTCTGTAAAGAAGAATGTGTATTTAAAATGGGTCATTTATGTAGTAGAAATGTGAAATAATTTTTTTGAATTTGGAGTCTTCTACACTGAGAAAAGCCAGAAAATGTATTTGTGGCTCATGTGGATGAAAGACAACAACTCCCAGAATGCACTTGCTTCGCTGCCGTACGAGGCCACGCCTACCGGTAAGGGCGCAGTTAAACAACAAGGCTAGACTACGAGTGAGTCTCCGTGACGAGTCTGCCCGGGATTTCGAGACTGCCCAAAACTGTCCGGGATTTGGCTTTTGCGTTCTACAGTCGCCATGCATTATGTTTACTGTGGCGAGCAGGACGAGTCTGAGGGCTGCGGGAGAACAACGCGAGGCCGGTGGCGTGATTACTGATGAGCGGCACCTGTGAGACGCACCGGTCTTGTATCTCTCACGGAGGAGCGGGAATTTTCTTAGCAATGTTAAAACGCACATTAACCCATTAATTGTTTAGCGTTCATGTAAACACTACATTCAGATTAGAGTTCTCAACGGGTCGGGTCGAGGGGTGGGGGCAGACCTGACGCCGCTGCGTGCACGCCTTTTGCCTGGAGAAGAAGATGGAGTTGGTGAAAAGTGAACTTGCCGCAGGTTAATTCACCATCGCTACTACAGGAGTGGGAAATCAGAGGTCTGGAAAGTGTTTGGACTGGTGCTGGATTCTGATGGAAATTTTACAGGTTATGTTGTACAGCCCGCCCGCTGGCTGGGTACATGTTTGAGTTCTTTTCATTTATTATTGTTTGAAGATTTTTATTTAGACTAAGGCATATTTATATAGCCTATTTATATATTTAAAGTTTATTGTTTCAGTTGTTTGTATTGTTAAAAGGCGTGAACATTAAAGGTTGATTTGAATTCCCGTCTGCTGGTCATAACGTGTATGAGAAAAAAAAAAAAAAAATACACGGCCGTCGGGCTGCGGGCCGGGTTCGGGCAGATAATTCATGTTGATGTGTCGGGTTTGTTCGGGTCCGGGCTTTAAAAGCCACGGGCCGGGTCGGGTCGGGTTGTAATTTTCAGGCCCGTTGAGAACTCTAATTCAGATTCACCAATCGGAATAAATTCAGTTAGATTGAAACAAAAGGTGTGCATGTAGACAATGAATGGCGACTGCAGAAATCAAAAGCCGAATCCCGGACATTTTGGACGATCTCGACGGCCGGACATGTCCAGGAAAAGCTTACCTTAGCTTCCAAAAAAAGATGGCTGATTGACACTATTTGTACATTCTGTGAGTGAGATCCCACCCTCTATGGGCGGGTTGAAAACATGCGGATCTAGCGCCTTCTACTGGCTGTATGACGATGACGATTTTTGCGTCATCTGAGGATTTTTACAGACAAAAAAATACATAAATCTGTTGTCTCAAGGGGATATGAGGGAGGGAAGCACGGTCATTTGAAAATACTACCAGTTTTCTACTGATACAAAGCTTAATGCTAAATCCTGAAAGTATCCCTTTAAGCTGGAGTCTGAGTCAAGTCTGAAGTCTTTAAGCTGGAGACTGAGTCAAGTCTGAAGTCTTTAAGCTGGAGCCTGAGTCAAGTCTGAAGTCTTTAAGCTGGAGCCTGAGTCAAGTCTGAAGTCTTTAAGCTGGAATCTGAGTCAAGTCTGGAGTCTTTAAGCTGGAGTCTGAGTCAAGTCTGAAGTCTTTAAGCTGGAGCTTGAGTCAAGTCTGAAGTATTTAAGCTGGAGTCTGAGTCAAGTCTGAAGTCTTTAAGCTGGAGCTTGAGTCTTAGTCTGAAGTCTTTAAGCTGGAGTCTGAGTCAAGTCTGAAGTCTTTAAGCTGGAGCTTGAGTCAAGTCTGAAGTCTATTAAAATGCGACTCGAGTCAGAGTCTCTAACTCGAGTGCCCATCTCTGCTTCTGGGTACAAATTTGTCCCTAAAATTTAGTTAAGTAGGCACACACACACACACACACACACACACACACACACACACACACACACACACACACACACACACACACACACACACACACACACACACACACACACACACACACACACACACACACACACACACACACACACACACACACACACACGTGTGTCCATCAAAAGGGCAAAAAAACAACAACCTTCCTTGTACTTTTGTATGTCTGAGTGGTTTAACAAACCATGTTCAAGATAGATAGTATATTTTTGGGAGAAAGCGTCTCATTTCTGTCTAGAGTACAGGAAGTAATGCGCGGGACGTTTAAGTGTAAATGAGGTGTCTTGTCATCTATGGCTGTATCTCCGGTCCCCTATGAAGGCAGAGCTTAGAGCAGTGCTGCTGTATTGATTCAAGCGGACTCCCTGATGACCCGCCATGTTTACACTGGACTTGAATGGCTAATGCAGTGACACTCACTTCCAACAGCAGGGCTGGCGATTCTCTTTCGTTCTCTTTTTCTCTTTCGCACACTTGCGGAATGTTGAGATTTCATTAATTCTATATACTTGCTTTGTTTGCTTTGTTGCAAGGGATATTACATCAATGCTTTGGTCGATAGTGAGATGCATACTTCAAATTTTAGGTTTGTTGTTCCGTCCTTGATAATTTCCCCTCAGCGATTGTTTTTTGACTGCAACAACCTTCTGTAACATAGATAAAGCTGATTCAATCAATCTGTCCCAGAGGCACGACACCCGAGTTTGTCAATCAATCACGTGTCTACTACAATCCCATGTGCAATTATGCAAAATGATTAATAAATTATGGCTTCAGGTGTCTAAATAAATAATATGATGTTTGCATAAAGTTGCTACCAGATATTGTCTTGCTGGAACCCATAAATCTCAGTTCTGTCCTCCTTTTTCTCCACCGTTAAAGCATTAACCAGTTAAGCAGTTTTTCTCAAACGTCTTGACAAGTAAGATTAAAAGCTGTGGTTTCAATGGTGTGTTCTCACTGAAGACTTCTCTTACCCTTAATCCTGTCCCGCTACCCAGCAAGCCCTCGACAGCCCAAAGGTCTGTCAAGATTACAGCACCTCTGAGTACATTTTTATTGAAAGGAGAAATCGATCTGCCCTCTTGATCTCACAAACAAAGGTATTGCAGAGACAAACAAGGGCTTTAAGACCCTGTGCCTAGACCACAACAAGGTTGTTATTTTTTTGTTCCCCTGATCTCCTTGATTTTCTCAGCACATTTTAAGATAATTTAAAGCTAAAATATGTAATTTTTCGCCGCCAAAGGTCACATTTTCAAAACAATAACAAAGCTTGATGCCGCTATGAAGGAGAGTGGAACGATGGGAGATGTCGTTTTCACCATCCAGAGATATATGGTATAATAATCTGTATAATTCACAAATCATGTTCACGGATGAGGTAATAAATGAGTTTTTGTATTAACTGTACGTTTGATCACATCGTAATGAATTAACTGCAAGGAACGTGAAATGTAATGCTATATTAGCCTGTTACTGAAATCCGATTATTTGTCAAATTATTTGGTGAGTTAATGCCGCACAGTTTTACACGTTTAGAACAATCGTGCTAAAAGTAGATTTGAACGAAACCACAATATTTGCTAGTAATGGCTAAATATTTTTGTGCAACCCATACTGTATTTAATTTCACTGCCATAGACTTGGTCACCAGACTGAAGTACAAACAAAGTGCAATATAACTGTATGCGTACAATAATTTATATATATTTGCTTACCTGTCTATTAAAACACATGCGAGAACAGAGTCTCTGTCAAGTCAAAGTTTGTCGCGAAGCTCTCTCCATCCTGAAAACGCCACGCCAATATTGATCCTTGTTTTATTTCTGTTTTTCCCAAAGCCTGCTTGCCTCGGTTTATCTACGTTTACGGTTGTTTATTTGTATTCTGTACTCATATTTTTATATACATAGATCCTCATTGGTGGCTTACGTATATCGCCCCTTGAAGCGGTCGCTAATGAGGCATCTATGTATTATGTCTACTGTTCCTACAAGCGGAAATCAAGGATAGCGCGGATATTACGTCATTGATAGGCGGCAATGACAATGGATGAGCCATTATTTAAAACTGGAATTACTCTGAATTTACAAATCCTTGTGAATGTAAGTACACAACTGAATTTTGCGTATTTATTACACAAATTTTACATATTGTAGCTTTAAGTTTAAGTTTGTAGCTTTAAACTTAGTTTTTTCTTAAAGAAGGCCATTTGCAACAAGGTGTAAAGAGTACCTGAAAACCATCCTTGAGTAAAAGTACAGATACCTTACAGCATAACAACTTCATTACAAGTTACAAAACTCCTGTTTAGATGTGGTTCTACATGGCGACGTTAATCACTACCATTATGGTCTTCTGTGAGATTTTGCAAAAAGCAACCAAAAATTTTTTTTCTGAATATATTACCTCCTTGCTTTTATTAAACCGGCAGAGCAACAGTTGCGCTGCCGCCTTCCGATGTATGACAGGGCCTGTCAACGAACTACAGCGATTCTCTGTGGGTTTTCAAAATATTTTGCCGAGAGAATATGCAAATAGAACACAACAGAAAAGAAATGTGACTTAGGCCACCTGCTAGTAAAAGCAGCCTCTTAACCCTGACAGCGCATCTCTCTCTCTCTCTCTCTCTCTCTCTCTCTCTCTCTCTCTCTCTCTCTCTCTCTCTCTCTCTCTCTCTCTCTGATTGGTATTCTGCAGTATTATCACTGTGTTCTGGGTGTAAGCAGAGCAGCTGTGGATGGAGCGGGAGGGATAATGGCTGCTAGGAGGTTCAGTCGCTTTAACTGATGGAACAGCCCGTGTGAGCGTTTCCCTGTGACCTTATTAAAGCTGCTGCCGCAAAGTCAAGCTCTTCACAGGAGACGGTGCCGCGGCTAATGATGGAGCGTCGGGCTAAAAGTCACTACCGCACGCCGCTAATTTGTTTATGTCAGTGTTGTTTAAAAATGGGTAGCGATAAGCAACCCATAAAAATGAGTGAGAGAGAGGCCCTTTATGAGAGCTTTCTGTATGTTCAGATTTTCCCTGAATCTGATGTATAATTAATGCAACATTGAGAGCATTATGATCTGGACATGACTAGTCCGTAGTTAATTTTAGACATCACAGATATCAGTGGATGGCGGTTAAATCATGATCTGAACATGTTTCTAGCCCTTTTACATACATAAAACCCTTCTCTCGTATAAGACCCTCTATATATGATGTAGGTAATATTTTTTTTTGGGGGGGGGGGGGGGGGGGGGGCTGGGTTGTAAACCAGAGCATTTTTATGGGCTAATGAAATCAGGTCATGGTCTTTTACCTTTTTTTATCACTTTCTGTTCTAATCTAGGATTACAATGTGTCCCTGGATCATTTCATCTAGCTAATAGTTTAAATGAGATTAAATATGGTACACAACATCACCCGTTGACCCCGATCCACACACACACACACACACACACACACACACACACACACACACACACGTCATACCACTTCTGATGAAATTCCTTTGTCAGAGACATGCAATTTGTCTTTGTCACGTCTATACTACCAAGCTCATCTGTGTGTGAGCCAGACACACACACACACACACACACACACACACACACACACACACACACACACACACACTTACATACAAACCTACATAATTGTTTGTGTTTTATCATCTTAACCTGATCCTGTTTGTAAAGATCACTGAGTTTAGTGTGTGTGTGTGTGCAAGTGTGTGTGTGTGTGTGTGTGTGTGTATGCGCAAGTGTGCATGCATGCGGTTCTCTAAGATGCTCCATTCAGTGTGTTCCTGGCTAAGGGAATTAAATGTCACTCAGAGAGATTGATGTGTAGTGTGATAGCAGCTTCTGAAAGAGCAGTGGAGGCTGCTGGGATGGAACCACATCTCGTGTTGTATCTGAATTCAGGATATACTCCTCTGTGCATCCACACACACGCACGCGCACGCACGCACGCACGCACACACACACACACACACACACATACATGTGTGTGTGTGTGTGTGTGTGTGTGTGTGTGGCATTTATTCATGCTACTTCAAATGCATTTTCACTCAAATTATACTTTTGTATAGAAACGGGTAATTGACATATTAGTCAATATGTGTGTCCATGAAGTGTCCATGAAAAGGAAAATGTTGACCAAAATGGTCCTAAACACAACACATTAACTCACATTAACACATTAAGAGTGCTTTCACACTAGCTCTTTTGGTGCACACCTCAATAAATGTCAGAGTTCGATTCATTTGGATGATGTGAACGCTGCTTTCCGAACTCGGGAACTGTACCCAAGTCAACTAGGTTCATGTGAACGCCGTATGGTTCTCTGCTGATATGAATGCGGTCGTACGAAATTGTAAAAAGTGAACCACTATTGATGACGAAACCAAAATATAGCCTTATGTGAGGTGAGCTATAGTGAATATGCATTTTGCCGTCTTCTGCGCCATAGTCAGTAAGCAACAGGGGTAAAAATATGCTGGTTCAGACCCAAATAATATAATATATAATGTGAACACAAATTCCAGCTGGGGCAAGTGGGAAGGGGAGCAATCGAACTCAGGTTCGGACCAGACAATCAAACCATGGCAATCCTCAAAAGTGTATAAGATGTTATATAAGATATATAATTAGACATATTGGCTTATTTATTAGTATTTGTTATTGGATAAATTAAAAAATAAAGGGGGAAAATGTTTTGTTTAAAACAGTTCTTAGAAAAGTACTTTTTGTATTAATATTTGTTTCAGTTTTATATCATGTTTAAGAAATTTAACGATTAATAAATGTCATGTTTCATCATGTTACCATCAAGTAAAAAAAAATAAAGTTTTTAGTTTTTAAATATATATATATATATATATATATATATATATATATTTATATATATATATATATAATATATATATATATATATATATATATATCTTTTTATTTTATTTTATTTTTTTACAAATAATAATTATTACCTTATAAATATTATTATGTCACACCACAGACTTATTGACCTTGAGACACAATAGTGAGGGTCTGCAGGGGTCTAATATTTTTTTTCTTCTGAATCTGCTTATAACATAATGTTGCGTGTGTTATGTGCCGGGCAGGGACCGGCTTACAGCAGTCTCATGCGTTGTCTCGGGGGCATTGTCAAGGTTCATCACAGGGTTTCCGTGACAACACTAGCGGGACCTCATGCCAGATATATCACTGTAATGAAAAGGTTAGAGTTTCATTGCTCAAGGGACTCTCTCGTCCAATTGTGGATCAGTGCTTTGTCCCGTACCTCTTTTTTTTAAAAGCATTCTAGAATTTATTCTGTTTCTGAATTCATGTGTCTGTGTGTGTCTCGCACATCATATCTACTGTGGATCACAACAAAAACCTATTATTACATTCCATCATGGTATCTTCACATGCTCTTTTCTTGTCGTTTTGTAAGAGAACATCTTTTAGCAGACAACGGTAGGAAGTTAATCACACGCTGACACAATTTACTCTGTTAAAAGAGGGGGTTGTCACCGTTACCATGCACGGATTATCTGAGGTTACCAACAGTGTAAAGATGTTTTAGGATTCTTGAGATGTTTCCAGGCCTTAGCTAATTTAATGCCACAATCAGCACAGATTGCATGTTCGTGTGTCGAATGTCGGTGTGTGTATGTGACGTGCTTTTGATCTCCCTCTCTTTTTCTCCCTTTCTTCATGCATTGCCTCATGTGGAATCAGTCGGATCAGGTTAGTCAGTGTTTTTAAATCATTTTCTCTGTTCCCGGCTGGACCCGTCTCTCCCTTCTGTGTGATTTATTCGTCCCAATCGATTCCCATTCAGCGATGTGCTGCCTCAGAAACAGAAGCATTTGTCTCCTTCCAGCGGTAAACCTGGTTGTATGATGTGCTCTGCCATCATAAAATTTCCTATAAAGTATCATTTGGTACCTATAGGGAAGTCTGAGTTATTTTAAAGTAGGGGTCACTTTTCAAAAAATGCAGGGCGAACAGGAGTCATTGATTTTTCATTCGACCAACTTTGTTTATAGCGGCTCTTTCATCAAAATTCATTTCTATTTTTTCCAGTACAATAAGGTCAATGTAAATTCAAACATCTGCATAATATTTACCCCAAACTATAAGTAATTTTTTACTTTACTTTATGCAAATATGCATTAAATAGTTTAGAAGTGACTGTGGAAACATTTAAAAAGTTACAAAAGATTTCTATCTTAAGGTTCTGTATGAATTAATTCCGATTGAAACAAATGCATCCATGTAAACGTAGCTATTCACCTTTGGCTAAGCCACGCCCTAGAATGTAGATTGACCAATCACAGCGCAGACAAGAACGAGCTCCCACGGAGGTCCGACACTTTTTCACAGCGACACTTTTTGACTCCGACACTTTTTACCTTTAACACAGGCGTCTCAACATTTTGGTCTCGGTAGGCTATTACCGTCGTAGTTTTATCAAAAATATGGTTAAATGTTGTGCCTGGGGCATTTGTAACACATATACGCGTTTCCCAGAGAGGTTGGAGGGGGGTGTCCGTTTTTTTCCCTTCCCAAAACCGAAGTCAAATCCTGACAAGTGTCGTCTTTGGATTAAACTGTGTGGACGTCCTCACAGTCAGCGAAACCCCTCAAGGATCAACAAGCACACTTTTGTGTGCTCTAAGATACATTTAGCTTTTAACCTTACTGTGAAGTTATACTAGTTAGACAGTTTTATGCTGTTTAGGTTATGATTTCGGTTCTCTACCCTAATTGTTGATACGCTAGCACACGCTGCTAATAAATACAAGTTTATACTCGCGTAGTCCGTTTGCTTTGTAATGACGATTATAGAAGTGAATAGAGACCTACCCAGCTTTGCATGAACAGTGTTGCTGCTTGATATTGTTAGTCACAGCCTCCGTCTCGATTAGGATATGCGGTGGTTAATTTTTTGACTGTGACTATTATGCTTTTGCCTCTATTTGGATGCCTTGTTTTTGCTTGCGTTTCACCGGTATGTCTTGAATATAAGTTAACCTTCGAACGCATATTGCAGCCCCTTTTGCCTACTTCTATCGGACACTTTATTTGCTGCTTTATAAAGGTTTGATAAAATTTCAGCAGGAAGAGCTGTCACAGCATAAGCCATGTTGATACCAAACCAGAGCCCAGATGAAGTTAACGGACGTCGCAACAGTAACTAAGGGGGGCGGGGCTTAGCCAAAGGTGAATTGTCAGATCAACAATGAAAACGTTATATGATAACCACTTAAATGTACACATAATTCAAATGAAAACAAGTCCACATTGTGGTGGTAGGCCGATGATAAACCTCTTCAATGGTACCGAGAGGCCCGTCTTACGAGCTTGACTTGTGTTTTGTGGATATTTACACCGATAACGGTTTTCAAGGACACACTCAGCGAGTTGGTCTGCGAAAGCAATCCTACACCTGACTCACCTGCCTCAGAACATCGGGCCTGATAACACACTCTCTGATACACTCCTTCGCTCGGGATAATCCATTATTAATTGAATCAAGAACATTTTTAAGCTGTAACCTTGAGGCAGGAGGATGATGGGAGGTCTCGTAGTTGCTATGTTGTGCCCAAATGAGTGCAGAGGCTTTTGACTCTTGGCTGAGTTTAGCACAATGCACTTAGTGTATATTAGATTATTTTTCCAACAGCAAATGCATGCTTTGAATTGTGTGTTGAATCCTGAATAGTCTAGTAGAAGTACTGGTGGGCTGCTGGTTAATGCAATGAGCAGGTCAAAAACGTGTTCAGTACAATGCTGTGAACTATTTCCTCATCCGTTTTTTCACCAACACAGTACTTTAGGTGTAAACTCATCAGTGTGTTTGCCTGTTTAAGTTCCACATAAGAAAGAGAGCCATACAGGTTTGGAACAACATGAGAATGTCATTTTTTTTAAATGATTTCGGAATGCGAAGGCCTTTAAAGTAAGGTCCCTGTAAGTGTACTTTAAGCCACCTTGGTTGATTTGTCTGCTGAATGACAAGTTTCAATCAAATAGCACACCAAACATTCCTCTGAGACGACAGAATAAAGAGAGTTTTTCCTACCGCAGATTGAATATCAATCTCCGATATGTGCTAGGACTCCATAACCCAGTCTATATAAAGCTCAGGGAGACGCAGGACGTGTTATGCATCAGAAATGGCACAGAACTGTAATGGTGTGTGTGTGTGTGTTAACTATGTTAAAGCCTGAATCAATGGAAGAGACTTAATGCCTGCTGACTGTGAACTCTCATGAAATGAAGACAAAAGTGAAACGTGTGACAAAAGCTAAATTAAACGATTGGTGGAAGGACTGCTACTTTGAAATGTGTGGATATCATTACACTCACATTCTCTGTTTTGCCCTCTCATCACTTTTTGAGGTCATTTGAGGTCACTTTGACCTTTAAATATCATATTTCTGCACATTAGTGAGACACAGGAGTAATTATATGGTAGTGTCTTGAGTCCCATATCAGCTGAGGGTCAGTACATTCATCAATATCTCCCTTGGTGCCTCTCATTTACCAATGCTCAAGACGCTTTTTGCGCTTCGGAGTTTCTTAGATTATATGCATGTACGTATTTCTCCTAGGAATACGCACACAGCTTCTGTTTAATTTATCATGCAACGATGCAGAGAAGCAAAAGGAAACATTGTCATATTACAGTAATGTTGTGTCATTTACATATGTATGAACTGTAAATGGCTTTTGCCGTGATGTGATTACTTAAGAGTTTACAATATGCAGCATTCATCACAAACCAATAGCTCTCTCTCTCTCTCTCTCTCTCTCTCTCTCTCTCTCTCTCTCTCTCTCTCTCTCTCTCTCTCTCTCTCTCAGTCTGTCTATGTGTGTTTTGTGTCTATTCCTATATCTTTCTCCTGCTGTTCTGTGGTTTAATGAAATGTGCACAGTGAGCACAGTAGGAATGCCAGAGAAGATTGTGAAATGCAAGGGATAGGAATAGGATAAGTGGAGAGGATCTGGGGTGATTAGACCTGCTTCTCAGTGGGGTGATGTCAGTGGGATGTGTGTGTGTGTGTGTGTCTGTGTGTCTGTGTGTCTGTGTGTGTGTGTGTGTGTGTGTGTGTGTGTGTGTGTGTGTGTGTTAGGTGTCCACAAAGATGGCAATATCCGAAAGCCAAGGAGAACACCTTTTTCTGCGATGGGCAGGTGTGTGTGTGTGTAATTTCCATAAAATCTGTGAAATTAGAGGGTGAAGGACACAAACCTTCTGAAACCTGCCTAAACATGGGCTTACATTAGCGCCCAAAGGAGATATCTGGTGTCCAAAAGGCTGTTATTGGAAATGTTTCTATTTTGTAATTCAATACAATCTGAAAAGTTGAAGTGGAAAATTTGTCAAAAGCTCATAATAAACAGACATTTGGCTCCCAGAAGCAGTTTTGATGTCAGTGGTTTAGGAACTTTTTTTAAAGAGACAGTTCGCCTCTCCTATCGCGGTGGAAGGGAATGGAGTCGCTGCCTAATGAGATATAGATTAAAACGCAAAACTAATTAAAAGACCCATTAAAAGTTTGGGTAGATGCTGCCCTGGCCTGCGGAAGAAAGAAAGAGAGAAAGCAAGCATACGATAGAGTAAAATTGCGATGCCTGCCAATAATCAGCCACAGGTCTAAGAATTAAGGTTATTTATTCATCTTTTTTTTTTTTAGTTGTTTTTGTTTTTTAATTTCCTCTCCAATCTGATAAAGATAGAGAAAGAAAATTCATGAAGGTCCTACTAACCTTAGTCTCAGCTTCAGACGTTTTTTTCACATTAAATTTAAAGCCTTGTGTGAGTGAGCGAGCAAGCGAGCGTAATTTGCTGCTTAACCATAGTATGATACATCGTTGACGAAAACAACTAGCTAGTCATGACTGTTTCCCGCCCGAAACCATATTGTTGCAAATTTGTCTTTCAACATTGGTTAATGATGTTACACAGGCGGTGTTGTAAAAACATTATTATTAATTATTTAATTAATAATTTTAAGATGGAAATAATGCTAGATTTTTTATTATAGATTTCGGACATGGCCTTTGAGAAAATGTAATTTTTTTTGCTCATTTCGGATTGTTTTGATTGCTCAGATTGACAGTTCTTGATTTACCAAGCGCCATAGAATAAGAGCGCGCAGCTGAAACAGCACTGGAAGATATATTCTATGCACTTTTATTGTGGCATTTACACATGTAAGTAGTTCAGTAAAATCATTTTGTTTGGAGGTAGGGTTGCCACCTTCAGTGTGGCAAAATAAGGGACACCCATTCACCCCCCCCCAAATGCTCAACTTTGACAAAGTCATTTTTATTGTTATAATTGTGATTTCATAATATGTAGATCCAACTAAAAGCTATTGAAAATATGTATTTTAGTCAAATAGCAAATGGTGTAGCTCTGCAGCCATCTACTAAAGTGATGATTTCTTTACTTTTAAAACAGCATTTTCCAAAAGATGGGCAAAAATCTTACACTAAACCATGTCAAATTATCTATATCCATGAATGTTAGAAATGTGGGTCTTTTATAAAGTGAATTAAACTTTTTTTTTTTACTGTTTAAAAAATATTTATTTATATAGCCTAAAGTAAAAAAAATATAATAAATCATCCTAAAACTATAAATCCTAAAACTATAAATCCTAAAAAAAAAAAACTATTATGTTTCAAAATGACATTTTGTTGAAACAACACAAGTGTGACTTTTTCCCCCCACACTAACATAAAAAACAGATATTATTCAAATTGATTTAATTTTTTTTGTAGATGTAGAAAGTGTTGTCAACCGTGCAAAGTCTCACATCATTTGGACAAATATAATGTTTTATTTATTTCAGCAAACGTCATTTGGGGTCGAAAAGACCCGAACAGCGCGCTACAAGGGGTTAAAAAACGTGCAGGTTTACAGCGCATGTTCACGAGACTCAGTTGCTATAGAAACAAAGACGCTAAAATGCAATCACGCAATGAGCTTCTCTACTAAGAAATTGATTTCTTTATATTTGCTATTAGTATTATCCATACTGCAAAATCCTTATGTTTCTATTCAACTATATGTGGGCCTAATGTAGGCTAAAATACGGGACAAATCGCGTCTCTTATTGATTTGATACGGGACGCATCATCTTACTTGTAAATACGGGATGATTCCGTATTTTAAGGGACGGGTGGCAACCCTATTTGGAGGGTTGTTTGCACCCTTGTTGAATTAATTAATAATAATGTTCGTTGGAACTAAGGTTTCGGGAAACACAGACTCGTTGAACTATGCTGATAATGACGGAACTTGCGACCATAGTTGGCTAACAATGCTTTTGGGAAACTTATCCCTGGATGGTTGTCGGTATGCAGTTGCTAAAGTTTTCTCATTGGTTGTGTAATAATAATAATAATTTGTTACATTTATGTATCGCTTTTTCTGAGACGTCAAAGCACTTTACATAGAAGGGGGGAATCTCCTCAACCACCACCAATGTGCAGCATCCACTTGGATGATGCGACGGCAGCCATATTGCGCCAGAACGCCCACCACACACCAGCTTTACTGGTGGTGATTGGGGATGATTAGGAGGCCATGATGGACAGAGGCCACTGGGCATATTTTGGCCAGGATTCCGGGGTCACACCCCTACTCTTTTTCGAAGGACATCCTGGGATTTTTAATGACCACAGAGAGTCAGGCCCTCAGTTTAACGTCTCATCCGAAGGACGGCGCTCTTTTGGCAGTATAGTGTCCCCATCACCATACTGGGGTGTTAGGACCCACACAGACCACAGGGTGAGCACCCCCTGCTGGCCTCACAAACACCTCTACCAGCAGTAACCTGGATTTCCCAGGAGTCTCCCATCCAGGTACTAACCAGGCTCAGCCCTGCTTAGCTTCAGTGGGCAACCGGTCTTGGGCTACAGGGTGATATGTCTGCTGGCGTATGTGTTGCTTTGCAGTTGATTTGGCATTTTGTGTTGTTTCTATGGCGTCACTATTGGTTTTCTTGGTGGCTTCTTTTATTTTATTGATTTATTTGGACTGTTAGCTGACATTTGAAATTAGTATATAATAGATGTATTCTCCTACGCCCAACATTTTAAATACTCTAATATGTACGTGACACACACATGCACAGCTACACCCCACGCATGTAATTACTGAATCTGTGAGGTCTGGTTCACCTGCGATATCAAATGGGTTCTCCATGCCCATTTCACGGTGGAATTTCTGCCGTATAGATTTGAATATGCAAACGAGTTAGCATGCATGATTAATGAGGCATTCCACAATGCAGATGGAACCCCCAAGAGCCGGCGATGAGTATTACTCTACATTAGAGTATTACTCGTGTTCATGGAACAGAATGGAGCTGATTTCTATGGTAATGCAAGCCACAAAATCCTGTTCATTTTCTTGAAAATACTTCAGCTGTTATTGCTTCTTAAAGTCATCCTCATTGTCATCACTCCTAAGACAAATAGCAGATTAAATTAAACTGCATTTACGAAGTAACCTTCAACAATGTGGACCATCGTGTCCCTCAATAATTGGCTCCTGTGTATGTGTCTAGGTCAACAGGGAGCTTGGGGAACAATCCACACAGAAAGATAATGATCGGCTGTATCATATAGACAGATGTATAGATAAAAGAGAAGAGAGAGTAATAATGTGAATCTCTGGATTTTGCTGTCCAAACTTCCTATACCATAAACCTTGAGCTAAACTCAAACTCGCTCTTTCTCTCTCTGAACTGTGTTGCAATCAATGCTTCCACTTTCACCGAGGCCCCAATTAAGACCACACTGGATCAATCCATATTTTTTTCTCATTTTGGTGAAAATCAGTGGGCCGCTCCAGATCAATGGCTACTGTGCTGAAGAAGAGAGATGGAATTGAGTTTTTTCACTGCTCTCCAGCTCTAATTGATCTGCAGGATGAAATGCTTAGGCAACATATGATGTGTGCATGTCTCTGCACATTTTTTTGCTATTTTGAGACCAAATGATAGTACCTTCATGGTTCTTTCAATTTTACCCCATACCGGGGGAATTTGTCAATTGCAGGCTAAAACTCAGGGATGGTAGAACCAAGGAGGTCTATCCTAAATGGAGAAATCTTTCTGTGGACATTCATTTCAATTAGCATTCACTGTTTGCATTCATTTCAGTAGTATGTAGTCTAGTACAGAATGTACTGTAGTATGTGAAATTCAGTATTTTGAATGAGCAGCATTTCCAAATACACAGTATTTATTCATAAAACAGCGAGCTGTGCATACTCTAATAGAATGGTATTTCAGGCTTTGTTCCAATCTCTAGTGAGTGGCATTCAAATTGCATTCAGTTTTATCCAAAACAGATGGATGTGAATCTGGCATGTGAATTTATGATTGTTTTATTACATTGGTTGTTGCACGTATCGCAGCAATCAATTTCCGGAAATTAAATGTCTGGTGAGTAGCGCTAAAAGGTTAAAGCTCTATTACATTTGAAAATAACATACCACATACAAAAAACCCTACTATAATCCAACAGATAGCTAAAAAAAATGTACATACATTATTAAATTTTTTTGAGCAACCATGCAGTACTCGTATCGCATAAAGTGCAATGCTGTACCAGTTGAGCTACAGAGAAGTTTACCTCATCAGAAAGCCATTCATATGGAGTTGGTTATGTAACCATCTCCATATGTATGTTGATGGTATGATGTATGTAACCATGTATGTTGGTATGCAACTGTCAAAGTGTATTAGTTTACCAATCATGCCCTCAATGGGTAAGTATTTTGAAGTCATAACAAAGTTTTATGTGAAAATAAGTTTTTTTTAATTGATAATCATTGTCATGATCTGTGTAAAAAGAAATCTAATTGTTGGTGTTTTACTCCCATTAGTGCTCATTTCAGCTGGAAACTACAGTGAATTGTAGAGTATAGTTTTGCACAATGTACGTAGAGGCACATTTTTTCCAAGGAGCCTGTTTTCAATATATGCAAGGACACCTTCAATTTTGGCCAAAACAAGGAATAATTTAGCTGGCAACTGATTAAAATTGGGTTTACACCTACGATGCTTCAATAGGTTGCTTAGCTAGGCAGCTGACAACATTTGGGAACAGAGCTTAGTTGATGAGATTCGAAAAAAAAGTTCACACTGTCGTCAACCTTGCTGGTGCATTAACACCCCCGCTGGTTCACGTCTATCTGTTATGTGTACACACATCTGCTATGTGTGCTTACTATTGTTTACATCCGCTTATTCTGTGTTTGTTTACCTTTTCTTGCATCAGAAACAATCATTGCAGAGATGGGGCAAGGCATTAATTGTATGCAAATATATGAAAATTACTGTGACTCGCAACTCAGTTCGTATTAGTCCTATGCATATTATGTTTGCTAAACAGGCATGGCTCATGTTCAAACCTCGTTCCCACCCCCACAAACCATGGATTCCGCTAACCACACTAAATAAACACACAAACCATTGTCAAATCCCCCAACCTCATTAAATATGAGTCTCCAATCCAAAAATGCTCCCCCATCCACCTCATTGTCTTGGTTAGAAATCGGCCATTTCAGCCAAATGTTTGAAGCCTATCTAGAAAGCAAAATTCCTCGCTTGCGGAGGTTCTCTTCACGCTCATTTTGATTTAATTAAATGAGAAAAGAATGAGTAGCCTAAAAAGAGACTTAAACGAATAAGGCATGGTCAGACGGTGGCAGGAAGAGTGTATTTCCTTTACTCATTATCATTTAGAAAGATGAGGACGGCTTTGTCTTATTCTAGTCTAAATTCCTTTTTTTGGGTCATCTCCTCTAGGAGAGATTGTAATGACTTGGGATAGGCACGACTTCAAAGTGGGAGGGATGTGTGGCGTGTTTGGATATGTAGGAGATTTTGGGGGATTTATGGATTGCTGATAGGCTATATGCACTTTCTGTCCAAAGTCATGCCATAGAGGATTATAAGAGGGAACATAATGGGCCTTATACACCCGGCACAATGCAGCTCCAGGGGCGACGCAAGTGTTTTCTTGCTAGTTTCAGCCCGACGCAATTATAATTTCCCCGTCCTGCGCCAGGTTGTTTAAATAGCAAATGCATTTGCGCCCATCTGTGCGCTCATGGGCACGCTGGTCTGAAAACGAGGTGTGTTCAGACGCATTGTTGGCGTGTTGCTATTTTGAGGAAACTGAAATAGACAGCAACCTCATCTAAAGTCAATGGCGCAATATTTTTTTGGTTTATTTAAAGAGCATGTTATTAATATGCGCCTATAGGCAGGTGCACAACGCGCGTCCACTCTGCTTATTACACACACAGGGACGCGCAGAAGCATTTTAAATATGAAAAATAAAAGGATTACAATGTAAAATATGAATATTGTGTACATAAAGATATGTTAGAATCCGGCTTGGATCCGTGTCCTCTCTGGAGACGCACTTGCAAATTCTGCCATGTAAATAGCGAATCAGCCATGGCGCGAGCGCAACTGGCTTTTAAAGGGAATGGGAGATGAGACTCGGAATCGGTTTATTGCACGTTACGCCCAAAACACACCCACTAATCATTAATAGAATAGGGGCAACCTTTTTAGACAATGCATTAAGATTCTTACATTAGGTGTCCCTATAAGGGACATTATACAGTAAAGCCCAATTTATACTTCTGCGTCAAACTCACGCCATAGCTACATCGTAGGCTGTGTGTAGCGCACCTCTCCAAAAATGTAACAACGCGTCAATTCTACGCGGACGCAAGCGCTGTGATTGGTCTGCTAGAACCCCTCCCTCGGGTTTCACATGCTCCCTATGCATGTCTAATTGCGTGTCAATGCGGAAAACGACACAGAAGTATAAATGAAAACCAACGCGTAGTCTATTGCGTAGAGGCTCTGGCGTAGGTCCGACGCAGAAGTATATATCAGCAGAAGTATATATCAGCCTTAAGAGGGAAGTTAGCTCTGTAGATGGCTGATAGACAAGAATATGTTACACAAATCTATCCATCCCTCCATAAATAAATGTCCGGCTTGTGATTTCTGACATGAAAACCTATGGGAAACAGAAGCTGGTGAAAAACACTTTTCCTGGTACCACCCATGCATGAAAATATACTGTACGTCCTTAAGTCTTTAATTATTCATATATGATGTATACGCATTTGCGTTAAGTATATTTGTGCATGTCTAGGGCAGAATCTTGGGTATCTTAGAAACACTATATACAACCCAAGAATTGGTTTACCTTTGCCGTATGGATACCCCTGTTCCCTCTTCCAGGGTTTGTTGCAGAGCTTTGTGCTCATCTAACACTGCAGTATTGTGCTCAGAGACAGCAAACTGAGCTAAAAGAGCACTCCTTACTTGAGACAAAACTGTGATTTGTTAGCTCGTCTCAGGCAGGTCATTTCTGCGAGGGGTACGAGACATCGGTACACTGTGTGTGAGTAATATGCGTGTGTGTGTTTGTGACAGGCAGCTCCGAGTTTAATAGTGACACTTGCACTAAAACACAGAACTTGCCTGAAGCACAGCCTGCAGCTACATGCCACGCTTGCTCTGCACGCACACACACGCACACACACACACACACACACGCGCACACACACACGCACACACACACGCACACGCACACACACACACACACACACACACACACACACACACACACACACACACACACACACACACACACACACACACACACACACACACACACACACACACAGAGTCTATTCTTATTCAGCTTCACATAGCCAGTGTAAATGCGTTAAGACAGTACAGTGCATTGTCATACTCCACCTGCCCACAGCAAAAAAGTCTTCTGCTATTGTTTTGTAACTGATCAGGACTGGCAAGATACAAGACCAGGTTAGAGAGAGTGAGAGAGAGAGCAATGCTGTGTGATGCCAGCGCTAGATGGTGTGTATCTGTGTGTGTGTGGGTGGTTGGATAGGTAGGTGGGTGTCTGTGTGAATAATTGATGTTGTGAGAGTTGTGTTGTGTTGCTGTGGAGTCTCTGTCACTCAGTGCTGTCAACAGCTCCGAATCAAAACATACGCCAACCTGACAACTTCCTCTAGGGTCTCCCCTTCTGCCACACTATACACACATGAGAGAGACAGAGATACAGCAGCAACTGTAACGGAATGAGACTGCACTCTTTCAGACATTAAAATCACTGCTGTATTACCTCTGTCTGTTTGATTATGTACATCGGTGAGTTTATTTGCCTCATGACCTGATATACACCCTCTTTCAACTGACTACTGCCAAGTATGTGTGTAAGATACAGAGAGAGAGAGAGAGATACACTGAACAAAATTATAAACGCAACACTTTTGTTTTTGCCCCCATCTTTCATGAGCTGAACTCAAAGATCTAAGACTTTATCTATGTACACAAAAGGCCTATTTCTCTCAAATATTGTTCACAAATCTATCTAAATCAGTGTTAGTGAGCACTTCTCCTTTGCCGAGATAATCCATCCATCTCACAGGTGTACCATATAAAGATGCTGATTAGACAGCATGATTATTGCACAGGTGTGCCTTAGGCTGGCCACAATAAAAGGCCACTCTAAAATGTGGCGGTCCACTCCTCTTAAATGGCTGTGTGAAGTTGCTGGATATTGGCAGGACCTGGAGCACGCTGTCGTATACGCCGATCCAGAGCATCCCAAACATGCTCAATGGTTGACATGTCCGGTGAGTATGCTGGCCATGCAAGAACTGGGATGTTTTATAGCTTCCAGGAATTGTGTACAGATCCTTGCTACATGGGGCCGTGCATTATCATGCTGCAACACGAGGTGGTCGTGGATGAATGGCACAACAATGGGCCTCAGGATCTCGTCACGGTATCTCTGAGCATTCAAAATCCCATCAATAAAATGAGTTCGCCTGAGTTCGTTGTCCATAACATATACCTGCCCATACCATAACCCCACCGCCACCATGGGCCACTCGATCCTCAACGTTGACATCAGCAAACCGCTCAACCACACGACTCCATACACACTGTCTGCCATCTGCCTTGTACAGTGAAAACCAGGATTCATCCGTGAAGAGAACACCTCTCCAAAGTGCCAGACGCCATCGAATGTGATCATTTGCCCACTCAAGTCGGTTACGACGACAAACTGCGGTCAGGGGCCGGTTTCACAAAGCTATTTTAGACCGGTCTATAGTGTTAGACAAGTCTAAAATTTGCTCATAGACTAGTCTAATGCAAGTTAGACTGTTTCTCAAAAATAAAGACTGACTTAATTTAGACCAAAAAAAATTAGACACCTTACCTTCAGGCTAACTTAGGTCTAAAACTCTGTTACCTTTGCAACCAACAGTAACAATCAGTTACATTACAAACATCTAAAAGACAAGGGAAAATGGCTCATAATTTGTGGTTTGCTGACAACGTTATGGAGAGAGCTATGAGAAGGGAAAGGGTTTTTAGGGACCGCAGTAATCTACTGAAAATATATAATAATGAGGACTTCATCGATCAGTTTCATTTTTGTATCTTTTTTGTACGTCTCCGCTCAGCGGTCGGATTAACGCTGTTAATTGTCGTAGCAATCTTTTTCCAAATTAAAAATTTCTTCTTGTAAACTACATTCTCTGCTAAATTTACGAAGTAAAATTGTAAAAACTTGTAACTGTTATACTCCTCCAACAAACAAATATTTTCTGCTGGGGTAAACTGCACTGAGCGGTTGAATGCGGTTACTCGATCCGCCATGTTTTTTTTTGTTTTGAAAAGTGTCTTATTTTACCCAGAATGCATTGCAGTGTAGTCCTACTTAAGATTGTCAAAGTCTTAAGTGCTTTGTGCAACGGTCTGATTTAGATGTCTATCTGAAGTCTGACTATCTACTATATCTAAGCCGGCCCCAGGTCGAGACCCCGATGAGGACGAAGAGCATGCAGATGAGCTTCCCTGAGTAGGTTTCTGACAGTTTGTGCAGAAATTCTTTGGTTATGCAAACCGATACTTGCAGCAGCTGTCCGGCTGACTGGTCTCAGATGATCTTGGAGGTGAAGATGCTGGATGTGGAGGTCTTGGGCTGGTGTGGTTACATGTGGTCTGCGGTTGTGAGGCCGGTTGGATCTACTGCCAAATTCTCTGAAACGCCTTTGGAGACGGCTTATTGTAGAGAAATGAACATTCAATTCACGGGCAACAGCTCTGGTGGACATTCCTGCAGTCAGCATGCCCGGCAAAGGAAAAGTGCTCACTAACAGATTTAGACAGATTTGTGAACAGTATTTGAGAGAAATAGGGCTTTTGTGTACATAGAAAAAGTCTTAGATCTTTGAGTTCAGCTCATGATAAAAAGGGGCAAAAACAAAAGTGTTGCGTTTATAATTTTGTACAGTGTATTTATATGAGGAGGTGTGTGTGTGTGCGCTGCAGCATCTTTTCAAATAACTATTCCCATCCATCCATATATCCCTTGTTCTCTGTCCATCTGCCTGTCTGTCTAGCTATCTTTTAATCAATGTATAAGATTTTTGGACTGATCCAAAATGCACCTATAGCTCTGTGGTGACCCAGTGAACAGGAGTCTTTTAGTATGTAGCGCCTCATACCCTGACCACACACCACACTCATGTTTTATTCATAAGGCATTTCCACTGACAGTGCAGTTGTTTGATGCACAAGAGCCGACAAGTCCGACATTGATATAGAAAGCATTTGGGTGAACGTATGATTGATTGATATAAGAAGGTTTGAGTGGCACTGAAATATCACCTGCATCATTGAGATCATCAATTGCTTTTTCTCTCGGTTACATTCATGCAAAAAGAAAAAGGTCACATCATGTTCTTCTAATGATGAACTGAGGAGACTTCAAAACACAAGTGTGTAAGTGATTTAAGAGATGCTTCAAAAATGTGTGTAAGAGAGAGAGATCAGACAGACCAATGGATTGATCTGTCTATCCTATGGTGTCTATGGCACTCACCCGAGTCCAATACAATTGATCACGGAAAAGGGACAAAGAGACGGAGGGAGGAGAAAAAGACAAATCATTTTTGCAGGCATGCTTACACCAACTGCCTCTGCTGGGCTGATTTCTATTCCACTGGCACAGACTCTCCAAGAATGTTATTGTGTTTCTGTCAGAGGTGCTTCAAGCTGATGGGCCGCCATGCCCGCTTGAAAAAGGCAATTTCACATCTGGAGTGGGAATCTTCTCCCGTTGACAAAGACGCAGCGACTCGCCCCCTTGTGAGTCATGCCTCTCATCACAATAAAATACAGGAATCAAACCAGCAGGATAACAAAGTCTAATCAGCTATCGAGTGGCTATGCTGTCTGGCCTTATTAATCAACACAAACCATAATGACCTTTTCAAACAATGTGATATGACTGTTGAGCTCACATACAATTACAAGCTCATCAAGAGATGAGTAAAGCCCAGCATGGCTATGACCAGACATCATGGCATGATTTTGCCAAGACATGTTCCTGGGTCAACATGTTTTGTTGATCCTGGAACAACATTTCTGTCTGAAAATGAACATTTGTCTGAACATTTCTGCCTAACCTTATCCCTGCCCCTGAACCTAACCCTTCCCATAAGTTATCCCTAAAATCATAGAGAAATGAAAGGTGAATAACACTGATGTAGAAGCACCTAAACATGGTCATAATCCTAAAATTGACACAAACTGTAAACTTGTCCCTCAAATCTGATTGGTTGATTGGAATGTTGTACCAGGATCAATGAAACCTTTGATCCAGGAACATGTTGTATATGGTGAAATCACGTTCACCATGATGAGTTAAAGTTAAACACTAATAATGTCTATGATTGAAAACAAGAATCGAAGCGTTCTCAGCGAATGGTAAAGCAGATTTGGGACAAAGAAAGCGGGAAGGAGACGTTTGTATCATATCTTCCATATGATATCCATATCAACAAGTGAGATATCATGTGGAAATTAAATCTACTGAATAGCAAAAAACCAAACTATGAAAATAAAATAAACATTAACTTAAATAAAATAATATATATAGATAGATATTGCTCATGTGCCAGAGATGACTCCATTGGCACACATGAAAATAGATTATATAGATTGTATATTATGATTTCTGTATTAGCACAAAAAATATAAAGAGGAAAAAATAATAATCTTAAGCTCCCTTCTGGCTCAGTTATCATGTTTCAGATGAGGAGTGTAAAGTCACCTCTGAGGATTCTGGATGAAATGGCAGTTAATCTGTCTAAGGTCTGTAGCTCATTCCACAGTAGACCTCAATAAGCCTGATGGATCACCGCTGAGTTTCTCTCACTCCAAAAGCGTCCGAGACGTAGAGAGAGAGAGAGGCAGCTCCCGACTGCTAATTTGTTTGTTTCTTGGCTTAATCAAAAGTAGGTATCAATAACATTGACAGCCTTGTATGGTGGGAATGGCACACAGTTTCTCTTTCTATGCTCCACCATCAGTTTCAACGGTCTGTGATTATTGATACTTACCCTTAATGGAAGAGACAACCTTGTGTAAAGATGAATTGAGTATTTTTTTTCTGATGTTAATATAGATTCTCATATCCCAGCTAAATATGCAGTTGTAAATATACAGACAGCTCTCTGTGAGACATTTGCAGGTTGATTTTCCAGGAAAGTGTAAACACTGTCTCATTGATCTGTTTGTTTGAGCATCACAACAAGCCTGACACAGCAAAATTGTCTCATCCATTGTTTTAATATTCCAGGCATGCAAAACCAACTCCTATCTACTTGAATTGGGAAATACCAAAATCATTGATGTATGTTGCGGGCGGTGGCTGGCTACTAGGGCATTGCTATGTAAGCGAGGGTGTTTATATGCAGTTGTTAAGGTGATCTGAGTGATAAGCTTGATATGCAGTTTCTTAGTTGTTTTAGATGGTTGCTAGGTCATTGCTAATAAGTTTCTAAAGGATTCTGACTGGTATGCACTTGCAATTAAATTGCTAGGGTGGTGTGGGTGGGGGCTATAGGATGTTGCTGAGGGGGTCTGAGTGAATTAAAAGTGCTTGCTAGGTAGTTGCTAGGGTAGTGGCTAAAATGTTGTAAAGTAGTTGCTAAGGGGTTCTCAGTTATATTGGGCAGTTGCTGGGGTGTTGTTGTTGGTGATAGTGTTGCTTTGCAGTTGCTGAGGTGTTTTTGGGTTATAAGTTTTTGCTACCCAGTTGCTAGGGTTTTATGGGTGGTTGCTAGGGCGTTGCTATGCAGTTGCTAAGGGGTTCTGTGTGATAAGCTTGAAATAAAGTTGTTAGGTTGTTCTAGATAACTTATAGGGTATTGCTTAATGAGCTGGGTGGTGGCTAGGGTGTTGTTATGCAGTTTCTAACGGGTTGTGGGTAATAAGTGCTTGCTGGCCTGTTACTAGGCTTTTCTAGGTGGTACCTCGGGTATTGCTATGCAGTTGCTACGGGGTTCTAAGTATTAAGTGCTTTGTGAAATGTTGCAAGGATGTTCTAGGTGGTGACTAGGGTGTTCCTATGGAGTTGCTAAGGGGTTCTGAGTAATAATTGCTTCCTGGCCTGTTGCTATGATGTTCTGGGTGGTGGATAGTGGGATGCTATGCAGTTGCTAAGGGGTTCTGAGTAATAAGTGATTCCTGGCCTCTTGCTAGGATGTTCTGGGTGGTGGATAGGGTGTTGGGATGCAGTTCCTGAGGGGTTTGAAGTGAAGTTGCTATGCAGTTGCTAATATGTCCTAGGAAGTGGCTTGAACATTGCTACGCAGCTGTTAAGGGGTTCTGAGTGTGGAGAAATTCAGTTCAGACTGTGGACATATTTGCAACACCTCCGGGCAGCTATTTCAGGCATTCAAACCAACTCTTATCTACTTAAATTGGGGAAACACCAAAATCTCAAAAAAACTACCTAGCAAACACACATTTAAATATTCCGAAGCAGCAAACAAAATCTGTCCCATAAATGTTTCTCATGCTCAAAAAGCATTTAAAAAAGTGTAGATTTCAGGTTGGCCCAGTCAATGTGCATGCGTGTGTAAAGACACTGTTTCTAATGGGAACCGGAGCTTTTAATGGCTGCTGCAGTGATGCAATGACTTTACCAATGGGTGGCTGGCTGTTAAGACAATACTTAATCCACCATATTGCACATTCCACTGTCTCTCATTCATAGTAATATGAGTGAACTGCTTGGGTATAAAAAACAAGTCTTTGATGTTAATAAGCACTTGCTATGCAGTTGCTAGGGTGTTGGTACTTGGTTACTGTGGTGTTCTGGATGGTTGATAAGTGCTTGCTTACTGCCTGAATTAAGCCCACCTGCAGGGTCTGATTGCATAGAAAAGTAATAGCAAGCCCACCACTCCTCAACAAGCTGCATGATTTGAGGTATCAATCATGTCCATAGCACAGGTGCAGGACGACTTGCAATGTAAAGTTGAATATTTCATAATACCACAGTGTTTATGCTCTTTGGGAAGTCAACCGACAAATGTAAGCTTATTCACAGTCTGCACATTAAACTGGGGATAAGAGAGAGAGTGAAAAATTACACACTTCATCTTTTTAGTTAGCATTAAAGTTTTCAGTGTTATGGTTCCAAAGAAGCAGATTAATATTTCTCATATAATAATCGATTTTTTGAACTCACCATGCAAAATTACATTTTTTTAAATACGGTGAAACTCATACACACATTCGCAAAAACCCACACCACTTAGCTGCTTCACAGCTCTCAGACAGGAAAAGGAAATCAATGCGGGGAGAGCGAATCACTCAGCCCTCTCCGTGTCTCTCTCCCCAAACGAACAGCAGGACATAATAGCAAGTGACAGAAGTTAAGCGTCTCCAAAATCCAACACACATACCCTGACAAAAAGTACTAGCTCAAATAGTTCTGAGCAGTTCTGAAGCATATGTCTGTCTCCGGGCCAGATCATGAGGATGAAAAGAGAGACAGACTGTATCCGAGAACGAGAGAGCGAGGGAGAGTCCAGCCGGCGGATTGCTTTTGGCGTGTTGTTCCGCGCGCACATTTCCCTCGAGTCTTCTGTAACCTCTTCACGGCTTGTCACCAGCCAGGAAAAGAGGAGAGAGCAAACGGGAAAAAAAAAAAAGACTGAGAAGAGGAAAGAGAGAGATTGACATGAAGAAACAGCCTCCACAGCCAAAGTGGCACTAAACCAGAGCATTACAAAGTGACTGTGAGGAAAAGATGTTTCTGAAGTTTGTCAACGGGTGGATGAGAGACCCTGTTTTTATAGATTCTGGGTGTTTTTCCTCTCTCTTTCCGTCTTGTAAACGAAACCGAGTGACTTTTAGAGTGCTACGGTGCTTTTTTTGGTAGTTTTTCGACATCTCCGAGAGTCTCTGTTGTGGCAGCGTATGCTCTGTTGAACGTAACTCTGTCAGTGTGTCAGTGTCCTGTCTCAGCCGTCTGAAGATCTCGTGAATCAGCCAGACATGCCTCAAACTTCCAAAATTTTACAAAAAGATATACAGTATACACTACCGTTCAAAAGTTTGCAAGCCTGCATGGATTTCTTCAAATAACTGTTTTATATTAATATTTTAAAATCTGCATGTGATGTTAAAGCTGAATTTTCAGCAGACATTGCTCCAGTCTTCAGTGACACATGATGCTGATTTGGTGCAAAATAAACATAATGCTGCCTTCACATGCTACATGTATCAGAAGTATCGTATACGAGTTTCCTAGTTACTGTACCACTGAGAATTTTGGAGATAATTTTGATTCTCGAGTTGGGCGTGCCATAAACATGACGGAGGGGAGAACAATTGCTTCTCTAACTGGTATGCTATACTTCTTTTTTCTTCCCACAACAGCTACATCGCCTTGTCTTGTCGTTAGTTCATATTTACATATATGAATATTCATTTTAAAAGTAGGTAGTATTTGAACAAAATTCCAGAATAAATATAATTTTGGCTTTAATAAGATTTTCCCAAAACCTAGGCAAGAACAAACCTGGTGTCCCCCATGACTCCTGTTATATCTGACAACAAAGAACTTGAATGCGACAAGCTCGTAATCTCGACTTCAAAAGTGGGAAGTAGGAAATTGAAGGCAGCATAATTAATTATTATTATCAATGTTGAAAACAGTTTTGCTGCTAAATATTTCAGGATTCAAAGTTCAAAAGAACCTCACCTATTATATATATATATATTTTATATATATATATATATATATATATATATATATATATATATATATATATATATATATATATATTTGTAGCTTAATGTCTTTACTGTCACTTTTGATCAGTTTAATGCATCCTTAAAAGTATTAATTTCCTAATAAATAAATTAAAATAAAATTGTCATTTTACTCACCCTCATATCATTCCGAACCTGGATGCTGTTATTTTTGCTGACTCAGTGATTCAGTTTGGAGAAGTTAACAGCTCACTGGAGGGTAAGATTATTAATGAATAATGTCTCTAGGTCTGTTCCTCACACAACGCTGCCACGTGGCTTCAGAAGCTTTTGATTATACACTGTGCCCCAAATTATTATGCAAGTGACCGTAAGATTTACGTTTAAAATATTGAATTTTTAGTTTTGCTAAGAAAGTGTGTAGTTGTTTTATTCCTCATATCTTTTTAGATTACTGGTATGAATCTCAGACATGTTTGTTAAATAGTTTGCCAGGTCTTCTTTGGTAAATGGAAAACCTAGCAAGTCACATTTCTCTTGTAATATGGGGAGAAATATGGATCTTTCTGAAGATGAAATGCAATGTTTTGCCAAAGGCTTGAAAACAACAAATATTTTGCAAAAAAAATTTTGAGCGATTTAAAGTACAAAAGAACCCGGTCAGATATAGACTTAAAGGTACACTGTGTAGGAATTTCTCCCATCTAGCGGTGAAATAGTATTTTGCATTCAAACGAATAGTGCTCTGTAGCACCTCACTTTTTCAAATGCGTGTTGCAACTACGGTAGCCGTTATGTACCAAGAAGCTATGACAACATGTCTTCCAATAGCACCTCATCGAGTTTTCTTTCGGGTGATGAGGTTTGTTATTTCAAACAAACTGCAACTTGACACACTACGAACAAACGACGTGTGGCTCGGCATAAGTATGATCCTGCATTATGAAGTACCGTGCAGTGCAGCCTTTCAAATTTGCCGGGACAGTGACAAGCACCTCTCACTGATCTCCTTGTCCATTTCAGCTGGTTTCAGTCACGTGACGCTGGCTCTGAACGAAAATGCGCTTTGGAAACGCATTGAGGTACAGTAGGCTAGTGCTTTTTGTCCCTCTCTGTTATTATAGTTTTCAAGATGGCGGAACGACATGGAAGCCTCCTTGGACTTACCCGTCCAATGTAAATAAAGATAAGAAATTCCTACGAGGAAAATTATTTCGCTAACGAGGATAAGTTAGATCATTGGCAGAGGTAATTTTACACCAATGAGGACATATTTATGAATAAAGACATCGATTTTAGCTAATAAAATACAAAAAAACCTACACAGGGTACCTTTAAGGAAAGTTTCTGTCAAACAATTTAACCCTTTAATGCATAAATATTTCACCGGTCATTATTGCATATTCAGTTCTTTAGCAATTATGCAATCGACTGACGATTTATCTAATGGATTTCTACCTGTTGCGATAATGTAAAACTCTCCCTATATTAGAGTAACAATTACAGAAGATTAAAATAGAGAGGTTACACTTTATTTCGATAGTCCACTTTAGACATTCTACTAACTATAAGTCACTTTTCAACTACATGCCAACTAACTCTCATTAGAGTGTAGTAGACTGGGTTAGGAGAATAAGTTGACTTGTAGTTGCCAAGTTACTTACTGTATAGTCAATTGAATGTCTGTTGGGGGAGCATCAAAATATCAAAATATAGCAGATATGAATCATCCTCTAATTACAGTTAGTCGACATGTAGCTGCAAGTACTTATAGTTAGTAGAATGTCTAAAGTGGACTATCGAAATAAAGTGTTACCAATAAAGCATATTTTGTTGGAGCTTGGAAGGGTTCAGTTTAAGCAGATGTTGTATACCATCACCACTGTCCTCATCAGAGCTCATTTCCCAGTACAGTGCCCATATTCACGATCTCAATCATATTCTCAATAATATAATTTTCAACATCTTCAAAATAAATTTTATGATCGCTGACAGCTTCTTCAACAGATCCACCATCAGGTGACAGTGACACTAATATATGATTGTGTTCAGTACTTGCTCTGCAATAAATCACTGAGTCATTTCAAGTTTTGCTGATGATTCTTCCTACTCTTTTGTTTCCTGCCTGCGATGACTGTGTAAAAGTTCACTTCATAATTGTGTATCAGTCATTACCACATTGTGGACTAAAGGTGAATTCTCCTTATTCAGTCACTTATTCAGTCACTGTATACTTACACTGTTACACACCTGTCGTTAGCAACCCTATACAATTTTTACCAAAAAATGATGGCAAAACAGGCATTCTTGTTATGTTGTATATAATTAATAGATTGAGGAATACCCAGAAGATTGATGAAAATGGGACCTGTTTTGATGTCTATCTTCAAGAAGACGAGGGACCCATCTCAAAATCCAATGTACAAAATTGAGAACATAAATATTTTGTAAACATTTCCTCAAATGCTGACTTTGAATTACTTCCAAGATTGCAGAAACTATGTGAGTGCATCTCCCCAAAGCTGCCAGCTCGCTCCTTCATACTGAACCACTCTTATGAATTTCACTTATATAAGATGACTCTCATGAAAGTTTTATGCTCTGATATTCTCTTGGGCAATTACTGCTGTAAGCAGCACTATAAGCTTCATATTTCATTTTGTGAAGTTGAAAAGTGCGTTATGTTCCCTCCCAGAATGAGGAAAGTGTTTATGCAGTATGCACATATGCATAATCTTACACGCAAAAACCGACTGACGCTAACACGTCGCTGCGTTTACCAGCATGTGTGACGTTCTATGCGTCTCCGTTTGTCTCTGTCCAGAAAGTGCCAGGCTCATCATGGGCGCTTAGTACGCTTACATAGAAATAAAAATGGAGATTTTAATGTTCCAAATTGCACATTGGCATGGAAGCACACAGTTAAATGGTGATGGATGTTCTGTCTATACAGTATTTGGCTGATTTTTTTATTTTACATTTTTATCTAGGGAAGCTGCACGAACACTATGCATGTATTAAATATCTGCTTGCATACGCATATATGTACACTTTTACCATGCACAGATGAATTATGGAAGAAACTAGCCCCTCCTCCTTTGATAAGTCCATTATCTTGGCACTTGGTTGTGGAAAATTTACTAACGGTGGCCTGACTTCAAACCATTAATCAGGGCTTCAACGCTTAGCACACCGTAAAAAGGTTATTTGTGTAATAGATAAAAGGGTGAAATGAATTAGCAAGCCGGAATTCAAAATTCTTCCTTTCTGCATGGCTTTCTCGCTCCGTCTTTCTCCCAAGCGGCAGCGTGAAAGGCTGACCCTGTGTCCACCACCATACAGCACTTTACTTTCATGGATGCCTGGCTGTATCTCATAGGAGCGCTAATGACAGTCTCAAACGTAACCTTTGTGTACTCCTCTCAATTCACCTCACTGTCACTTCGCAACAGTTTTCTGTGCACTCCATCTCTCTCGTGTTCAGCAACGAGATTTGCTTTGATCTGTACAGCAAGGAATGAAGAATGAATAGTTAGCATTTGATTATCTCACGCCAGAGAATATGGGTGCCGGCGTGTGATTAATCGAGCGTCTTTGGAATGTAAATTCAGATCAGCTGTGGTTTTGTGATCGGCGATGGCACCACATTGACTTCCTTTTTGTCACCCGTGTAAGTGCACCGGGTCATGTCATGTTTATTCCCAAGCAGGATTTATGCACAATGGGCGTTCGTAATTTTTTTTAAATGTAATTTATGCTTGAAATGAGGTAAGAGCCAAGTATGTGAGTAGCAAGATTTTGTCTGGAGTGTTTTTGTTATTTCTCACTACAAAATAGCTCCATTACATGTAAAGAGGAAACTACTGCACAAGTAGACTACCGTATTTCATGACCTTTGCCGACACAAGGTGCTGTATGTAAGTCTTTGACTGTACTAAAGCATAAAAATACCATAATATGTTTGCAGATGTTTAGGAAACCTGCTGAGTTCACTTACTCGTTTCTCTGAAAAACAATGCTAAAGCCAGCTCTTTTACTTTGATATGTGTGTTCCGTGTGGGAATGTCTGTTTTTGTTTTGGTCTGTGCGATATCGCCCGCTGCCAAATTACCCAATAGTATTTCGCCACCACAGGTTGGCAGTTGGCGGAAAACACAGCGTATTGCAGCCAGGGAGGCCAACGAACAAACTGGGTCAGAGATCGCAGATTCTACCTGACCTAAAAAGCCTCAGCACCCATCTAAAAACCTATATGAAAAGGAGCATATTAAAACGCATCATAAATTAATAAATCAACTTGCATCTAAAGCCGCGTTTCCACCGCGGGAACTTTCCCCAGGAACTAGGAACTTTGGGATGGTACTCGGTGTGTTTACACCGCAGGAACCAGGGTCTAAATGAAGTTCCGGGTAAATATTTCCCCCTCAGAAAGTCCCTGCTGGCGAGGTAGTACTTTTTCAAAGTTCAGGAACTTTCGGGGGTGGGACTTGTGCGCTGAACGTGCTGATTGGTTGTGTTCATGGCCGCATTTTGATTGGATGACTCCACGCAGCATTCTAATTGAACTGGCATTTTTAAATATCTATTGCGGTTTGTGGCTTTATGCAGTAAGAGTTGTCTGTCTGCAAATATGGAATAAAAAAAATAAAGAAACACAGCTGGACCGACGAGGTTCAGGATTTATTAAGCGTATTTGTGTAACAGGAAATTTTCTGCGCGTTCGTCCCAGCCATCTCACGGTCAATGCCCGCATCATCTAATTTTATATCTAGCTGAGCTTTCTGAACACGCTTTAGTATCAGTGCTCGTCTCTTTTCTGCCGTTTTGTTAATTACCTCGTTAGTAAACCAATACATCACAAACAACTGCAGCACAGTTTGAATCTCCTCCATACTTATTATAAATGTGGCGCTCAAAACTGATTACTGTCTGTCGCAGACTGGGAGGAGCAGTTGCACGCAGTTCATAATCTCCCCGGTACTTTAGACCGCGGTGTAAACGCAGAAAGCAACCGGTCTGGGGCAAAAAAAGTTCTTGGGGAAAAAAGTTCCTGGGACAAATTGTTCCGGGTAATTTCGGTGAAAACGCGGCTTAAGTCTCCTCACATTCCATTGTCAATTGAGCTCGTTCCAGTTGCATGTCCTCAATCTGGCAACCCGTGTTAGTGTCTGTCTGTCTGTCTGTCTGTCTGTCTGAGCACCAGACTCTTCCATCCATCCATCCATTCATCCATACATCATCCTTTCTTCCATCCATCCATCCATAAACCAGTTTCAACCAGCATATAGCCAAAGCGGTTTTGAAATAAGCCATTCAGTTAGTTGAATACATAAAAAGTTTCATAAAAAAGTAAGATAAAAGAAATACCGACGAGAGGATTGTCTCAAATACATGTATCTCTCTCTCCATCTCTCTTCCGCTCTCTTTCATCACACCCTTAGTGTAATCCCTCATTTCTGTCTCTATACATTCTTTCAACCTTTTGGCAGTATGTGTCACCCACCCAAACCCTGTTGAGCTATTCATCAAAACACACAAGCACACCTACTCGTCCACATTTCATAGTCAGTGACAAGCTGCTAAATGACACTTTCAACCAGCACCTGCTCTGACTGACAGGTTTTCCTCCCCTGGCGACATGGTCTGTACAGTCCCTGGATAGCCAGGACAATAATAGAAAGGCACAGACTTTCTCCCCAACCGCTTCTGTCTCAGACTTCATCAAACATGCAAGCGTACTTTTCCAAGAGCGAGTCAGCTTGGTGTTCCTTTTAATGAGTCTTTTTCCCCTGCATCATGGTATAGCAGGACAGTTGATATGGGCTTCATATGTATAAAAAAAAACATACTCTTTAAAGAGTAGATGTATTGAAGTCATTTAATGTATAAGTTGCATTTTGGAATAAATTAATCGATCTTGAAGAGTTCTTAAGCCTGGAACACACCAAGCCGACGGCGACGAATTAGCGCTGATGAAAGCCGACTGTGTTGTCGCCTCGCGTCGGGGTAAAAAGCTGCACTTGAACACACAGAGAGAACTACAGCCGACTCTCAGCTAGAATGCGCGTTCTGCGCCTGTGTGTAAATGTGACAACTGTCTATTTCTGCAGATGTCTATATTCGTCATTCAAAAAGGGAAACCCAGGCTGCAGATACGCAAACCGTAAACATTGCCGTTTTGAATATCAATCTTGCAACACACTTTCTTTATTCCACTCCGCTCATGTTGATATTGAAATATTCACCAAGGAACATTCAGGTAACATTAGAACAGCCTTCTATCTGTACCGTTTTGACTTCTTTGCTCGCTGTTTTGCTATTATTCTCGTGCACTGACTCGTTCAGTAAGCTGAACAGCCAATCAGAGTTCCCTCTTTCACCGACGGCCCGACGGCGACTCAACATGTCAAATCGCCCGAAACAAAGCAGACTAGGACCAATTTCAACCGACGGTGCGGAACACACTGAGAAAACTAAGTCGCCCGACGCACAAAAACTGCCCGACAGCCGACCGTCGGTTTTGTGTGTTCCAGGCTTTAGACTAAGCAGTTCTGTTTCTTTATGCGTTTGTATGGTAGTGGCAATAGTGTGTGAAAAGCCTTCTTTTTTCCTCAAAGTACAGTTTAGAGAAAGTGTGAAAATATGAGATGCAGATGTCAACTGAGAGTAGACATTAACACAATCTGCCTCTCTTCACCGGTTCTTCTCTGGTGAGAGTTTATACTTTAAACATTTTGATGCACAATAAACCGGCTATTGTCTCCTTTTCCATCCCTCTCTTTGACAATAAATGCTTCTCCTGTTGCAAGACATGAGTGACAGATAGACAGGGATGACAAGTAAAAGTAACAAGGTAGTGAAGAGTGGGAGAAGGTAGATTGGAGACATTATAACATGCTTTTTTGTCACAGAGACCTATTGATAAGCGCCTGTTTGCTTTCAGTGTGATCGTCATGGCAGCGACCGTCATTATACCTGTTAATACCGACAGCTTAATGTGAATAAGACAGGTAGGACATGTTGCTTGATCAACATCCTTATTGGTCCTTGAACAACATTCTTATCAGCCAATCAGATTTTATTGTTGGGGACATTAACAACATTCTTATCAACCTATCCTTTCACTCCGTTTAGCTTTAGGGCTATGTTTGTAATCTGTGTGGACGCATCAATTGATTTTAGGACTAGTGGTTTAAGGTTAGAGGAATTGGTAAGGATTAGGAATTTAAAGGGATAGTTTACACAAACATTAAAATTATCTTGTCATTTACTCACCCTAATGCCGCTCCAAACACAAAACAACATTTGACCCCATTGACATTTGGACCCATGCATAAATAAAAAAATAAAAACAAAAGTGGAGTTTCTTTTTCTTTTTCAAAATATCTTCTTTTGTGTTCTACGGAAGAAAGAAAGCTATTCAGTTTTTTAAATACATGAGGATGAATAAATGACAGAATTTTCTTAATATAAAAATACAAACATTGAGATAATTTCTCACATTACTCTTGTGTGTCGGCTAAAAAAAGCACACAATGCCCTTCAAGAAAAAAAATCTGCAAAAATATTTTGAATAAACATTTTTGAAGATTTTTTTTCTTGAAGGACATTGTGTGCAGACTTTTGTATGGAAGTAGGAGTTACATTACATTACAATTCTATTTATTTCTCAGAATTGCATGATATAAAGTCGCAATTGCATGTTATGAAGTAATATAAACTCGCACTTGCGTATTATGAAGTAAGAATTGCGTGATATAAACTTCCACTTGCGTGTAAAGAAGTCAGAATTGTGAGATATAAACTCGCAATTGTGAGAAAAAGGTCTGAATTGCGCGAAAAAAGTCTGAATTGCAAGATATAAACTCGCAATGTAAGAAAAGACAGAATTGTGAGATATAAACTCACAATGTGAGAAAAAAGTCAGAATTCCGAGATATAAACTCACAATGTGAGAAAAAAAGTCTGAATTGTGAGATATAAACTCAATTCGGAGAAAACATATCAGAATTGCGAGATATAAAGTCACAATTGTTAGAGAAAAAAAGTCAGAATTGTGAGATATAAAGTCACAATTGTTAGGGAAAAAAAGTCAGAAGTGCTAGATATAAGTTCACAATGTGAGAAATAAGTCAGAATTGCGAGATATAAACTCGCAATATAAGAAAAAAGTCAGAAGTGCGAGATATAAGTTCACAATGTGAGAAATAAGTCAGAATTGCGAGATTTAAACTTGCATTTCTGAGGAAAAAAGTATAGCACACATTAGCATGCTAAGTGATTTTTGTATGTAACTTCAATAGAGAGATGCAGGGATGACGTCAGAACCCTGAATACTAATTCCCCAGTGATTCCTTCGAGATTTTGCTATTGGTTTTTATAAAGGGTTTTTTCAATGTACGAGTAAAAGAAGATCTGTGGTAAAAATAAGTTGACGGTACTTTGACGTTTTGTTCTACAGTGTAAACTGCACAAAGTGTTTTCAACTTACCACACAGACCTTATTTGACTTATTTGTAAATTGATAAACCCCATTATACACCTCTATAGGAAAATCTTGAGGGAACCAGCAAAAAATGTGTCTTCCCGGTTTTGATGTCATCCCTGCACGACTCGATTGTTTCATTATTAGTTTAGCATTAAGTAGAAGGGTTGTAGGCTAAGGGCTAGAGTTAAAATAAAGTTTGTTTGATAGGAATGTTATTCTAGTACTACAATGGATGCTGATCCAACAACGTTTTGATGGCAAGGTCTTCTATGCAATATGTACTCCCCTATGGCAGTAGACCTAACACCTCATGTTTTTTTTTGGGAGAAAAAAAAATGTTTTATTGTTAATGCATTGCAGCAGGTTTTGCCCTCAGCTCCTGCCTTAGGTAATGTCCCTTTCACTGAATCATTATAAAGCCCCAGCCATCTTACTCTCTGGATCAGACCTGTGTGTGTAACCTCTCTCAAGCTCTCGGTACAAAAAGGTCATTTCTCGTCACGGTGCATCAGATGTGTTTAATTTAGCCTATGTCCCTGAGGCTGAGCTGTCGGGTCTCGGTGTCCCGTCAGCTACACTCAGCCGTCTTCACTTCCATAGAGAGTCTCCCGTGAATTTGCTCTGGCCCAGATATGAGTCTCTCATGTCCACAGGCCCTGTAACACACCTGCAGCACACCGAGGCCTTCTGAAGAATCTCTTCTGGGAGACGAGAGAGAGAGATGATGATCATCAGAGAGACAGATAAGCCAAAGCATCAATCTATGCACGTCACAGTGCAACAGAACGTATCAAGGCATAATATTATACCACTATCTGATGTCATCTGTCAGGGTGGACAGATCTTCAAGCTTGTAAACTTCTGTAAAAGCTAACAATCAGCGGTAATGATGTAGGAGGGGTCTCACCACATCTAAGTGAGGCTGAAAATCGATAAATTACTTAAGATTAATTCATCTGATTCATCAACACAGAGAGAACCTGTCATTGCAAAAAGCTTCATGCCGAAGCAGCTGCTGACAAGAGCATTAAAGGAATAGTTCAGTTAGAAATTAAAATTCTGTCATCATATACTCACCCTCAAGTTGTTTCAAACCTGTATGAATTTAATTCTTCTGCTGAACACAAAAGAAGATATTTTGAAGAATGTCGGGAACCAGACAGTTGTTGGACCCCATTGCCTTCTATTGTATTTGTTTTTCTCCTACTATGGAAGTCAATGAGGGTCCATCAACTGTTTAGTTACCGCCATTCTTCAAAATATCTTATTTTGTGTTCAGCAGAAGAAATAAATTCATACAGGCTTGGAACAACTTGACGGTGAGTAAGTTATGACAGAGTTTTCATTTTTAAGAGAATTATTCCTTTATGCTACTCTTTGGCAGAGGGTTTCAAACTGGGGTCTGCGAGGAGGTGGTCGGAAGTCTGTAGAAGTTTTGAGCGAGAAATACAACAGGAAAATGTATTTTAATAGAAATGTATTTATTTTGTTAAAATACATGTTATAAGATTAAAATGGTTTATTATATTAAAGTTATGTTATTTATTTAATTTTTAAATATTTATATATTTTTCCTTCTATTGTAAATATATTTAAGAGTATATTTTTATTAGTGTTTTCTTTCTTTCTTTTTTCATCACCCCTCTGGTCTGTAGCTTGTGCACTTAATGGTTTAAAACTATATTTAATATGATATATGCTATACATATTAATTTGAATTAAATTGAAAGTATCGGTCCGTCCGTCCATCCATCCTCCACATCTAACAGTTGTCCATCCATCCATCCATCCATCCATCCATCCATCCATCCATCCATCCATCCATCCGTCCGTCCGTCCGTCCGTCCGTCCATCCATCCATCCATCCATCCATCCATCCATCCATCCATACATACATACATACATACATCCATCATCCGCAACTCAGTTATCTATCCACACATCCATTAATCCAGCCATTCACACATCCAGCCACACATCCATCCATCCACCCACCCACCCATCCATCCATCATCTGCAACTCAGTTGTCCATCCATCCATCCATCCATCCATCCATCCATCCATCCATCCATCCATCCATCCATCCATCCATCATCTGCAACTCAGTTGTCCATCCATCCATCCATCCATCCATCCATCCATCCATCCATCTATATTTTGTATGATATATGCTATATTTAAGCAAAACTATATTTAATATGATATATGCTATACATATTAATTTGAATTAAATTGAAAGTATCCGTCCGTCCGTCCGTCCGTCCATCCATCCTCCACATCTAACAGTTGTCCATCCATCCATCCATCCATGCATCCATCCATCCGTCCATCCATCCATCCATCCATCCATCCATCCATCCATCCATCCATCCATCCATCCATCCATCCATCCATCCATCCATCCATCCATCCATCCATCCATCCATCCATCCATCCATCCATCCATCCATGCATTCATCCATACATCCATACATCCATCAATTCATCCATCCACACAATCATCCAGCCATTCACACAACCATCCATCCATCCACACATCCATCCATCATCTGCAACTCAGTTGTCCATCCATCCATCCAACCACCCATCATTTTTTCTTCACTTACATACCCTCCCATTATTTCAAACTAGTCAAAGTCAAAATTTTACTTATATTACTTTCTTCTAATCTATGAGTCACAAATTAAGGTATTTTGAAGAATGTTGGTGTCCATGACAAACAAAAGCTAATAACACATTTCAAAAACAACACATTGTCTTAATAGTATCATATTTCTAAAAAAAAAGACATGGATTTTTACGACGGATCTACTTTGAGTAAAGGTTGTGATCCATCAAGCCTGAGACATCAAGGATTATTAAATTCCAAAAGTTGTTCTTTGAGATTCCGCTTTGACGTGATAATACTCTACCTAGAGCACCGGGCCATTAATCCCAGAGCTGAATCAAATTTTTACATTTCTCTCTGATCAGCTGAGATAGCGTCTTCAGAGAACCTCCGGCTCGCTAGACAGCCTTCACCTCTGGGTTTGATCAAGTGCAGATATGCTGAGCTCCATAGTACATGCTGCCAACTCTTGTATTTAAGTCAAATTACCCATGTCTGCTGTAGATCATATACTCCTCTCAACCTCATCAGAACCGCCACTGCTTTTGATGTACGAAAAGAAAAACTGACATTCTATTTAGGACGAAGGAAAAGAGAGAAAACGTTAAATATTCATGTCTATATGTTTCAACGAGAGAATATGAGAATCTGTCATGCAAAGCTTATTAGGTGGATCTGTTGAATTTCTGCTGGAAATTTCATAAATTCCATAAAATCATAGTATTCATAAAATCATTTATTTATTTATATGGTGGTCAAGGAGGTGATAAAGAGTTCTACTTTTTGTATCAATACCATTTTGTACAGTACTGGCAAGATATAGAAAACGGTCATATTAAAATATTTTTTAAAGAAATGTAAGATACAATTTTGAAAATGTGACTTGTTATTGGCTCAAAAGTGTTTTCCAAGCTCCAAATAATTCACCAAGAAAAAGAAAACACCACAATTAATATAAAATAAGATTAAAGATGAAACTCACTCTATAAATTCAAGTAAAGAAAAAATTAAGAATACATAAAATGTGAAACATGGAAATTAAAACTATTGAATAACTAGCTAATGCAATATTTGCTTTTTTTTTTTTTTTTTTTTTTGCTAATGGAATTATTTATTTATTTTGCAATTGTGCATCATGTTTTCTGAATAATAAGTTGAACGTATGTCACATCTGGGGTGCGTTTCCCGAAAGCATCGTTAGCCAACTATGATCGCAAGTTCCGTCGTTATCAGCATAGTTCAACGATTTGGTGTTTCCCAAAACCATCGTTCCAACGAACGTTCGCAAACAGCATCGCAAACTTGTGTGGTTGGAACGACAGCTCTGGAGCTGTGGTTAGAAGCATAGTTTCTAGTTTACATGAGATGTAGACTGAATAAATCCTTATCTTTAGCAAAATAAGCAAGCTGACATTCAGTACAACCCGTATTTTTTATTTAGAATACATACAAATGTAATTTACGTCTTCTAGTTTGTCAAGAGATTTAAAGCACCGTTTTTGAAGACTGTGCATGTGCGAACGTGCTCAACTATGTAAGAACGAGCCAAATATTGAGTCTGGTAATAAAGCAAAGTAACTGAGAAAAATTTGAAATGGTCTTCAGATGCCATGTCTGTAACTTATATGACGAAATCTAGCGTTAATTCGATCTCAAACAGATTAATTAAAAAAAGTTATTAGTCCACCACGTGCGAGACGTCATAAACCAACGTGGTTGAACGATACTTTGCGACATACGTTTTCGGGAAAGAGTCGTGACTAGCTAGTTGATTTCTCCAACGATGCATCGTACTATGGTAGTTAAGCAGTGAGCTATATAGTTGTACGGGAAACGCACCCCTGGTCAGCACTGAATTGTTGATAGCAATATAAATAATAAACACTGATAAGTCACATTTTAAGTGCATTTTACATTCAGAACAGAATCATAAATAAAATGTAAAGTAAAAACATTCTAAACAAAATAAACATTTTGCAACATTCAATTTAAATTTAGCCATGCAACTGCAATTTAATTGAGCATGATGAGGAGTAAGCTACAATTTCAAGACATTTTTTGAATAGGTCTAATTTGCTGTGTTAATTTTCAAAAAAACATAAGCTTGCCTAAAACTTTAACATTCCTTTGCTGCATTCAAAACATTGGTATTCCTTCTAGAAATGCAAATCTAGTTCAATTCATCACCCTGCTAAAGGCACAATTAAATCAGCATCTGTATAATTCTTTAGCATGGTTGATGCCAGCAACAGTCTGAGATGAATGCCTTTAATATTTCAGAGCATAAACTGGGTTGGCGGAATGCATTATTAAGATGTTTTAGGGCAATGAAACAATTGTAAGTGACATGGAGATAAAAAAAAAGAGGATTTGAATAGTGGATTGAATTGATTTCGAGTTCAGTTCAAGAGATGCAACAGATCTTAAGAGCGGATCTTTTTGCTCAGGCGTTACTCTTTGACATCTGCAGTGTTTGAGGTCCACCGAGGACTTACTGACCCTTCATGCAGAAGATTGTTCTTCTCAGATATATATATAGAGAGGTAGACACTCTATAGTTTTGCCATAGATGGCCAGTGACAGCCACAAGTCAATAGCTGCTAATACTGGAGGGGTTAGCCATAAATCCATCAGTAGTGTTAGAGAGGGAGAGGGAGAGAGAGAAGAACTGCTGGTGAGAGATGCCTTTTGGAGGGTTTTAAAAGAGATTCACTAAAAGGTAGGAAAACCTAGAAAAGAATAGGTTTTAGATGAGGTATGGTGTGCAGTGAAAAAGATATTTGAGAACACTACTTCCAGTGCTGCTGCATGTGTGGCTCAAATGATCACTCAGTGGCGGAGAAAGGGTAACCCAAGGGAGAGAACACAATATGTGCTTTTCTTTCTTTTTCAGACACTTTTTGAGTATCTTAACATGGCCATTAGACGTGCTCTTCTGGAACTTCACAGTCACGGTATTAAACATTCACTCTAAAAAAATGCTGGGTTGTTTCAACCTAATTTTGGGTCAAATATGGACAAACCCAAACGTTGGGTTAAACATGTAATTAAAAAATGTAACCCAATGGCTGGGTTTGTCCATATTTGACCCAAAATTGGGTTGAAACAACCCAGCATTTTTTAGAGTGTTGTTCTTACACTACTAACTAACAACTGACAACTGCTTGAATAACCCACTTCAACCCTGTGATGATGTTAGGCAGAAAGACCCTTAAAGTCTTCTGATTGGCTACAACGTATGTATATACATTTACAAAAACCTTTAAAAACGTTATTTATTTATGCAGTTTACAACAGGTTTCATTGTTGTTGACTAAAACTTTTTATTAAAGGGGGGGTACAATGGTGTTTCATGTATTCAGAGTTGTTTACAGTGTTAAAGAGATGGATTCTCATGCTAATAATGGCCAAAGTTTGAAAAGTTATTTTGAACGAATAACAGAGAATTTCTGTGCTGAAAATCATACTTTCGGGTTGCAACACGTTTCGGCTGTTTTTTTTCTATCGTAGATCTAATGACGTAGACCAGAGTGGAACTACTTATATGAGCATTGCTCTCGGAAAAGCGCGTTCACTCACACGTCGACCAGAGGAGAGAAAGACCGCGCTCATCGACGCGCTACTACCGGAAATCATCATCAGCTGCGCTAAATAGGAATGGTTGATGTCAAGAATGTCTCCAAAAAAGTGTGTTTTGGGATGTGAGGGAAAGTTTACCTTGTTCAGCTTCCCAAAGAACCCAGTGTTACTGGAACAGTGGATGCAGTTTGTATTTCCGGGACAGCAAAGGAGTGTGGCAAGTGCGGTTTTGTGTTCTGGTCATTTCAGTGACGAATGTTTTAGGTCTTCGCTGGATTTGCAAACCGGTTGCAATTAAAACCTGGCGCGGTCCCAGTGATAAAACACCCCATTCATGTAAGTACAACGGTATCAGATTTATTTCTTGTGCTGGAAATCCCCACTTGACTCTATAGCTCCGCCCACGCCCAGAATCAAGGACCTCGGCTTTTTCCGGATAGAATCGGAAAGCTGTATTTTTAGTTTATAAATATGATGAAACTAAAGACTTTTTGGAGATATGAAGGACGCACTATTACTCTATAGGTACTCAAGATTAACATGAGATTGACTGAAACTAAGTATTTTACCCCCCCTTTAAGTAACAAAGGGAAATATTAGATGAAAGACTAAATTAATATAATAAATGTTGCATTGGCAATTAACTGAAATTAGTACATTTTGAAGCACTACAATGAATAAGTGGGAAAAACTAAAAGATAAAAAAATGAAATAAAAGTAATATTTAAAAAAAAAAACATTACAAAAAAAGCTACAATTGAAATGAAAACTTAAAATATAAAACAAAAGCTAATTCAAATTATTATAGTACATATACAACGGTATAAATAGTATATAAATAATACTAACATTTATAGAACATCATGTGAATATTTCAAGATCCTTAATTAAAAGATATCTGTAAAGTATTATGGAGTATAAGTATTATATGGATATAAGTATTCTCTGAGTGGCCTGTTGTGTATATACTGTGTGAATCAGTGGCGGGCCGTGCATTTCACACCTAGGCCTTCAGTGATGTCCACCCTGAATTAATAACTTTTAATAGCAGCGCACGCACATACTCTCTATAAGTGTTGTGAAATTCCTGTTTTTATTTTGCACCGGCAGTTAAAAAAGGCCGGGTAGAGAGAAACGAGCGAGTGAGTTCGGCTTTTGTGTAGAGTGGTTCTTGCGTTCCGATTATTAATTCAGAAACGGATCCTCCCTGTCTTATCCTTCAATGGCTACAATAGTATTAATGTTTGAAAAAAATAAGTTGGTTCGATCATAAATTTACAAGAAAAATTAGGAAGAAAATCATATTCAGCACGGACAAAAACGGGGTTAAAAAATGCATTATTCTCTCCAAAACTGATTATTTTTTACACAAAATCCATCCTAATTTCTTTCCTCAAAAAGACTTGAATTACTTGGTTGTACAGGTTGTCTGTGCTTTTCAGTCCCAACAACCTTTTCTATCGCCATCGACGCTAATGTGCTGAAAGTCCAGTCTGTCCCGTCATATTTCTGTCATAAGTTTTAATTCGCTTTAGTGCTGAGAGTGTCTGCTCGACAGAAGCAGTAACTGTTAAGGCCTTTTTATGCTTCTGCGTCAACTCCACGCCGTAGCTACGGCGTCACTCCTACGGCGTCGTGGCCGTTTTATGGTTCTGCGTCGGGTTGTGTTGCATCGCGGTGCATTTCACCGCCAGAACGCTAGGGGGGTGGGGGTGTGACCAATCACATCCCTTGTGGTCTGCGTCGCCTCGACGCGTAGTTACAATTTTTTGGAGGTGCACGTCGAGCTACGGCGGAGGGGTTCGCGTCGACGCAGAAGGGTCTGCGGGGGTACGCCGTCGATATGACGCAGAAGCATAAAAAGGCCTTTACAGTGTCTGGTTTATGTTCCTTGGGTCACCACTAGATGTCCTCCTTCCTCACGGTGTCCATCACACTAGTGAACTACATTTCCCACGATCCTTGTCTTCTCATTGCACTCGGCTGTTTCCTAATCACTGATCATTGCACTCGGCCATTTCCCCATTATCATTGTCTATTCCCTGTGTATATATACCCTGTCTGTTTTAGTATGTGTCACGGAGTCCTTATCTATTATCACGCCACTTCGGAGTCCTGGTTTCTTGTCTGTTCTTGTTTTGTGTTTGGATTGTTCTCATGGTTTTGACCCCTGCCTGGACTGTTTGTGAGTACGGATTTCCCCATTAAAACTCTTTACTGCAATTGGATCTTTGTGTTTCCTGCGTATGGATCGTGACAGAAGGACTCCGTCAAGCCTAGATCCAGCAGTATGAGTTCCAGCTTCTCTTCCCCAGCCATCGAGCGGGAGAGGAGGGATTGTTTTAAGGGGACCCGTCTGGTTATTTTTCGTGGGACCCGGGGAGGTCACAGAGGAGGAGGAGGTGGTCGAGAACAAGGCGAACACCACCCTCCACCTTGGCCCCCCTTCGGCCCTGGGTTGGTGAGATCCAGCCCAGAGTTCCACCCACCGCTGATTTCGCCCAGCCCAGAGCTCTGTTCGCCGTGGTGCCCGTCCAGTCCAGAGCCGGCACATTTTCGTCAGAAACGGCGGAGGAGGAAGACCTTCAGCCTCCCCAAGGACCCGGAGGCCGTCCCCTCCGAGCAGCCCGCTGTCGTCCCGGAGGCCGTCCCCTCCGAGCAGCCCGCTGTCGTCCCGGAGGCCGTCCCCTCCGAGCAGCCCGCTGTCGTCCCGGAGGCCGTCCCCTCCGAGCAGCCCGCTGTCGTCCCGGAGGCCGTCCCCTCCGAGCAGCCCGCTGTCGTCCCGGAGGCCGTCCCCTCCGAGCAGCCCGCTGTCGTCCCGGAGATTGTCTCGGAGCCGCCCACCATCAGTCCTGCCACGGCCAAGAGAGCGGTCTTCCTCTTCTATGCGGTGGCGGTACTGCATGCGTGGAGGAGGCACAGCACGTCGGCCGTTCCAGAGACTGTCCACGTCACGTCGGCCGTTCCAGAGACTGTCCACGTCACGTCGGCCGTTCCAGAGACTGTCCACGTCACGTCTGCCGATGCAGAGACGGTTCCTGTGCCAGACGCTGTTCCCGTAAGTCCTGCCATGGCCAAGAGGGCTGTTTTCCTTTTCTATACATTGGCAGTACTGCATGCATGGAGGGGACACACGTCTGCCGAGCCTGGATTTCACGTCACGTCTGCCGAGCCTGAGCTTTACGTCAAGCCAGTTCCCGAGCTGGTGTCTGTTGCTGTTCCTGAGCCGGTGGCGTCTGTTGCAGTTCCTGAGCCGGTGGCGTCGGTTGCAGTTCCTGAGCCGGTGGTGTCTGTTGCAGTTCCTGAGCCGGTGGCGTCGGTTGTAGTTCCTGAGCCGGTGGTGTCTGTTGCAGTTCCTGAGCCGGTGGTGTCTGTTGCAGTTCCTGAGCCGGTGGTGTCTGTTGCAGTTCCTGAGCCGGTGGTGTCTGTTGCAGTTCCTGAGCCGGTGGTGTCTGTTGCAGTTCCTGAGCCGGTGGCTTCACCGCCGTGGCCGCCCGAGGGGTCTTCACCGCCGTGGCCGCCCGAGGGGTCTTCACCGCCGTGGCCGCCCGAGGGGTCTTCACCGCCGTGGCCGCCCGAGGGGTCTTCTCCGCCCTGGCCGCCAGATGGGCTGTCGTCTCCGCCCTGGCCGCCAGATGGGCTGTCGTCTCCGCCCTGGCCGCCAGATGGACTGTCGTCTCCGCCCTGGCCGCCCGATGGACTGTCGTCTCCACCCTGGCCGCCCGATGGACTGTCGTCTCCGCCCTGGCCGCCCGATGGACTGTCGTCTCCGCCCTGGCCGCCCGATGGACTGTCGTCTCCGCCCTGGCCGCCCGATGGACTGTCGTCTCCGCCCTGGCCGCCCGATGGACTGTCTGCTTCGCCACGGCCGCCGGTTAAATTGTCATCCCCTGTTCCTGTTCCCCTTCATGGTCCTGGCCCTCCATCCCTCCCCCTGATCCTCCACCATTCCACCTCCCGCCTGGACTCTTGTTTTGTTTGTTTTTTGTGGGTCTTGGAGCGTCTGGTAGCCGCTCCGTAGAGGGGGGGTTATGTCACAGTGTCTGGTTTATGTTCCTTGGGTCACCACTAGATGTCCTCCTTCCTCACGGTGTCCATCACACTAGTGAACTACATTTCCCACGATCCTTGTCTTCTCATTGCACTCGGCTGTTTCCTAATCACTGATCATTGCACTCAGCCATTTCCCCATTATCATTGTCTATTCCCTGTGTATATATACCCTGTCTGTTTTAGTATGTGTCACGGAGTCCTTATCTATTATCACGCCACTTCGGAGTCCTGGTTTCTTGTCTGTTCTTGTTTTGTGTTTGGATTGTTCTCATGGTTTTGACCCCTGCCTGGACTGTTTGTGAGTACGGATTTCCCCATTAAAACTCTTTACTGCAATTGGATCTTTGTGTTTCCTGCGTATGGATCGTGACAGTAACGTTAAACAGGGAAAACACCGCAAAACATGACGATGTTTAACGTTACAACCGACACAAGCTCTCACACAGATTTTTGAACAATAATATCATTGAGATAAGCGGGACTTTTGCCTTCAAAATCAGTCCTGGGATAACGTTAGCTGCTACATGCAGTCTGTTCTGTTTTTACCCGGACATATCGATAGAGTTCCGTGACTCTGCGTAAGCTGGATAAGGGATTTTTTTCCGGTAGGTTTGAACCTGCTGGTGGTCAAGGAAGGAAATAAACATTAATTTGTGGGTTGAAAAACTATTAAATCTACAGGTATTTTCGTTTACACAGTTCGCAACAGATGCGGTTAGCTCTGACTACCAGTAATAATAGTACACGCTCTGACCATCCAATCAAAGGGCGTGGAAATGCCTACGTTATTGTATGCCTGCTAGATGGCCCCGGTGCAATCAACTCGATATCTGATTGGCTGATTAAATCTGACCGATTATCTGATTGGTTAAAGCAACAGTTTCATTGCCATTCATTTAAAGGCCATGTTGCAGGTTAACCACCACTGTCGATTAATGGGTACATAAATCACTCAAGATATGTATATCATTTTTAAAATGTATCAAAAATGGTCTTAAATACCAGTTTTTTACGTTTTTGGTATTAACGTTTTTTTTTCACGCAATTCGGCGATGACGTCACGTTAGGGAGAAGTGGAGGAAAGCTAGCCTGATGGCCGTCAAAGCCGATGAAATGCATGGTCCGAGGAGAATGAGTGGAGAGTTGGTGAAGTGTCCTGGTGAGTTGCTATCATTTAGCAACGCAGCAATGAGATAACGACACATATTTTTTTTTACTGTCATTGAATAGCACCGAGTGAAAAATCAACGTTTTCTTTATAGTGGCGGTGATCACGTTAGTTCAGATAAGTAACGTTACCGGTAGCCTTTGTCATAGTAGGCTACTGGTAAACTTTGTCTTTGTCATCTATAAATAGAAGGCATCGTGCTAGCTATATGGGCGTTTTTAAGCGTTTCTCTTCCTTGAACATTGAAAATGTTATTGCAAGCGTAGCCGCCGCGTGTCTGTCGCGGTGTTTGGCAGGTGCTCGCGCGGGCGGTGCCATCCCGTGGAAACTGCGCTGGAAAGCTTGTGCTGTAGGGCAGTGAGTGTGTTTGGGTCGCTGGTCGAGGAGCTCACCCCGCGACCAGATGTGACTGAATGCTGAATGCATGCTGCCTGAACCCGTTTGTGCTGAAGACTGCATACACACATCTCAGGCAGGATCATGGTCCCCTTCAAGCCAGCACGCACGAGTATTGTTTGTTTACTTTTTTCACGAAGTCTTATGAACCAACTTAAACAGTTATAGGTGACTATAGATGTGTTGTATAGACAATGATCATGTTCTATAATCTGCGCTGAATACTGAATACTAATCTGAATACTCTCGTCTACTACTCGTCTCTTTAGTCACTCTCAACGCTCTCACGGCGGGCTTTGGTAAACTCTCTCCCCAAGGTGACGTCATGGAATGCATTGTGGCGGAAAGGGGAATCGTTGGCGCTGTAAGATAGTACCTACTTTTTCGTATTATATTCCGTTTTGTGATACCCAACAACATAAAATACAATGGATAACAGTTTAAATGTTCATTACCAACAAGCAAATTGCACAAATTCGTTGAAAAATTTAACCTGCAACATGGCCTTTAAGCTACAGGCGCCCGCACTATCGACTCTGAAGGCCTCGAGGCAGATATATTTGACCCTGGCAACACATGATGACTGAAATATGATTGGATAAAAGCACTAAAATAAATATACACTACTGGAAGCAGCGCAACCAAGAGAAAAGCTATGAAATTATGAGAACGGACTATTGGGAATAATTTAATACTCATTCATAAAAAAAAATATTAAAGTGCAAGTCAGTGATTCTCATAGTGTTTAGGCCAGCAGAGAAGGCCTTGCTGGTCCTGACGGCCCACCACTGGTGTGAATACTGTGTATATATATAGATATGTATACACACACACACACACACACAATGTGTACCGGGATATTTTTATATTTTATACACATTGCTGGTCAGAATTATTTGCAAGAATTATTTGTGATTTTTTAAAATAAAATATCAAAAAGATTAACAATGCAGATTTATTTTTTGCAGCCATATTTGATCATATTTCAGAGTAATTGATGGTCAGGGCTAATTTTTACATTGGCCTGCATTCTTTTCTATTGTGCTGCATCTCACATTTTTAAACACAAGAACACATTTTGTGTGAACAGCCCCTCAGGCCTTGGCTCAGATTGCTTGGGAAAGCTTTAATGCCTCAAACAGGATGCCAAATCTACATATTAGTATATGCTGACTACTTAAATTCATTGCATCTAGTGTGCATAGTTGGAGAATCTCAAGAGAATGGACGGAAATCTGCCAAGCGGGACGTGCTCCTGGATCAAAATGTTCCGTTCTGGAACAACAGTCTTGTCCAATAAATATAGTTCAACCCGGGCCCTGACCATCAATTACTCTTAAATTCAGAGGGACATGACGGGTTGAGAAGAACACTGTTAAAGCACCAGCCCAGAACTAACCCTTAAATCTAATTGGCCGATAAAGGACGTGGATCCAGGAACGCGTACTACTTCAGTGAGTAGGTATACAGGCCTCACCAGTTGTGTGTCCATCATTAGGACTTTAACCAATTCTGATGCCCTGCGTGCCGTTACTCTGGAAGATCTGACATGGCTCCCTCCCTTTGTGTGGTTCTGGTTCATTTGTCTGGTCTGTGCTCCGTTCGACCCGCAGGGTTTTCAATCAAGCTTTTAGCATGAAGCTTTAGTTTTCAGTAATGGGCTGTGTAAGAGCGATGACAGTCTGACGGACTCAATTAAAGCTCTCTCTCTTTCTCTGACGTTATCAGAGCAGAAGCAAGCGTTCACGCAAACGTGGATATAAAACGGCTAATGCTGAGGAGACACTGGGTCCTCTTTGGTCTCCAACACCTCTGTGAAGCCCTGGTCCCTGAAGAGATAATCAAGACCAACATGGACATGTGTGTCAGAATAGACCAGAGGATATGTTCCCCTAAAACACAACATATGCCCAATTGCTCCTTCTTGCTCCGTGTATCATACGTGCTGGTGAGATAGTTAGATTGGCAGCAATCTGTGTGCGGTTTGGTGGATTGCATTCTGAAGTGATGCATTGTGTGAGGCACGCCGTGACTTCTACCAGTGGGCAATAATAGTTCAAAGGTCCTACAGTCAAAACTGACAAGGTCAGCATACACACTGCTTGATGTATTAGATCAGTATTCAGCATGATGGGTCACACACACGCACGCACGCACTCATGTGAATGAGAGAAAAGGGGAAACCCATGTGGAAACTGCTACACGTGTGTGTGTGTGTGTGTGTGTGTGTGTGTGTGTGTGTGTGTGTGTGTGTGTGTGTGTGTGTGTGTGTGTTGTTGTGTATATAAAATATTTTTCTTATGCTCATCAAGCCTGCATTTATTTGATCAGAAATACTGTTTCCGAAATAGTATTACAATTTATAATAATAGTTTTCTATACTTTACAAAATCAAATATACGTTAAAATGTAATTTATTCCTGTAATGGTTGCGCTGAATTTTCAGCATCATTACTCCAGTCTTCAGTGTCACATGATCCTTCAGAAATCACTGTAATATGATGATTTATTATCAGTGTTGGAAACATGTGCTGCTTGATATTTTTCTAAAAGTTAAAAGAACAGAGTTGATTTAAATATAAACCTTTTCTAACAATATACACTACCGTTATCAAAAGTTAGGGGTCAGTACAATTTTATCTTTCTTTTTTTTAAATAAATTAATACTTTTATTCAGCATGGATGTGTTAAATTGATTAAAAGATTAGTAAGATTGATAGTAAGATTTCTATTGTTAGAAAATATTTCTATTTTGAATAAATGCTGTTCTTTTTAACTCTTTATTCATCAGTGAATCCTGAAAAAAAGTATCACAGGTTCCAAAATAAATAATATTAAGCAGTACAACCGTTTCCAACATTGATAATAACTGAGTATCAAATCAGCATATTAGAATTATCAATAGAATTTGATCAAATAAATGCAGTCTAGCATAAGATACTTCTTTCAAAAACAAGTTAGTGGGATAGATTATACAGTTCGGTATAGTATAAAAACCATTATGCCTGTGGAGAGTTCATGTAAACAACATATCCCATATCCCAACTTTAATTGAATGTATTTGTAAACATTTTAAGGAACACTGAATATGAATGCAATTAATGTCCAATAATGTTTGGTTTAAAGCACTTAACAAATTACATTTTCCCATTTTCTGTAACCTAATCTGAAGTGAGAACTTTTTACTCCAAAGAACAAATTAAAAATGTCTTCACTACAAGCAAGCTAATTAAATAACAATTATGCTTATTCTGAATCTCTCTCTCTCTCTCTCTCTCTCTCTCTCTCTCTCTCTCTCTCTCTCTCTCTCTCTCTCTCTCTCTCTCTCTCTCTCTCTCTCTCTCTCTCTCTCTCTCTCTCTCTCTCTCTCTCTCTCTCTCTCTCTCTCTCTCTCTCTCTCTCTCTCTCTCTCTCTCTCTCTCTCTCTCTCTCTCTCTCTCTCTCTCTCTCTCTCTCTCTCTCTCTCTCTCTGTGGCGAGAGATGAACTTGTAGTGTGACTGTAATTGAAATGTAGTCCAAAATGATTTTCATACTAAGAGTATCGCCGCTTTGGAAATTAGCATATTTTTAATTAAATGCCTTGAAATTTTGAAATAATCCGAACGAACTTGTCACTTCCAACATTTTGGCATTAATTAATTAATGTTTGCCCTTGACTTGTCAGCAGCACAGACTTACATGTTTATTCATCATTTTGAGACTTGTATTTTTCCGTAACCCCTCGAGGATGGGGAGACTTCATGGGTGAAACAGCGTGAGAGTGGGAAACTGCCATTTAAATTACTGAATGCAAATTTGATTGTATAAGCTACTTCCAGGAAGTGTGTGATGTCATGACACTATCATGAGCAAACGTTAAACTGTTCTTCAGCCAATCATCATGCTGTGGATCGGTTGCCATGGCAGCCTTCTGACTGGCTGGCCTGTGGAGTTGCTGACTGAGCGGAGTGGATACTGTGATGTGTGTTTAGCCAATGTTTCATTCTGACTGGATTAATGTGTGCCATCTGATTAAAACTGGTCTGATCAAAATCCATGAGCTGTGGAACATTAAAAAATCTAAATGATCATTTGAAATGTTATGGATCAATGATGTGAAACTTATTTTTTTGTCCTGATCGATTGATTTATATATAGGCCTATATATAAAAACATATAGGCCTACATTTATGAAAATTAACTATTATAAACATAAAAATAAACATTTGGTGAATACGGCATTTCAGAATGTTTGTAAACAATAGGCACCAAGATACTTCCAGGTGGCAGAACGCGAGTGGCTTCTACTGACTAACTGAAGAGATCCAGCCGGCTAGTGGAACATTTACATAGTTAAAAACATTGTTGTTGATCAAAGTTGAAACGATGATGAAAACGTGTTGTGTTTGGGGTTGCGCTGCCAGATATACAGCAAAAGGTGTAACGTTAGGGTTTTATCGATTTCCTGTGGGTGAGGAGGTTAACATAGCGAGTGGACGTCGTTTCGTCAAAAGTAGGAAATCTTAATGATCCCCTAAATTATATGATTCATCCTACGTTTACCATTCTGCTGCCAACCCTGCTTGCCCTTCAACTCTGCTTCATGTATTCTCAAAACGGTCCATCTACAAAATAATTTATTTATCTTCAGCCGGGGAAATTTGAGACTAATATTAGTAAACTTGTCTCTTTTGAAGATCAGACTCATTGCAAGTCACTTTTCACATCTCTCTCTACGCCACACATCCATTTTCTCACGCAACTTACCGAAATGTATATTCCTCATACATAATATCGACCAATCAGTGTTTTTCAACCGCGCAAAGAGGTCAATATAACAGCTGGAGGACAATTATGTCACATAACATTTACCTCAGGAAAGCCATTTAATGACCATGATATATAGCACGTTATTTTGGTTAGAAAAAAGAGCTATAGAGAGTATTTTACTAATTATATGTAGGCCCACTATATTACATATTTATTATATTTTTTACTTATATCATTAAATACAGTTGTTATTATGATAAAAAACGCATTATATTTCATTCCATTTTTTTTTTTATTACATTTTTACTGCCGACGGTGGGTCTCCTTTCCAAGCAATTTACTAGCGTTGCCATAGATACGCTTCGGCTTTTGCCACCTGGAAGAACGTCTATTACTGTTGTGACGTCATGGTGAATTGTCATATACAATACATATATATATAAAAATACAAGGTGAACAAACCTTTTCTATAATGTGCTTAGGCCTACTCTTGTTTTTAATTTCTGAATTTAAAAATAAAAAAATATATATTTTTTTCAGGGTTTCACACACTCGTTTATGAGATTATAATAAATCCTATGTTACCCTTCAATCATCTTCATCTTCGTTGGATCTTTGTGTGACAACCTTGTAAAATATCAGATAATTTTAAATGTTTTGTCATGACAAGGTAGAAATGATCCTAATCATAATTAGGAATTAATAACTCATGATAAAAAATAAAAAAATGTACCTTGAAAAAAAAAATGTATATATGGATATATATATATATATATATAAGGAAAATATGTCATTACTTTTTACTTGATGTTTTACTTTTCTTCGAATTTTTTACACATCTTTTAAACTTTTAAACTGTTTTCATTGTTTACATTTTGTTACTGCACTGTGAATTACCATGTACATGAAACATTTTTATTAACAAAGGTTAATAAATGCTGTAAATATATTGTTCATTGTTAATTCACGTTACTTAATTCGTTAACTAATGTTAATAAATTAGACCTTATTGTAAAGTGTTAATTTTTTTTCTCTCTCTCTTCGTCGTAGATGCTCTTATTAGTCAGCAACCCTAATACATTTCTTAAAACAGGAAGTCACAATCTGCGGATTATTTTAAAGGCGGTATGGGAGTGTGTGTGTGTGTGTGGCACATGTATCCTGGAGAAACAACTCTATTTATGCTTATTCAGATCACTCAGGGTCTTATTCACAATAGCTGTTTGGTTTTCCTGCTTTAAAATGCTTCCCAAATAGATGTCAAAGGGAATTGTTTGACTTTCTACATGCACCCTGCCTGAGAGGAATACTCAATGGCGCTCTGCATTAAGAGAGCGACAGGAAGTGTGTATGTGAGAGAGAGAGAGACATGGAGGAATAGAGGGTTGGAGGGGGTCAAATCGTATCACGAGTTCCAAATGAAACCATGGCATGAGAGTAATTGTAATTACTCAGCATTATTTAATTCATTATGAGTATTTAGTGGAAGTGTGGCCAAATGGCAAATGAATTGCGACACCCCTGTTGTGATGTCTTTCCATGAGTGACCGCACTGAGGATGTTAATTTCCTCATCAGGTTAAAGATGAGATGAAATTGTGTTTGGCCTCGATCAGGCGCTGGGCGCTTATTAAATAACCCTCACATAAGGTGGATGTCCTTGTGATTGTTATCTCGTGGAGAACACGGGGCGCCTGAATGGACGTGAGATGGAGCCTGCGCTCTTACACGTTCTATCTCTTTTATTCATAAATTTTTTATCAGTTCTGGTCACTTATACTCATTTCATAATTTCACCCCAAGTCATTTAATAATGAATGTACCAACTATTTACTCTTTAAGTGGTCTTTGCTGTGGCTCTGCGTCTTATTTTGCTGATTAAATCACAATTCAAATAGGTTAATTCAGTCTGTTGACATTGAGTTCCTCCACTGGAAACTAAAAAGGCAAGTACAGTATACGGCACATTGCTGATGACTGTATCTATGACTAATCATCCTCAAAATAATCGAACATCATCAGCCTATTTTTCCAACAGCTAACGAATAATGAATCATTTTGACAGTATAATACTAGAGAGGGCAATTCCTGACACCTGGTGAAATGCTCCTGTATATTACACTTATTCATCACCTGAAGATGTCACACATAACTCAGTACTAGAGTTACACCTACTTTAATTTACATAGAGCAAGACTTTTAGTGAGAGGTGCTTAAACTTGTTGTATATACTGTACATGCTGTATTTGCTGGTGATGGTGGAGGACATTGTTCTTATTTCTCCTCATTATTCTTCGCCCAAACTATTCAAATTGCTTTCGCGGAACGGGGTTAAGTCAACCCACTGTGTAATTTGATTTGTAAATGTGCCTTTGTACATCCCTACTACAGAAACAAAGGAGAGCAGAAAGAGATGTTAATGTTACACCCCTTTTTTTAATAATCCACAATGCTCTTTTATTGCGTCTTCCATCATAATCAGACACATCTATCATGTAGTGTCCTCTGTGTTTGGTCCCATCCACCCGACCGCATGTTGCCTTCTTCTGCGCTGTCCGTGGTGCTGAAACCTCGAAGGCTCTGCTACTTTACCGATAGAAAGCATCCACTTTAATTATTTTATTTATTCACTTGTGTGTGTTAACCCTTTAGATTAGGGAACACATATTCACAATTAACTAGGAGTTTTCCCTCAAATAACTCATAATTACTGCTTATTGATAGCAAGTAGTTGTTGGAGTGGTTATGTTGAGGTATGAGGTATGGTTAAGGGACCTAGAATATGGTAATGCAGAAAAAGGAATTAATATGTGCTTTATAAGTACTGATAAACAGCCAATATGCTAGTATGATGCATGCTAAAACACAACCGTTAATAGTGAATGCTGTATGTGTTCCCTACTCTAAAGTGCTACACCCCACACACACACACATTTATAGAAAACGAGTAAGTTTCAAGATAATGATTTTGATTTTACACTGTAAACCCGAATAAATTAGCAAAACTCAAAATATTTGAGTTTATCAGTATAAGTGTTTTATTTAAGAAATTCAACGTTTAAGTTAGCAGAACTTGCAGATTTCTCTTGTACTCATACATTTTTATTACTCTTAACTTGACATATTCGAATAAGGTAATTCATCTTAAAATTATCATGTATTCATGCATTCATTCATTCATTCATTCATGTAATCTCAATATATATATTTTTAGTAGTGGAACCTTGACTATCTTTAAATAGATAATCCAGTCTACCTTGCTAATTTGTAACACAATACTTTGATAGCATTAGCATAGGATAGCATAGCAATTGTTCAATTAGTGTTGCAATATAAAACATATCTGTCCTCAAACAAAGCTCATTCTCCACTTGTCACCATGATGGTAACCCTAAAAAAAACATATTATAAATTAGCATAGTAAAACATTAAACATTTATAAATCTCCCACTTAACAGTAATCTTGCACAAAAACATTATGTAACACTTAATTTGAACATTTACTCTCCCTTTCGAGTCTCATGGCAAAGCAAGCTTAAATTTAAGTTTTTTCTAAACTAAAAGAAACAATTTCATAAAACTCAAAACAATGAAACAATTCAGGTTACTTAAAATGTGGCAGTTTTGTTAACTCAAAAGAAAATGAAAGTTCAAAATACTCATAAAAGTTAATTTGACTGAACAAATTTTTTATTTTAAGTTTACCCTACTCAAACCAATTAATAGTTTTGAGCATTAGGTTTTACAGTGATAGATTAAATTTATTAAATATAATATAATGTTGGGTTTGGAATCAATTTGATCATAAAAGCACACTGAAAAAGACACACCTATATTTTTTATAAAATAAGATTTTCGTATTTTTGTCTTGTTTTCCAGTTCAAATATAAATATAAATATATAAATATATATATATATATATATATATATATATATATATATATATATATATATATATATATATATATATATTGGAACTAAATTAAGTGACGATACGTCAAACAAGAAAAGCAAATCTGACAATGGAGTCTGAAAAATACACTTGATTTTTCTTTTTCTTTGTTGGTTTAAGTGAGTGTAATAAAAAAAAATTTAAACACGGAAATGTGACGCGTCTTTTTGCTTCTCTGGTATGTTGTATTTTCTCATTTGTAAGTGGCTTTGCATGAAATGTATTCATGTTTTATTTAAAGGGATAGTTCACTTTAAAATTAAAATTCTGTCATCATTTACTCACCCTCAAGTTGTTTCAAACCTGTATTAATTTATTTCTTCTGCTGAACACAAAGAAAGATATTTTGAAGAATGTCAGTAACCAAACAGTAGTCTGACTCTGTACCCATTGACTTCCATAGTATTTTTTTTTCCTACTATGGAAGTCAATGGGTACAGACCACTGTTTGGTTACTGACATTCTTCAAAATATCTTTCTTTGTGTTCAGCAGAAGAAATAAATTAATACAGGTTTGAAACAACTTGAGGGTGAGTAAATGATGACAGAATTTATTTTAATTTTAAAGTGAACTATCCCTTTAAGAGGTCTCAGACATAAGTAATGGTACTTTTTATTGGTGGACCTTTAAAGCATGCGTTTGCAAATTTAGTTTGGAATCACTTCTCATAAGATAGAAAACACATGAGGTTTCATACATAATTAAAAGCATTATTTTAAGATTTTTAAAGGAACATGCAAGATAACCAGTTTTGAACAGTAATTTACCTTACCTTTTTGCTATTGTCATGTCTTTTATTGGCTAAAATCCCATTAAACGAGCTGTTGGTGATGATGCATTTCAGTTTATTTGTGTGCTAGTCATCATTTGAGAAATGCAGGCTCCGTATAATACATTTTAGTATCCGATTCATCCCTTGAGTTTTTATGTGCCTCAGGTGCATCATCTGTGTATCTGTAAAAGTGGCAGTCGGTTTGTCTTGTTAGCAAGTCGTAAGGCAGTGCTTCGTTTTGTGTAATCCAAGACCAAGCGAGAATCAATTTACAGAGTCATGCATAAAAGAAAAATGCTTCAGTCAAACAAATGTTTGGGTTAACCCAGTAAATCACCCTGATGTTCACACTACAGTAAAACAAAAGCATAAATACGCCTTTATAGCGGCCGACATCTGTGTGCAAGTGCTGGATTCACGCTTTTAGTTTTTTGCTTATACTTTCCAAATATAGCTGGTCTAATTAACGGTGTCTGAAAAAGAGAAGGGTGAGGGGAAAGAAAAGAGAGCATTTCTCTTCTTGGCCAGCCTGTACCCTGTTATCTGAGAGCTGTCATTAGGGAAGGCTTTGTTTTGCTACTGTTCATTAGCATTCCCGCTGTGGCCTCTTTACCTCCGCTACGCTGTTAGGGAGTGTCGTGAGGAAAAGCACAGCCTACGATGTAATTAGCATTAGCATGTTTGTGCACTGACTAAGTGTGATGACAGCTAGGTTTAATGTGTCTTAGCGAAACGCGTTTACTTAGCGGAGCTTTTAAATGCAGGGTGCGATCAGAGCTTTGGCAGGAGGTTCGCACTCTGCATTTAATTGGGAGATAGCGGGATGCTACGCTAACCCAGGCCTGACTCCACGGTGTCACTTTGAGCTCCGTTTCCTTCTCTTTTGTAGTGAATTGTGATCAGATGTTAATACTCTTATATTATTTAGCAGGCGCTTATTCAAAGAGACACTTACTACAGGGGTTGATTTGTAAAGTAGATCATATATTGCACCTTGCAGGGTTTGAAGATGTCTCGCATTGCTAGACTTTGAACTTTTGGCATACAATCTAGTCTACTTTGCATTTTACACTTACATTTTTGATACTGTTCATGTTATTTTAATAATTCCTTTTGATTTAAGACAATTGTGTTGGGATTCTTATTCAAACATGAAACTTGAAATGGTTACTCTTTGGCTTAACTAAAATTTTTCATTCTGAAACAATGGATGTATGTTTCAATTAAGTATCTTGATCAAAACGGGCACTCAAAGTAAAAAATAAATAAAAAATCTGCTTGTTCAAGAAACAAATGAATTGTTCATCCAGTTTACTTTTGAGATTTTTTTTTACTGTGTGGAAACAGGAGTTCCTTCTCCCATCATGCTTTGCTCAGGGCTGGATAAGGAGAGTAAATGTTGAAGTAAAGTGTTATTTTATGCATTTTTTTAGCAAGATGTAGAGAAAATGTAGACTTGTTAATGTTTAATGTTCTATGTTTGTATTTAAAAGAGTTTCTGTTATGCTAGTGTTTAAGGGTTACCATTGTGCTGAAGTGGTGAGCATGAGAACCTGCTGACATGTATTCAAGTTGCATAAAAAAAAAATGGATGAAGCATGTTATGGATGTAGCTAGTATCATCTTTAGGCTGTTATCGCCTAACATCATGTGTGTAAAAAAAAGTTATATTTAGCTTGCTAGTATCGAAACATGTCCATATAACTTGATTGAACAGTGTCAAAATAACTTAATTCAGTCAAGTACATGAATTTAGTTGAGTGTACTCAATTCACTTTAGGTAATCATACATGATGATGTATTTGAGTAGAGATTACATGTTTCCATCATGAAGCAACCATTGTCCATGATTGAATCAAATTCAGTCAAATATTTGTTTCAAAATTTTCCGGGATGAGTAAATCTGAAATGGATCATAACGCAATAATAGACCAGCATATTTTTAAATAATTACACCCAAGTTTTGGTCCATAACACTAAAACACTACATTTATATAATTAGAATTTCTGACCATCCATGTTTTATTTTTCGGATATTATTTCAGACAATAAAGGAGAATATGCACTGCCCGGCCAAATTAAATAGGCAAACATTTAAAGAGTTTATGACTGAGTCATTATTGCCATGTATGATTATTATGTTTCTAGCATATGTTTGGCAATGGTAACAAGCTAGAAAAAATAATCACAGCAATAATTGTCCATTAAGTATTCGACTACTTAAAGGTGTCTGTAACTGTACGTTCACACCGCCGGTGGCGAGAGCGTCAAATTGGCCAGAAGCCATGCATTTTCAATGAGAGCCGGCGGCGACCTCCGGCGAGGGCGGCGCGGCGCATCTTGGACGGCGAGAGCGGCGAGAAGAGTTGAAATTTGTCAACTTTATGGTAATAAGCTATGACGCGGTTCGGCGGCAACGAGCAGCAACCAATCGGAATGTAGAAGTCCTCCGCCTGAGAGGATACCAGAGAACACAATCCTGTAAACTTTGGTTCCGACCACATTAGTTCCTAAGCAAAATGGAGGAAAAGTTAATTATTTCTGTTGCGGGTTTCCCGTTATTGTACGACGTGTCCCTGTTTACATACAGAGACATTAATAAAAAGAACGACGAATGGAAAAAGCTGTCTGAAATTGTTGGTGTTTTGTTACTTTCACATTTAAAAGATTTTAATAGGTTAACTTATACCCTACGTGTGGGGCAGTATGCACAAAATAGGATACTGATTTATGTTCAGTTCTTATTTGCTTTGCGGCTCCTTTAAATAAAGTTTTTTAAAAATCACGCGTTCTAAAATCTACGTCAGAGCGCCAGAGAGTCCCCGAATCTCACGGCGTCGATGGCAGGGCGGCGAGAGCGAATTTTGCCGCTCTCGCCGGCGTCGGTGTGAACATACAGTAATTGTTACTCGAACAAAAACTTGACCAATTTTCCAAGCCCAGATTAGTTCTTCATGATTGTAGCAACTTGCATTGTGATCTCATACGTATATGTATGTATTTTATATGAAGTGTGGATATACCAAATTTAAATTTCATGACATTTGCATAGATGATACAATGTTCAACATTGACAGCATTTAAAACGTAAATGATTTACGTATTTTATAGATGTACACATTTAAGAATCCTTATTTATGAATACTGAATTAATGAATTAACTGGTTGATCCTATTGTATTTATGGCCATTGAGATTATTTTCAATTTCATTTGTTTGTTGCATTTGACACATTAACATAATTTGAAATTGTAACGTTTCATTCTGTTTTGTGTAACTTCTGATGCCGACTCGTTTCAAGGCTACACTTAAAAAAGACCATATATACTGTATATATTGTGCGCTGTAATCCAAAATTTATATTTAGATATTAATTTCCTTCAAATGGTGAGCGAACGGATTGTGGGGTCATGTACTGTCTTTGGCTGAGACCAAGTCTTGGTCTTTTTCAGATCTTTAACCACATCACTGTATGCAACACTTTTTGTAGTGCACAGCACCTATAGCAATGGATTTAGTCCAAATTAACTTTGAATGTAAGGATGTGTAGTTTACCTCTGCATTAGGCTGTTGGCTACATTGGAAAAGTCAAACCTGAGCCATCATGCACCTGCAAGACGCCATTGGCATTTTCCTACACGTGTCCTCAACAAAATGAAACATTGGCCTGTTGGGCATAGTGCGTTCTCTGAACACGGGATATATTGAAAGTAGAGAGTGGGAATGTGGCCCATCTGTCATTACATGGACATCATGTGTTACGTGATTGGGTACATCTTGAGGCTCTCTTTATAGTGACTCTCTGCTGGCTCCTTGCAGGGCAATTTTACATATTTCAATGCAATTTCTCTGAAGCTCTCGCTCTCACCCAGGGAGAGAATCTCTGCTTCACACTTCTGTCCTCCTTCTTCACATTTCTTGTTCAATGTCTAATAGTGTCTACGATAAAGAAAATGAACGATCTGGTTGTTCCAAGTTCTTAGAAATGTACTCATTCATGTATTTATGTTAGTTTCATATAGTTTTGAAACTTTTTGAAACCTACATATATTCTACAACCGGAAGATGTTTTTTTTCTTCTTTTCTTTATTTAATGACTCTAAAAATGTAATGTGGCGTTATCAAGTAAAATTAATAATTATATAATAATATTTTTCTTTCATCTGTGACTGTACACATCTCGATCAGTATTAAAAACAAATTTGAATGTAGTTTTTATGGTAAACTGTTTTTTTTTTTTTTTTATATCCTGAATTATTAATCCATAGATAGTCGCATTATATTTTACAACCTGAACTAATTTTACCTACTTATATACAGGTGAAACTCTAAAAATTTGAATATCGTGCAAAAGTTCATTTATTTCAGTAATTCAACTTAAAAGGTGATATAGTCATTAAATGCAAAGTGAGATATTTCAAGCCTTTATTTGTTATAATTTTGATGATTATGGCTTACAGCTTATGAAAACCTTTACATAATATTCTAATTTTGAATTTGGGGTTTTCATAAGCTGTACGCCATATAATCATCAAAATTATAACAAATAAAGACTTGAAATATCTCACTTTACATTGTAATGAGTCTATATAATATATTAATTTCACCTTTTAAGTTGAATTACTGAAATAAATGAACTTTTGCACGATATTCAAATTTTTCGAGTTCCGCCTGTCAAGGTGAAATTTTCTCTCCCTGGTTGCACCGCGTGTTTGTTTGTTTGTTTGTTTGTTTGTGTGATGATACATTTTTTTCAATTAAGTTTTCAAAGAAAAAGTGTTTTTGTCACTTTTTTCTTTTTTGTTGCACCATATGACTTTTATTTGGCTTGCAAGGTTTTGTAAATATTAATGCAGTGTAGCAGATTATTAATATATATTTTTAGGAAATACTAAAATGCTGTACCAAACTACATTTAAAATTTGGGGACTTTATGACCCAAATTAAATATATGAAATAAATTTTGAGTCAGGAATTAAAAACATGTTTATTGTACAAAGATGTACACATATGTATAAATTACATTTTTGAATGAATAGATGAAAAAAAATAAAAAAATGAGTGTGACGTCAATGACCTAAACAGATATCACAATATAGGGAGGGAGGAATATATTGCAGGGAGGAATGTGTGTGTACGAGTAGCGCTCACGACCTGTTGCCAGATTGTGATTGGAATAAAGGTGCAAATGCGCCCTGTGCAAACGGTGAGTAGTATTGACACAGACGCGAAACTGGCACACATTCTGAGAGAACGAGAGCGAGAGAGAAAACCTGGCAAGACGTGAGCTACTGTTTAAATTGCCCAAGCTGTTGAATAGCTTGACCGGTTTGGGCTGTCCTCTGCTCTCCTGGGTACTTCTGTTCATCTGTCTCTCTCTGTTCCACTCTCTCAAATGAGTGCACCCCCTCAGGGCAGCACATGGCTCTAACAGGCCAAACCCTCACTCTCTCTCTCTCTCTGTCGTACAGACACACATGCACCCTGCAGTTAGGTTATAGTAATGAATTGTTCACAGGTGCTGATGATGAGTCCCCGAGCATCACTGTGGAGACGGGATGGGCACAGGCCAAGTGGAAGAGAACAGATGCAGGCTTGGAGTCCCCATACACCCCTTCCGCACGGTTCTGTCTTTCCTTCTCATTATATCTCTCTCTTCCTCCTCCTCCTCTCTCCTTAAAACATAATCTTTCAAATAAAGGTTCCAATTACAACCAAAAAGATACAGTGTGATGCAATAGGAGCGACTTTTTAAGATCCGCAAAAGGTTTGGGAAGCTCCATTTGTTTAGTTATGTTAGTAGTGCGGAAAAAATAAGCCAGAAATCCTGAGCAAAAAAACTTTGGACTTTAGTCCATTCTTAATAATGCAGTGTCGGCTTCTCCAACGTCTCAAGACCTCAAGTAGCCATACAGAGAAAACGGTTCTTTATAAGAGGGTGCTGCAAAGATCAACTGAAGATCAACTTATAAGTCATGATAGTCCTTACACCTGGATGGCCCTGAAAGATTAAACACACGGGACACAGATAGCTATAAGAAAGGAAACTGTCCCATAATTCAATTCAATTCACATGTATTTGTTTGGCTTTTCACAATACACATAGATTCAAAGCAGCTTTACAGAAAATGCATGAGTCCACACTACAATTTAGAGTAATCTGTTATCAGAGGTGACTGTCTAAGTTATGCATTTCAGAAATGTACATATACAAAATCAGATTTAGCTAAAAATGTTTTAATTTAAACCATGTAATAATTTAAGGCAGAAAGAAGGATCTCGTTAAAGTAATAAATACTTATTTGTTAACAAATTATTGACATTTAGAAAAATGTAGCATTGGAAAATAACAGAAGCATATAGTATAACAGAAGACCAAAGAGATGCAATCACACAATTAAACATGCGAAGTGAAAAAAATACCAAAGACTGCAGTCAAAGAGACTGAGGTATCAAATATAAAATGCGTATTTCTTTCATACAATACTGAAAAGATCAAAAAACAACATTTCAATTTAGTTATGGATTTTTCTACTTAACTATCATAATGGATAAAGACGTTATTGCATTCCTGGTCAGTTTTGACCCAGTGGAACACACACTTATAAAACAACCATAACTTATCATTAATGAGTGAATGTGCACACATTTTGAAGTTTAGCATATATTACCACCTTATTATGTTATTACTACACTTGACAAGTGAAAGTGACATAATAACACACACACACACACACACACACACACACGGAAGTAGATTACTTAGCTTAATATCTACTTGAGTACAAGTATAATTACAGATTTAAAAATATACTCAAAAAAGTACAAGTACCCGAAAAAACTACTTAATTACAGTAACGTGAGTAGTTGTAATTCGTTACTTCCACCTCTGACACACACACACACACACACACACACACACCAGGTGTTTGTCTTATTGTGCCGTTCTAGACAATGTGGATAAACATCCAACATACGAAGCCCCGCTTAATAACATGACTTATGGGAAAAACAGGCCTATATCGTGGCCATGAATGACAGCTTTTCCCATGACTTACTAATATGGTTTACTAATTCGTTTTTTTCTTTCAAGTGAATTTTTGTGAACAATATAATCATTTGTTTCCTTGTTTTTGTAAAATCACCCAAATCTTCCCGGTCCATCGGCCTTTCCTTATTGTCGAGCCCTGACAAGTGTACGGTGTTGCCAGACTGATTCACACTTGGGTTTTGTTTGTTAACCAATTAGCCTTTGAAAACTGCCAAACTGACCCCAAACCAACCCAAATGGATTTGTCCATCTGCCCAAACCAAATTTGACCCGCACAATCCAAATCAAAATCGCCCAGTTTGGCAGAAAATCCACCCAAATCTGGCAACACTGCAGGTGAGTTTAAACGAGAATGTGTTGGTGATAATGCAGATGGGGATTGTGTGTGTCACGGACTGGTTGTATATGCACAACGAAGATGATACAAAAGTCTTTAATTAAAAAATCCACATAGAGTAACAAAGATGAAGGCAGCCAAAAGCTACAACAGCCGAAAGCTACAACAAAAGCTCAAGATGAGACTGGACAACTAAGAACAGACAGGCAGGGAGAAAGCAAACTCAAAATGAACATAATCGTAACCGAGTGAAAATGTGGAATGTCAAAATAAACGTGTTTCTACTGTGGGTATTGATTTTCTACGTGTTGCATTGATACATCATATAATTAGTAATTTGATCGATGTATTGATCCATATCGATGTATTGTTACACCCCCACTAAATTGATCAAAGGTGACAGTAAACACATGTATATTGTAACAAAAGATGTTTAAAATAAATTAATAGTTTATTATTTAGTTTTTTTTTTAAATAACCATGAAAAAAATGTATCACCGTTTCGGCAAAAAAATATTAAGCAGTTTTTAATTCTGATAGTAATGAGAAATGTTTCTAATCACCATATTTTGATTTCTAAAGAGCACGTGACACTAAAGACTGGAGTAATGGATGCTGAAAATTCAGTTATCTTAAACTTTTATTAGATTTCACAAAATGTACTGTTTTACTGCATTTCCTTTTTTTCAAATATATGCAGCCTAGGTGAGCATAAGAGACTTCTTTCAAAATCATTATAACATCTTACAGACCCCAAACTTTTAAATGGTAGTGTAGTATATCATGCTCTTTATAAGTTTGCTTATTAAATATTTAGGCTAATTTGGTAACACCAAAGTGTGAATAACACTTTGAACCACTAGTTTTCAGTACGCTCAGCTCCATTTACACCAATTGCGCTACATTTAATTCTATTCTGCAGAATTCCACACCTGCTGGGGCCGGTTGCATAAACAGACATTATGTTAAGACAGTGTCTTAAGTTCTAATATGACCCGCTAGCCGTATATTCAGGGGCAGTCAGTCTTACTTTTCACTATCAAATTAGGCCAATGTACGTTTTTATATAACTGATTTAAAAAAGCTATAAACAGTCTTAAAAAAAAGAAAAGAAGTCTAACTAGTCTTAGAGGTTTATGCAACCGGCCCCAAGGTCTGAGAATGAATAATAGGGGTCTTTGCAGTCATATTGCTCCTTTTCTTTAGCTCCTTCTATACTATTGTGCTTTTCCTTGTTCCATCTCAGTCCACTTGCTTTTCCCTCTTTCCCTTAAGGCTTATAGATTATGTTCTAACGTGCCACTAAAATGCTCATTACTCATCTGCCATAAGGATGGATTAACGCTCCGGTGTGAGGTAGTTTTATGTATAGCTGTATTGGGGCACAGTGGAAACACACTCGACAGTCCATCAGTGTTCACTGTTTGCTTTTGTTTTAAAGGCCGCCATAGTTGGGCATGTTTTGGACAGAGGTGCTCTCGGTACCACAAGGTCGACTTATGCATCCCAAAGGGGCTGTTCTCCAAACGGCAACATTTAAAACCCCCACCACTCTCAGCTTTCCCACAGCCGGGAGTCTATTCAACAAACCAGGGCTGCTTTAAATGAGATTATTTTACTGAGATTGGCCAGTGACCCCTTTAATAGGCTATCCTACGGTGTGTGTGTGTGTGTGTGTGTACACACACGCTAAATTATTTACACCATGAAACAAGTGCGGTGCGCTCCATGAATAAATGAAGCCCGGAATGCCCTGCTCACCGGAGCACCCGTGGCTGCGGCTTCTAAACACACTTTAATCAACAGATAAATATTTCACCAGTTAATCAAGGATAGCGTTTAAATTAATTCAAGTTCTAATTTGATTCGGTTTCATTTGAAGTTGTGAGCAGAGAGATATTAGCTTGCTTTTTTTTGTTTGTGGTTCAGACAGACATGTGCATAGGCTACATGTGCATTACAAACACTGTCTGGCGTTGATAATTAGCTCTGAGCAAATCACTGTAAATTGATTTTAATTAGGGCTGAACGATACATCGAATTTTCATCGTCATCGCGATATGAACTCCCGCGATGAACACATCGCAACAGACAGCCTGACACGATGAATAATGCCTGGTTCAGATTAGCACTACACGTTTTTGACTCCTAAAATCTTGTTGTGGACAAGAAACATGTCAGACTACACGTTGCTTTCCGACCAGTCATCGCGTGCCGTCACACACACACACATTCACTCGCACGCACAGACACACACACTCACTGTCCCTCGCTCACTCACTCGCTCACTCACGCACACTGGCGCACACACACACTCACTGTTGCACTCACTCACGTCTCGCCTCGCTCATATATTCAACCCGTCGTGGAGGACCGTTAAAGAATTAAACATGCTAGTCTTTCTGTCGTGAAGCATCGCAGACGCGACGTAGGTTGTGTCGCCCACTATACGAGATGAAACGATCGAATCTTGCGTCCCGACGCCCGTTGTCGTTATTACGAATCTCCACGACACCCATACGTCAAACGGATCAAGCCAAAATCGCGCTAAAATCGTGTATTCTGAACCAGGCAGGTAATAAACGTTTGACCTATCACGCAAAGAACCTATTAAAGCACTAAGACATGGGAACAGTATAGTTAATCACATTTATCGCAAGTCATATTGTCATCGCAATATTAAACAATGTTATCGCACATCGCAGCTTTTCCTCATATCGTGCAGCCCTAATTTTAATGCATCAGCAGTCAAGCCCTCCATTATGCTGCTCCTGTAAATATGGAATCCATGTCTCTCTGACCTTAGAACGGCTTTCAATCCATAAGAGCCGTGCTGAACTCATTGAACGCATGGAAATGTGCATTTTAAATTAGTCAGTCATTTAATTCATATTTTGAAGCATTTCATGGAATACACTGCAGACAATTATTTTATTAATCATATGTTGGTCTTATTTTCCTTGAAATAAACATTAACATCCTTAAAACAAGATTAGTTAAGCAAAAATCTGTCATGAGAACTCTCAGAATAGTTTTAGCATGTTATTGAATATGGCAATATTAATGTATTTGGTCTTGAAGGACTAGATCTGCTACGCTGCTGTTGCTGTTGATTATCGCTGCTGCTGTTGCAGAGCAAGTATGGACTTGCTACTGCTAATAGATAACACAGACACACTGCTGTGATCATGTAAGATATGCTGCTGCTGCTGCTGCTGCATAAATAGACATAAATCCCGTAGCAGATCTAGGCAGGTGGAGCTGGGGGAGGTAGAGGGGCGCTGGGGGACTAGCTTACAGCAAACACTGAACCAGACTATATTTAAACGCTGAGCTAGCAATCTCATTGGCTCAATTTAACCGCTTAGTATGCCATGCGGTAATGTTGTGATTGCTTGCAGATTGCATGTAAAGGACCTATCAGCTTCCCCCCTCTAGAGTTTCATGACTGAACTAGATATTATATATTTGTAAGATAATGAGACTTCAGGGGAAATATATAATGGCTTTTAACCACTTGTAGACCTATTCCTAGAGAATGTGGAGGTTTGTTAGATTTATGCTTACATAAAGTAAGCTAATGGTGTAAGAAAATTCAAATTAATAAAAGAATACAAAATGATCTGCTTGTATTATATGGCTTATTTGTAAATCAAATCCAGTTAAGTAAATATATATCGATTTAGGAACATATTTAGAAGTTCCCACTGGAAAATAGACAAAATACAGTGCTTTTTAAGGATGCATTCTGCATTCTGAAGCTCAACTCTTTCCCCGCCATTGACTGAAATTTCCTGCTTTCAGAGTTTTCACCGTTATACGGTATAGCTTACGCAGCTTCTGAAAGAGTGGATAATCTCCAGATCAAAACATGTGAAGAAAATGCAGAAACAAGCGATATCAATCATATGCATATGTAAAATGACATTATCAACATTAAACATAAATCAAAACTGCCTAATGTTACTGAATGAAATGTCGACCCTGGACGAGCTATAGGACAGCTCAAGCATTAAGGGTGTTGATGGACTCGATCGACTCATCTATGTTTTGATCATCATTCTGAATGTAGTTTTTTTTTTTTTACAAAAACAGGATTTTCTCAGCGTTTTGCTCAAAATGTTGCTTTTTATTAAAGTGTTGATAAACAAGGATGCATGGGGCTAGGGTTTTTTTTGTTTAAAAGCAGAGGGTCTGTTCTTTCTTTTGATATATTGCATGTTCAGATATTCATACAACAAAGTATTCTGGAAATGTGAACTTTTCGTGAAAATGATTACAAATACTGGTGGTGGCTGAAAACAACAACAACAACAAAAAAACGCTGTTAGGGAAAAAGTTAAAGGGACAGTTCACCCAAACATTAAAATTCTGTAATTTACTCAACCTCAAGTCTTTTGCTCTGTTGAACACAAAAGAAGAAATTTAGATGAATACGGGTGATCAGACAGTTGTTGGTCCCCATTGCATGCCATATTTTCCATGGTGCCCATCAACTGTTAGGTTATTGACATCCTTCAAAATATATTCTTTTGTGTTCAGCAGAAGAAATAAATTACTAATTTTCTCCCTATATTGCACCATATCCTGGCAATTAGACACCATTAACAACATAGGAACAAATGAAAGGCTTCCGATTGGTTATACTCATTTTTGCTCATCAGCCTGAACAAAAGGGAGCTGCAGGTCTCAGCCACAGACATGCCTGACTTATATCTGGTCTCTGAGCTTTTTTCAAAACTCTGTGAAGTACTGCTTCACTGTATTTTTATGCTGTGCTAATGGCCCGGATCAAATAGGAAATATCAGACATTCTGAGTAAGAGGGAGAAAGAGAGTAAGAGGGGAAGCTGATAGATTTTTATTCCTATGTTTGAATCTCTATGAGTCACAAATTTAAAGATCAATAGTGGACCTGTAGTCTTCAGATGAATAAAAGCGAAGTATCTGTCTGCTTGTATACAGATTGGATTTTTAGTGTTAGATGTAGAAGTATAAGGAGAAAAAAAAATATATGTCATATACTCACCCTAATCTGAACCTGTATGACTTTTCTTCTTCACAAAAGGAGATTTTTAAGTGTTTTTTGTTGTTGTTGTTGTGCTCCCATATTTTCTGAGACCATATCATTACACCGTATCTTTGAAAATGGCCAATTTTGCAAATTATGCTACAAAATTGCGGAAAACACAACCAATAGAGGGAAGCCATTTCTGTCATTATTTTAAAAAGAAAATTCAATATGTCTATTTTTACCTTAGCATTTAACTAGTTTTCTATGAATTATGTTTAGTACTTAATGTGTTGTGCATATATTTTTTATATATTTTATATGTATTAGATGTGATGTTATTATTGACATTTTATTATGTAATTTGTTAGATGTGATCATGTTTATGTAAAGCACTTTGAGTCACATTGTATGTATGAAAGTTATTAAATATCAAATTATTATTATTGTGTGAGCAACAGCCAAAAAGTTGTATTGAATATATATCTAAAGGAGATTTATTCTAACTGCAAGATTATTATATTATATTATATTGTATTATATTATATTATATTATATTATGTTATATTATATTATTATAAAAAATATACTGATGAATTACTGTAAAATACATTTAAATAGTTTTGTGAATATATTTGCACACATACACAGTACATACAAAAGATTTAAATTCCAACTGTGGAAGATCTTTATTATATACAAATAAATTATCACATTATTTTTGCACACACACACACACACACACACACACACACAAATATATATATATATATATATATATATATATATATATATATATATATATATATATATATATATATATATATATACATATCTTGCACAGTTGGAATGTAAATCTTTTTTCCCTCATCTCAACCTCCATTAGACCAGATAGCCCTCCATCTCTCAGCCCAGCTGTTTGTGCAGCATACTGTAGTTTGGCGTGTAATTTCCTCTCTGCACCAAACATATCTTTATCTGTCTAAAGTTACAGCAGGCACATCTGTTCATTCCTTCCTTGCAAGCTCTGGTAGAGCCAGTCTGGCAAGCGTCTTTATATCTCTCTTCTTTCCATCACACTCTTCCTCTCTCTCTCTCTCTCTCTCTCTCTCTCTCTCTCTCTCTCTCTCTCTCTCTCTTTCTCTCTTTTTCTCACAGAAACACAGACACACATAGACTCACACACTGCGGTCATGAGGGCACCCTCTCTTCCCTGGCATGGCTCAGCTCAATTAGCCTGCAGGGAAATGGAGGGAGGGAGTGAGCGCTTGAGAAAAAGAGGGAGAGAGAGGTTCTTCGTCTGCCAAATCTCCCTCGCGCTTCCGCAGGATCTCTGGAGCCCTCCGTGGGCTGTCTTTGTGTGCCGTCTGCCCAGCCGCTTTGTTTGTAAATAAGCCGTCTGGAAAATTAGCTAGGGCAGCCAGTCACTCACAGTTAGACGTCTCATCAGGCCTATAACTACCACATTATAGAGAGAATATCATGAAGAGAAGGGGATGGAAACCATAGTCAAGGGTACCACAATTGGCGCTCGTAGAAGTAATGATTGGCGCGCGAACGACGATTTCATATGAAATGTACTGTATTAAAAGTCCTTCACATCTGCTTGCCAAACAACCTCTTGGAGTCCTTCCTAATCATCAAGCAGCCCGTTTTATTTAGTTTTGAGCTTTTTTAGGAAGCTGAATATCAGTTTAACAGCATAGAACTGCCACTCACGCATGTCACTTTGTTTGTAGCATTTCGCTCTTTGTATAAATGAGAAAAGACTATGACAAGCAGTTTTTCTTTGCAAATGAAGAAGACAATTGAATTTGATTTTTTCATGGTGCATGCTTGAAAGTGAAATTAATAATTTCTGCGGCAATGAAATTGCAATAATTCCTTTGAATGGGCTAAACAACATGACTTTGAGGCTGGACCATTTGTTTGTCTGGTCAATGGGTGAAAGAGGGAGAGTTTGAAGGAATCAGTTTTTTATTATTATTATAGACCAAAACAAATTAATCACGATTTAAAAATATTGTACGATTTGATTTGCAATCGGTATGAGAAATCAAATGAATCGTAACACTCCCAAAATGAACCAAAACAGCAATGCCAGAGATCAACCGAATTAAAAAAGCGCACCACGCAAAGCTGAAATTGGCAATGGCAAAGGCCTAGAACAGTGAGGGAGACATGTGGCAGCCTGTCTTTCTTGATGTGTGGGGTTGAGCTGTTTTCTGAGGGCCTTTGGGAAGAGGAGGGTGTCTTGTGGCGGTGGGCCAGTGAGCCTGAGGAGCGAGAGCCAGAGGAAGCAATGCCTGCAGAGCTCATAAATTACAGCCCTGCCTGCCTGGCTTTACATTAATGGATCCACAGCTCTGTGCTTCTGACTGAGACTCTCCTCACTTGTTCTCGCGCCGTGTGTGTCTTCAAGGACGAGGGTAGGTCGGATTGATGCGGGGCCGTCGACAATTTGAGCTGTTTTCCTATGGGGAATTGTATTCATATTGCGGATATTTTAATGTATCGAATGACATGTTAGTTCTTTCATAGGCTGCAATGATTTTGAGTGTCAACACTTTTTTTAAAGGAACAATTCACATTCAGTCAGTCACATTCAATGTTACGTCGATACTGACGCATTGGGGTCTCGCCAATACGTCAGTATCGACGTAACGTCTCCGTTCCCTACTTCAGGGAACGAGGGTTACATCAGTAACTGAGACGTTCACTCAAAAAATTTAAATTGGGAGAGGCAGGATATTATTTAATATAACTTAAATGTATTCGTGTGAAAGAAGAAAGTCTTCCACACCTAAGATGGCTTGAGGGTGAGTAGATTATGGGATAATTTTCATTTTTGGGTGAATTATTCCTTTAAGGTTTTTACATTTTTAATGGGTCAGTTCACCTAAATGTGTAATTTGTCTTCTAAGTATTCTGTAGAACACAGTAGAAGATGAATAGAGGAATATTCAAATTGCCCTTTTCCCTAAAATAAATAAATAAAATGTATGCAAATTGATAATCTTTGAAATGATCAAAAAGCAAAACACACAATTTTTTTTTATTAGTTATTGATACATTTTACATTGATTTATTAGCATTCGTGTGCATTTATGTATGGTGCATTAAGAATCATTGTGCTACACAATTGGTTCTTTCGCATTGTCTTTGAGGTCATAGGGGTTTTGACATGAGGGTGATTAAATAATCTCCATTTTTGTGTCAAAATATTTTCTCCCACCCCAGTTTAATGTGTAGAGACAATGTAAGTGTTGAAACTGGTGCTTTCGAACATTGATTTTTGCATGAGCATCCCGACATGTAAACTGCATATATGAGGTAAGAAAAACACTCCTACTGAGTTTTCTTCGCAGGCTGAACGCGTTAACATTCACCATGTCTGATTCACAGACCAATTAAACAAATCGAATTATTCTCCAGTTAAAGCAGCTCTAGGTAACTTTTCAACCGTAATAATATATTTCCAAGTCTCTTGTGATGGTACATTGACTTACAATAGGTTGAATGACACGTCTGCCATAGCCTGACGGGGTCTGTAGCGTTTTTAATCGTACTTTTAAAATTCGGGTTTTCGGGTAGTAACCGGCGAACAAAGAGAACTACAAAATTCGACTGCTTTACAGCATATACGTCACTTCCACCACCACCCCCACTTCCTTAAAATCGGACGTGCGAGCCAAACTAGCGTTTGTTTGCCAAATGTTATAGTCTTGGACGAAGCAGCACAGAAAAGCAAGAAAACAAAGGTTTTGTCGGAGGAAAGCAAAAAGAGGAAACGAGAAAGTGATCGCATTAAAGGCAGAACGAGGATCAACATTGGGCCAGCGTTTTCTCGCTGGCGTGAGCTGAAGGAGGAGGAGGGTGGAGGGGTGTCCGATGCCACCCGTCCCGGTTTTCCAGGGATTGTTCTCTTTTTTGAGCGACAGTCCCAGAAAATTTATATTCTTTCCCGGGACACGAAATGTCCCGTTTTTTTTGTGAAAATGTACTTCTAAAGTAGAATTTCCTGGTTTCAAATTACCGTTTCCGTCTACTGTTACTGTGTTTTCTTCATAGTTGTGTACATTACATCCAATCCTGTGTCCGTAAACGGCTAAAAAACATGGTAAAAACGGGTGAAACAGTGGATTGGCCAATGCCAGGCGTTTACTTTTATTTGATTGGAAGCTCAACTTATCGCCTAGTAACTGCCTGTGCTGCCGGTCGCGCGCTGTGAGTTTAGTTGCTAGCTAGCTTTTTAAAAACTGTCTATTTACATATATTGTGTGAAATGGGGGGAGAGACGGACGAGGAGGATAACACAACAAAATCGGATGAGCCACCAGTGTCAAAGAAAATACTATTTACAACCTACAACTCAGACCCCAACAAATAATAATAATCTGAGTGTCCCGGTTTTTCACAAATCAAAGGTGGCAACCCTATGCCCGACCGATGCGGACTTTCAAATATCAAATGAAAGCCTATGTCTAAACGGCATGTACAAGTTTGGTAGGGGTTTGCCAACCCCTAGAGCAAAAGTTACCTGGTGTTACTTTAACTAAAAACTTACAGTGAAACACTGATCCAATTCACAATCAAATGGCTCTTATGAACTGGCTCTTTCAGCCAGCATTGTGAATTTGGGGATGTGTTGGCTTTTTGGCAAGAAAATGGACTGGTTTTGTGTGAAGGATGGGGCAGTAGTTCTGGAAAACCATCATTATTTTTTTATTTTTTTTGCGGTTCCGTTTGGTGAAGCCAGTGGTGCAGAAACGACAGACTTCAGCTTTAATCCCCAATATATGCAGTACCTGCCGCGGATCAACATTAATTCTTGATGAAGTGAAGTGTAACTCTCATTCGTGGGAAGTTTTAGCCGGTGTACACTGAGCATTTGATTCTCTCTGTGTCAGGCGCTGAGCGGTGTCGAGTCTCACCGAAACGCCCTGATTATTCAGTTATGATATGCTAATAATGCTCTGATGGCCATCTCTGAAGACCTCTGACTTTAAATGCATGAGCGTGGACAGGTCACGCAAAGGTCGTCGTGCTTTTTTCCCCATCTGCTTAACTAATTAAAGAGAAAAGTTGGTGGATTCAGGCTCTTTCTTTTTTGAATATGGAAATTATGAGGAAATGAATGGACAATTGTTTAAGTTTAAATCCTCTGAAATTATAAAAAAGCAATTTGCCTGCACCTACTTAGCCTCTAAAGCGAAATCACTGGCTCTGTTAAATGCCATTAAATGGAGCTTGCTCACAAAGCTATTACTAATTTAACAAAATAACAGGAAAAAAATAAGCTTTCTTAAAAAGTGCAACACTCAGCTGGCTGCAAACATAGCAATTTATTACGGCAGTTAAATGGCAAATTAGTTGTTGTGTTTTTATGAATCCCGGAGGCGCCAATAGTTTTATTCAGAGATGCGGCTACAGAATGATTTTTACAACGCTACAATGCCACGTGTCACCAGTCTCCAGCCAGTCTTTTGAGCTAATTAGCTGCAATTATTTCAATTAGATATCGCAGACAAATAATCATTACTTTGTAATCAGTTTGTGCAGTAACAGTTTTGGAAACTGCCTCACACTGTCAGGCATCATGAAAGTTTTAGTGGGTTTTCTCTCTCTCTCTCTCTTTCTCTCTATCCCTCCACCCTCGGCCTTTTTTCCCCTTGGCCGGCATCCAGTGTCAAAGCAATCCTGAGAGTTGCTGTTCTCCAAAGCGTTCTAAGTAATCCCTTTTACAAACTGTATTCACGTATGTGAATGTTTTTGGCTCTGAGCAGATTTTTCAAGAGATAAGAACTCGGATAAAATCCGCCCCTGGCAAAGACCCAGGATATATTTCAAGTATGAGAGAAATGTGGATAATAGTATTTCCTCTCATCTCTGTAGTTGCGTTAGCTGTGGATGCAGCGCTTAGAACTGCTCTGACTTTAGGAGTTGCCCTGGCTTTAGAGATTAAAAACTCCTCTACCGGATCAGTTAGCATTCATTGATTCTCAAATAGAGCTGGAGAAAAATACAGACGTTCTAATACTGCGATATGTTTTTGAAAGAACACAATATTGATTCTTAAAATAATTTGGTCAATATGCCAGTGCACCCCCTCACTGTTGAATCTACTCTGTCGCTACTGAATCTGTCCCAAGGTAAAATATTTTGTAGTCCAAATTTGATGTAATGATAATAAAATGGTGTGTAGTATACTACGATATAAATTCAAGAAAGGTAATCTTTTCAATTAATTTTCTTTCTCAGACTGCAAATTACTCAGTCTTTTTTTCCCCATAAACTTACAGTGTGACCAGTGTAGTAGTATGATTCAGAAACAAATGACTCTTATGAACCAGTTATTTTTAATGAAAAACTTTAATACAGTGCAACCACTGCAGTCTGACTCGGAAACAAATTTTTATGATCCGGTTCACTTTAGTGAATCAGAAACATTCAGCACAACCAGTGGATTCTATTTGTTTGTTCTATTTACAAACAAATGACTCGTATGAACCAGTTCTCTTTAGTGAATCAACAACATTCATTGCAACCAGTGTGGTCCGTTTCATAAACCAATGACTCTTATGAGCCGGTTCTTTTTAATGAATCAAAAACATTCAGCGCAACAGTGCTGTCTGTTTTACAAACACATGACTCATACACTTTAAAAAATGCTGGGTTGTTTTAACCCAATTTTGAGGTCAAATATGGACGAACCCAACCATTGGGATAAAAATTTTAATAAAAAAATGTAACCCGACGGCTGGGTTTTTCCATATTTGACCCAAAGTTTGTTTATCATAATTTTTTATATGAACCTGCACTCTTCAGTGAATCATCATTGAGTGCAACCAGTTTTATGAACCTTTTATGACTCTTATAAGCTGAACCTTTTAATGTATCATTCAAAAAGGTTCACAAAGACTCATCACTTACTTCCAGTGATGGAATATTTGAATATATTGCAGGATGAATAAAATGGCTTGTGAATCAAAATGAGAACCGTGTACTTGACACTAATGCGTTCTCTCCATATTTCTATCAATGTTCGCACTATATTAACACCGGGACTTTGTTTTTATTCATGTCTGTCACTAATTGAAGGCTTTTAGGCCCATCTAACCTTCAGCTTTGTGTCTGTGTGGCCTTTGTGTCTGTATGTGACAAAAACACGTGTGCACACTGTATCTCATTTTGTGTGAAATGGGGACAGGTGAAGGTGAGACGAGACACCGGATGAGGTGTGAGAGCGGGCCAGGACCCCGGACTAGCCGACGTGTGTGTGTGTGTGAGGCTCCTGGCATGGTCCCTGTCAGCAGGAGTCTGATGTCTGTCTACTCATGTGTGGAGCACTCATCATGGGCAATTAAGGCCGCGCAGGGGGCCTGGCCTTCCCTCTCATGTCCTTGAAGAAAGAAAGTAAAAGGGGGCTGGGAGAGTGATGGGGTGGAGCGACGTAGAAGGAGGGGTTTACAGTAGGACAACAAAAGATCCGTAATGTCTCTGTTTTTCTCCCCTCTGGCGCTTAAATAGATTCTCTCCACAGGGTGATAATCACCATTCATTATTCACACTTCAGATGGCCATTAAAAGTCAATCTCGAAAAACCTTGTAAAATGGCCCAAACTATGGGACCACTTGGTGTTGTCTTTGATATTGTGTTGTAATTTGGCACAAATTGATATTCCTCTTCAGTGCTACTCGTATAAGATAAGAGGGTTTCTGGAAACACAATCCCTTTGCCTTGTAATTGATGATTTATTAATTTCATGTTCTGCCAGAGCTGGAATGAATAATCTCTTAATATTTAATTTGTCATGCCTGTGCACATGCCAGGAACATGGAGAAGTGTAAAAGATGGATCCGCGCAGTAGAAAGATGATTATGACCGTTCTCACGAGGATGTTTTAATAATAATTATGTGCACTGCAGATTTTTAAATGATGAATAGTTGGTGTTTTCCTAGTGTCGGTGTTCTTGTCAGATGATAACAAGACCTACTTTTTGGGTTCACTTGAATGCACTGCGCTAAACCTATTTAGAATAGTGGGTGTTTTCATTATTTTCTATTTACATGCAAGAAAGTGGGATAGCAGACTCGAGACGGCGCACACTCCCCCTGGAAAAAAGCGAGAGTGCTTAGCAGAATCAAAACACAACAAAATAAATTGAATAACACATGAAAGCAAAAAAAGTTATGTTCAAGATCAGGCTCGGGGCAGTTCTCTCATGCTTAATTGAAACACTTATTTGATGTCTTTTTAGATTTTTTTTAACCAGCGTTCAAACTGAGGGAACACTCAAAAGTTTGGGGCAAGTATACGATGCTTTAAATTTGCTTTAAGATTTAAAAAAAATAATAATGTAAAATTCAAATTCAAATCAATGTAGTATTTATGAAATTCATCACAGAATCCTGAGAAAAAAATTGTCACGGTTTCCACAAAAATATTAACCATTCATAATAATAAGGAATATTTCTTGAACAGCAAATTCCAATGGTTTCTGAAGGATCATGTGACTCTGATGACTGGAGTAATGATGGTGAAAATTCAGCTTTGCCATCACAGGACTAAATTACGTTTAAATATATTAAAATAGAAAAGAGTTATTTTTAAATTGAAATAACACTTTGCAGTTTAACAGGTTTTACTTTATTTATAATCAAATAAATGTAGTGTTGATAAGCATAAGACTTCTTTCAAAAACGTTTACTAATCTTACCGACCCAAACGTTTTGAATGGTATGTATATTCAACGCTATCTCACGACCAATTTGTACGAATTTGTACGACCTCACTCGTACGAATTTGTACAAACCCACGTGATGGGTAGGTTTAGGGGCGGGGTCAGGGGTAGGTAATTCGTATGAATTCATACGATTTTGGCAAATCGTAAAATATGTACGATTTAGCAAAAAACTTACAAATTCGTACGAGTGAGGTTGTATGATTTGGTACGAATTAGCCACCTCGTAAAATTCGTACGAATTGCCGTGAGATCGGGTTGGTATATTTCAAAAAGTCTCAAATAATTGTACGTATTATTTCCTCTTAATTCATCTTTAGTTTTGAAAATATAGGAGAAAGAAAATGACTGGTTGTCAAGTTATTTTACAATATAGTTGCCTTTGCTTTGGCTTGCTTGGTTGGAGACATTTAATATTCAGCAATATTATCGATCTGCCTTACTTAAGGTGGACGATGACGCAATTTTCTTCTAGAAACAAACTTTGTTGTATTATTTTCATGTTATCACTGTGAAGCTGCTTTGATACAATCTGTATTGTAAAAAGTAAATAAAGGTGACTTATATTGTGCATAAACATGACAAACGGTAAGTAGGACTAAATGGATCAACGTCGTTGTATTGTCTTTGTAAAACTTTTTTTTTTTTGTAAATTTTTTATTTATTTATTTCTATTTTATTTATTTATGATTAACATAATTTTTATATATATATATATATATTTAATCTAATTTAATTTTATGGTTTAATATATAGTTTAGATACGTGTGCCCCCATTCTTGTAACCCACATTTTAAATAGCTTTACATTTGTTCACATGATATCCTCACACGTGGTGTCATTTGGAGCAGAGCCTCCTGCTGTCTGTAGGTTTCACCCAGCTGATGGTTGTGGCCCGGGGAGATTAACCTATATCTGTTAGCACTAACCCTCATGCACCTCATCGTTGCAATTGTATTTACTCATTAGGCGTTATAAAAACAATGCGGAAGAGTTCATTATAAAGCGAGCAGCTTGCGTTCTGCCTTCTCTGACCCAGTTCTCTTTCCTTCTCTCTCCTCCTCCCTCCCTCTTTTCCTTCCTCTTCCTTGTGTCTCTCCTGGTTAATGAGCGCACTTCATGCTATGAAATGGTTGCATGATTATTTTCACATGATTCTGACTGTGTCGTGATGAAAAGGCAATTTCTTCTTTTTGTGCGCTCGTCCGTTCTGTAAACGTCAGGACTCTGGTTTGATTTCTCCGCTTTTCATCCCGAGAAATGTGAGAATGTGTTTGTAATAAGGCTTTGCTGCGCCAAATGGAGGTCGTAATGCAGCGTGAATGATAATAGTGGTCGACCTAGGTCATAACGTTGGCTAAAGAACTCGCTCTGACCTGTCGAGAAGTGTTTGGCTGACCAATGAGATGATGTCCACACCTGCCGTTTCATTCTTAATGAGTCATCTTACCTTGCCATACCTTCCTCTTGTCTCATGACTCCTGGCGTTGCTTTAATAATGAAGTCTCACTCCCGAATGTGTGTGATCAGGACTGATATTGCATTCTAATGAAAGGCCAGGAGAAATTCTCAAAGGTTGGAGTAATAGGTGACTTGACAGGCTTGTTATGTAACACTCATGGATTGTGAGAGGCAGGGAAAGCGTATTCTTGTGATGTTATGTGATATGAATATAATTACATGGAGTATGAAATAAGAATCCCAGTAGCCGCTGTGGGATATCACTGCCTTTAACTGCTGGTCTAGGATCAGTTTCTCCACTTTAAATCCAAAACTTCATTAGTAAGAAGGGAAGACCTGACTCTAGTGGTGTTTTGTTTTGTTGCATGTATGCAATATATTCTCAATATGCATCGACCCTGAACTAACCTGCTCATAAACCAACTCTGGTGAAACTGAATCCAGAAATCTTGGTATTTTATTTATATTTGGGACCTGTACCAACCATTGTTGTTGAACAAACTCAGGGTTATGGGATTAGCTTCAAGTTGACAAAACCAAAACAATCCAATCAAGCTTTGTTGGTACAATGATGATGATCCTCAACTTTTTCTGTCAACACAGGCTTTGATCCTGAGCATGGAGTGTGTGCACATGGAAGTGACATCGGTAGCGAACAGCCAATCGCATGCTTTGAAACATGTAGAAACTGTGATTCACTTCTCGCGATTCAATTTTCTCTTCTGCCCGAAGATTAAGAAAATTAAGTAATGTCTTGCTATATCAGTGCAAATTAAAGTTATGAAGTCTCGAACATGTAAGCTCCCATGTAGTCATTTTTAAAAAGAAGCAGATCTCCTAGAAGTGGTAAATGCCTCGCTTCTCTCTGGAAGTTTTCCAAACTCCCTGAAAACTGCAGTTGTCAAACCCCTCCTAAAAAAGAGAAATCTGGATAAGACTATATTAAGCAACTATAGACCGATCTCAAATCTTCCTTTCATTGGCAAGATCATTGAAAAAGTTGTCTTCAATCAGCTAAACAAAAAAACAAAAGAGACAGCGTTCATAAGATAATAAACGATATTCGCTTAAATACTGATACAGGCAAATTATCAGTACTGGTTCTACTCGACCTCAGTGCTGCATTTGACACTGTCGATCACAACATACTTCTTGACAGGCTGTAAAACTGGGTGGGGCTTTCTGGGATAGTCCTAAAATTGTTCAGGTCATACTTAGAAGCGAGAGATTATTATGTGAGTATAGGAGACCATAAGTCTGAGTGGACATCCATGACATGCGGAGTCCCTCAAGGCTCAATTCTTGCGCCACTCCTATTCAACCTGTACATGCTTCCAATGAGCCAAATAATGAGAAAGAACCAAATTGCTTACCACAGCTATGCAGACGACACACAGATCTACTTAGCCCTATCGCCAAACGATTACAGCCCCATTGACTCCCTGTTCCAATGCATTGATGAAGTAAACAGTTGGATGTGCCAAAACTTTCTTCAGTTAAACAAAGACAAAACTGAAGTCATTGCGTTTGGAAACAAAGATGAAGTTCTCAAGGTGAATGCATACCTTCACTCCAGAGGTCAAACAACTAAACATCAAGTCAGGAATCTTGGTGTGTCTCTAGAGTCAGACCTTAGCTTCAGTAGTCATGTCAAAACTATAACTAAATCAGCATACTATCATCTGAAGAATATTGCAAGAATTAGATGCTTTGTTTCCAGTCAAGACTCAGAGAAACTTGTGCATGCTTTCATCACCGGCAGGGTGGATTATTGTAATGGACTCCTCACTGGCCTCCCCAAAAAGACCATAAGACAGTTGCAGCTCATACAGAACGCTGCCACCAGGATCCTGAGCAGAACCAGAAAATATGAACACATCACACCAGTCCTCAGGTCTTTACACTGGCTCCCAGTCACATTTAGGATTGATTTTAAAGTATTATTACTGGTATATAACTCATTTAATGGCCTAGGACCTCAATACATTGCAGATATGCTCAGTGAATATAAATCCAACAGATCACTCAGATCATTAGGATCACATCAGCTAGAAATACCAACGGTTCACTCAAAGCAGGGAGAGTCCGCTTTTAGCTATTATGCCAGCCGCAGCTGGAACCAGCTTCCAGAAGAGATCAGGTGTGCTCCTACAGTAGCCACATTCAAATCCAGACTCAAAACACATGTTTAGTTTTGCATTTAATGAATTAGCACTGTGCCACTGTTCGTCCGACTGTTTGCACTGTATTTTATTTTATTTTATTTTCTAAACTGTTTTAATTATTCTTATTTATTTTGATTATTTTAATTTATTCTATTTAAAGCACTTTGAATTACCATTGTGTATGAAATGTGCTATATAAATAAACTTGCCTTGCCTATTGATTCCAAATCTTATTTATATTACATATTATCGGTATAAATTTATATTCATTTAAACTAAAGGCTTAATAGAAATTGCTAAACTAAAATAATATATTTATGATAAATAATCGTCACTAAAAGCCAGTTATGGAGTGACCTTTACATATGAGCAAGAGAATCTGACTTTATTGCGTCACAAATTGTATTGCTCACAGCTTATTGGTCCAATTTTGGTTTGAGATCTCTTACCCAGAACATAACCAAACTACTTTCATGGTGCCTGAAACCCAGGGTTGGCACAAACTAAACTGAAACATTGCCACCTAAAATGGCTTCATGAGCATAGTTCCAGATTAAGAAACAATAATAAATGTGTATTAGAACAATCAGAGGGGAACCGACCTCCACCTTGGTTCATGATAACACTTTATTATTATTATTATTATTATAACACATTTTCCCTTTATTTCTTGCAGGTATTTTACCCACCACTTTTGAGCTTTATTATGGAAACCAGATGTGGAGAAGCAGTGGTGAGTATAACTAAGTACCCTCATCTGTTTGATATCTGACCATTTACTCTGCGCATCAGTTTTTTTATTATGTTTCTTGCATCCCTGGATATAAACTCAACAAAGATGATCTTTATTTAAGCGTATGTGTCTGCATTTTGATGCTGTCCACTGCTGTGACATTCTGTTTGCATTTGCTCAGACTGTATTTGTTCTATATTACACATGCCAAATAAAACTGAATCTAAGTCAGAGTTGGATGACACCTCAAACCTTTGTGTGTTTGGGATCTCAGTTACGTAAATATTGGCTCAGTGCTAGTTGTCTTAGGGGGTATTTCTGTCGGTGACCTCGAGTGATGTGTAACTGACCTCATACGGTCAAGTGAGCTAAACGTATGTTTTCTCACACAGAGAGCACTCTGTCCATTGACTCACAGTACATGTCACTGCACTTATAGTGTAATAGTTGCCATCGTGAGTGCAGAAATGACAAGGTAACTGCTCATCGAACAGAATGGACTCATTTGAGATGTTTTTGCTGGTACTTCAAATCATACCTCAAATATACGGTCTGAGACTACCAAAGAAAATGCTTCTTTTGTGCACTCTTTTCTAGGGCTGTGAACGATTAATCGCGATTAATCGAATCCAAAATAAAAGTTTGTGTTTACATAATATGTGTGTGTATTGTGTATAATCATTTTGTATTTATATAAATACACACACACATGCATTTAAGAAAAATGTGTTATTTATATATAAAATAGTTCTATTTATATATAATATAAGTCATATAAAAATATATATGCAGTATATAAATGCAATTATTTCTCAAATATATACATGCTTGTGTGTATATTTATATATACAAAATAATTATACACAACACACACACATATATTAAGTAAACACAAACTTTTATTTTGGATTCGATTAATCGCGATTAATCGTTTACAGCCCTACTCTTTTCTAATTAAACTGTGTTTTTCAAGATAACGGTTTAACCCTTAAATGCATGCATGTTTCTTCAATCATTATTACATATTTGGGTCACCAACAACTGGCAGCTGTATGAGTTTTAATAAAGCCATTTGAACTGTAAGTTGGAGCATGGAGGAAATTCATCTTGTATACCGCTTGATGTACAGTAGAGGCTGGAAACTTTGATTTAGATTTTTACTCTTCCCGAATTATCCTTCTCCTCCATAATACCGTGTTCTCCTCACCCACTCACTCCTGTGGCATATGACATGCTTGTTAGTCTCATGTGTCTCCAGTGGGTGTCATGAACCCATAACACCAAGACCGTGCTGTTTATAATAGAACTCGGGGATACCAAATGTTAGAATTATTTAGATTTTACACTGTTATTTATTTATGTATTTATTTATTTTGCTCTGGATACACGCTCCAATCACATTGCATGAATTACGTTGTTTATTCGGCGTTGACATTTTGTTTTCAGTGCTATCGCTCGCAAAGTGAGACTTGATCTGAGACACGTTTTCTTACAATAGAGACCCTTACAAGATTCTGAAAAAATATGTCTCATGTTCTTATTCATCATACTGTCAAAGACATGGAATTTTAGAAGTAGTTGACAGTATCATAAAAGAGGTGAACTCATGTGAACCAGTGAGCTAAGGTGAGCTTTGTAGCGGAGACAATGCAACATGTCAGCCTAGCGTAGGAAACGTCTATATAACGTCTGTATTTAGGAGGAGATGAAGAGTCTCTCGGGTCTTCCCCCCATTAAGTAATGTCACTTAAAGGAAAGAAATAGCATATCAGTGTAGAAAGGTGCTGTTAAAACAGATTCTTCTGCTCCTCTACATACAGAACAACTCCACTGCCATGTGCTGAGCAGCTTCACTGTGCTTTTTCTAGCGCCACTTTATGCTGGAAGGAATTATAATTTATTCACCATGTGTACTGATGCAGTTCTGTGGACACACAGTTGTGTATGTTCATGCGAGAGGCTTGTTTCGTGTGTGTCAGTTTGCTTGGACTCAATTTTAAACAATATGGCACAATTTGTCTTTTGTCCAAATTTAATCTCTTTTTTTTTAAAGCACGAAAAATTTGGAACACACACACACACACACACACACACACACACACACACACACACACACACACACACACACACACACACACACACACACACACACACACACACACACACACACACACACACACACACACACACACACACACACACACACACACAAAAACAACTAAACCTCTTGTGATAGGACATAGAATGTTTTAAAATTCTGAATTAAAATGTATATACACCTATACATTGTATATATACATTTATATACACAAATATATAAATTTGGGCAAAGTATGTTTAATTTGTTTTAATAAATACATAAATAAAAATGTAAAAAGCCCCATTAAAATAATGAAATTCTTAAACAAATAAAAGAGTAGTTTAGCATAATCATAATTTTATATAATTGTTTTCATTGTATATTATATTTTTATATATTTATTTATTTTATTTACTATTTCTTATACTATTAATTGAAATATAATGATCTTATAAGTATTATAAACATATACATTTAATTAATTATTATTAAGGATAGTTTATATTGTAAAACATCATAGGGTATGACTCCCCTCAAAACATAATATTTTTGAATTAATTAATGGTCTGTATAAAAAAAAACGTGAAAAATATACTTTATATTTATATTATTAATATTATTATTTTTTTAAGTATGATTTCGATGTGTACATTCACACATATTCGAAATGTATGGAAAATATATATTATTTTTGTACTTGATGGTTAATTATACCTGACATTTTTTATCCCAGTGAATGAATTCAAACTTCTTGAATTGTGAAGTGAAACCAACATGAACACACAGTACAAGAACATGGAACTTGTTATAAACAACAGCCTTTTCCTTTACTTTACCATATACACTTGTATATGCCATTGACCCATGTATCACTGACACTTTTCAGTGTGTGTGTGTGTCCAGCGTTGTACTCCTGTGCTGGGAGTTATTGATAGGTTTGTCCCCTCTTTCATCTCTCTTCAGTAAGGCAGAGAGCCCCTTAGCTGTCAACCACCTCTCCGTAATATCATCCCTAGTTCCACCACCCTGCACACATACAGCCAGGAAACAAGTCAAAAGTAGTCCAGGCATCATAACTGATCAGTGCATAACACATGTAACCTTCAGCATCCCAACCAGAGCTAAAAACACACCAGGAGTGGCATAAAAAGCCAAGCGTAGGTGTGGTAATGTGTGCCATCCTGTTTCCTGTTGTTCATTTGATCCATCCATCATAGAGAGGCCTCTGCACTCCTCCTTGACCACCGTTCAAAGCTCTCCACGCCTTCACAGACTGATTTACTATGACAAATGAGCTCTCAACCCCAGGAAGGTTAGCTGGTATGTGCATGCACACGCATTTAAACGAGCTTCTAGCTGGTCAAGGGGTAAAATAATCCGCTTTGCTCAGAAATGAATGGGCGCCCTGAAAAAATTCACCTCCAGATGCCAAATCAATACGTGTCCTGTGGTGCGTTGCACTGTAATAAAGCACAGGGGAGGAGAGCGGGAAGGTTAAGACGTCATTTGGCTTCACTCGTCCTTCTCATATCACGTCTGACGGGAATGTGACACTAAAGATGCATGCGGAGGAATGTGCTCATTGACATGCCATAACGGAAATGGATTTTTCTTCTTCTTCTATGTAGACACAGGCAAAAACTTCTTCTTCTTCTATGTAGACACAGGCAAAAACTGTTGTTTCATGCATCTGTCATTTTTGAGGTTTTGGCTTTTCATAAAGTTTTTTTTTTCAGACTAGTTGAAAGAAAACATCCAAAGTAAACTTTTAACTGTATCTTTTAATTGTATCTGTAACTATTTTCTGATTTGTGTAGTAATAAATAGAGAGATCCAAAATCCCCTCTAAAAAAAATCTTTGACTCTAATATATATATATATATATATATATATATATATATATATATATATATATATATATATATATATATATATATATATATATATATAAAATAAACAAGAATTTTGATCCTGACTTCATTCAATGTTCCGATTATTGTTCTAGAAATGTATGCAAATTAGTGCATATTTAATTAGATAACGACTCATTTGCATTTAAACATAACATTTCAGAAAGCTTGTAATACATTTATTTTTTCCGCAATTAGCAATGTAATCATTCAACTGGTAAAGTATGGTGATATCTATTAGTTTTTTCCCCCCCCTATTCACCTTGTCTTGCCTTAATTGTGAAATTTACTCACAATTTCTGAGTGAAAATTGTTTCTACACCATTTTTGTCCCGTTGAGTCTTCTGGAGCAACATTCATATTTGTCTTGAAATGATGAGTATGAAGGTGCCAAATAAGATCATTACCCTGCCTTGAGAACGAATCCTGTTTGTTTATTCCTGCCAAGTTGTTTAGCTCAAGGAGAGTTGACAGGTCAGAATCACATGAAGTGCGCTGCATGGAGCGACGTGTATTGCCTGGGTGATCGAATTTTTGGATTGTGCTTATATTGATTCTTTTACTGCCTTTCTGAGCTTAAGCTGTTTTCTTGAATGTGGTCTGGCCCGGTGTATATCTGTCACAGCCTATAGAACCTTCTCTGGTCCCTTTTAATATATGATGGCCTGATTTTATTCCTTATCTCTTATACGTTTAGGGAGGGATGGCGGGAAGACAGTGGGAGGATGGGCTGCTATATGGTTGGATGGTGGAGAGGGGGAGGGGTGCGCTGGATTAAAATCTTGGTTGAAAACATCCGCATTAAAAAACAGAGGCAATGAAATAAACATTCCACCACCAAATGAGAAGGCAGAGAGAGAGAGAGAGAGAGAGAGAGAGAGAGAGAGAGAGAGAGAGAGAGAGAGAGAGAGAGAGAGAGAATGCTCTAAAAGACGAGCATAAACAGAGAAAAGTGAGTGAGAGTGAAGTGAAATGAACTGAAAACAGGACATTGACTGTGGCGGGAAAAATAACTGGTGATGAGATTCTTGCAACAAAATGAGTTTAGAACAACACAATTCTCCACCAAACCACAAAGGAAGAGCGAGATAAAGAGAGAAAAGTAATAGTAGCCTACATATTTCATCATCTGAAAAGAGACATATCCACATACAAAACAAACAGATGTACAATAAAACATAATACCATCACACAGGCTTTTTGCAGCTGTTTGTGATCACTGAATACGATTTTTAAAAATCCATTTAAAGAGATTGCGTTACAAACTCAGATTTTCAGAGCTTTGCATAATGAGAAAAAAAATGTACTCACGGTGGGAATATCCATGGTTTATCCATGACTTTTTAAGATTTTATTCATTTCCATCCATGACTTTTCCAAGCTTGGAAAACAGAATTTTTAAAGTTCCCGGCAGCAAAAACGCATATCCTTGATGTGTATCTGTTTGGTTTGCCATTAAAAATAACTAAATGCCATTGAAAACAAGATTAATTTGCCTGGTCTGCAGGAAAGCATGAGATGTTAAGAATGATTTCAGGTAATTTTTTTTTTTATGAATTGAAATTTAAAAGCATTTTATTGCTGTAATGGAAAGCTGAATTTTCAGCATCATTGTTCAGTGTCACATGATCCTTCAGAAATCAATTTGATCCCTCAATTTAGTGCATCATTGCTGAACAAATAACTGACTCCAAACTTTTGAGTAGTAGTGTATATTATATATAATATAATCATTTTACTGGAAAAGACAAATATATACTCCTTAAGAATGTTTTTTTTTTTTGTTGCATTTTTTTATTATTAATACAGTTATCCGAAATACTCACAAAAATAGAGAACAGACAGACCAAGATGTGCTTCACCTGCGACACATGACCCAAGATCACATCTCTCTGCAGGTGTGATCTACTTTTGACATTTACTTCAGAAAACCAGCAAATCATGGCAAATGTTAAAACCGATTTAATGAAAGATTATAAAACAGTGCAGTCAACAAAGTGGTCCAGCTTCCCGGATAGAGGGAGAAAGAGGACGACGATAAAGGAGTTAGAGCCCTTACTTTTAATGATAACGCTACATTTTGATTGAACTTTCAGCTTTGCTGTTGACAGCCAATAAGGAATAACCACACGTGCATGGTCAGACTACAGTATAAAGAGTGGAGTAATTCAACTTAAACAAACGCAAGTCTTTATTTCCCCATTCCCAGTATTTCAATCTTTATATTGCAGAGACCCATCTGTTGCAGTGAGCTGCCAAATGGTGATTGGTCAAAGAGGTTGCATTGCTCCACTGCAGTAAAAGCTTCTTCCTAAACAGTGCTGTGAATATTTCTAGAGTTTCTTAAATGCCTTAATGCCTTGGAATGATCACGGTGCCATGTTTGAGTCCACATACGAATGTTTTGAATCAGTGCGGAGCCCGATGTTGCCCGGTCCCGTTTACAATGATTGAGAGTGAAAAGGGCGTAGTGCACTTGGCAGCCCCTAACTGAGAAGAGGATGGAATTAAAATCAATACTCTGCATGATGAGGTGACTCAGAAGGTTAAAATAGAACTCGCAACTCTCCAATGGCCGCTGCGTAGCTGCTTTAAGATTATTAGCTGTCATCAACAGATGATCTAGTCGTGGGCGTAGGTTTAAGTATAGGAATGGTGTTACCAACTTTCAGAAAATCAGAAATGTCCTGTTCAACATTTTGGGCAGTTGTCCACAGTAGAGATTTGATGGATAGGAATGCAAGCGAATCAAGAGAGAATACAGCTCATTCATTTTTTTTTTTTCAAAGTTAAACGCACCTCTAACTTTTCATTAGTCAGCAGATGCAAACGTCAGAGTTGATTCTAAAAGTTCAGTTTCAGAGGTCAATAATTTGAGTCTTGATTGGCTGAACACTGTTTAAAATAAATAGAAAATTTATCTGGCACGGTAAGGTCCGTACGCAAGTCGAGTTTGGCGGAAGAGTGACCTCTGACCCGATGTAAGACGTATTGACGAACACGGAAGCGCAGAGGATAGAGCAAAAAAAACAAAAACAAAAACGGTCACGAATTAAAAGTCTAAAATTTGAATTTTTAAAGAGAAATGTCTGAGGAGCCCAGCCCTGTTTGTTTGAACCGCGAGAGGCGTCTACTCTCACCTTACGCTACTCCTACATCCTACGCCATGCGTCGGGTCAGAGGTCACTCTTCAGCCAGAACTCGACTCGCGTACGGCCGTTATCAGACGCCAGTGATCATAGTTTATAATCACAAGTTATAAATATTGATATTTTTCCTCACAAAAGCGCATCGCTTCGCTTCAGAAGTCCTTTATTTAACCCCCTGAGCTGTATGGATTACTTTTATGATGGATGGATGCACTTTTTTGGGCTTCAAAATCTAAGGTCCCATCACTCCCATTATAAAGCTTGGAAGAGACAGAATTAAAAAAATATATAACTCCGATTGTGTTTAGCTGAAATAAGAAAGTCATACACATAGGATGGCGAGAGGGTGTGTAAACTATGGGATAATTTTCATTTTTGAGTGAACTAACCCTTTAAGTTTGAGGTGGTTGTTTTTTCGTGCCCCCTGTGCACCTGTTCTACACTCTGCACTCTACACTCTTCTACACACTGATGCCAGTTGAAGCTATCGTGTTTTTTTTTTTAGTTTCAGCAAATAAGTTGATGTTGTATTTCTCTGCCATCATCAATCCCCCAACACATCTCTTTCTGTCTTTATATTCTTTTGCACATCTTAGCTTTTTGGCGTTGAAAACTCTCGCTCGCCCCTCCCACTCCTTGCGTTTTCCCCTGAAACCAAGAAACCAGGACAGCTTGGCGCTCGACGGGTTAACGCGCACTCGCGCTCGTGATTGGCTGCGGGAGCGGCGCTTTTAGAGAGAGGTAACCAGGCAACTTCAGCTGGAACAGCGGAGAGAAAGAACAGGGTAAAGGGGAAAAGAAGCGCAAAAATCCCATCAGTTTTGGTGTGCGATAGAAAGGATGTAGTCCAGGTCTGTGGCTGTATGTCCCCGGCATGGGAAAGTGGATTACTGCTCTTCTACAGACGGTAGAGACTGGATACGGAGTGATTGCGCGTGGATTTTTATAATGAGAAGTATGGGATCTGAACGCACCAGTTTAAAGGTAAGAGGGTTTGTCTTAAGGATGTGATGACATATGGGGGGAAAAAACGGCGTCGGTCCTGTTGCAATGAAACTTGTCCATGTGGAACATGAGGACATCTTCCTGCGCTTCGGTGATGGAGTTATGTCGGTTGATTGTATTCACGCATCTAAAGCAATTGGAGAGACATGACTAAACAGTTACCCCACATTTGATTTGCGAGGAAATGAGCCGAACCAACTGCCACCAGTTGACGGTGATCATGCGTCCACGCGCGTATATGGAGAGGAGCGGCGTTTGCTGCATTGACATCCATGTTCTGCCCTGCTCGAGAGCGATTGATCAACCGAGATTTACTACAACGCTCCGTATTTAACACCTTTCCCATTCACCGCGGAGCAGAGAGGTCTTGTAGCTATAGTACACTCAATAAGTGCTATATGCGCCCACTGAATTGAAACTGCAGTGAAAGATATGTTCGCTATTCCGCACGGGTTAACTTAAAACGCACGAGTGCTACTAGTTTAATACAAGGTAGCGTGAACTTTCCATGTATTTAAACGTGTTATGAGTGAAGAAAGTGTAGATTTTGTTTGTTTGGTTCAGGCAGGATGATCGGTCCGCAGGGGCTCCGCGGCAGCAGAATCCCGCATTAATCGTACTGCTCGTGTGTGTGTGTGTGTGTGTGTGTGTGCGCGCGCTCGCTCGCTCCTGCGCGTGTGACAGGGAACCACCGTCCGGGCGGCGAGAATTCGTTACTCGCTCTCTAAGAATCTGTCAACTGACTTGGGGCACCGGCGACCGCGTACCGCGTCTCTACGTGGTGTTTTATGAACGATTGCGCTGCAGGAATATGTTCCTCCAGTGTTTGAAGCGGTAGAAACGGGAGCGCGTGAGGATGATGTGCTTTGACAGAGAACATCCTTTTCTGACTGCCTGCGGACCGCTCCTTGTGGTCGCACTGAGAGGTGTAGTTTCAAAACGAAAGACGGTCTCCTCGACGTTTACTAAGTATAAAACGCTTGAAAAGACACCGAATCTCGTCGTGTTGCCTTCACGTGCGGTTCCTCTAAACGGAAATCGGTCTAAAGGACAAAAGCGCCAGTGACTGGAATGTCCGGCGAGGAAGACTTTATGATATAGTAAAACCTAAAATAACCTACACTGTGGTGACAAGCTACGGTCTCCGCAAGGGAAGCAAAGAACAGTTTAACCTAGGCTACTAAGTAATGTCTTGATGAATGATGAACATAAACATGTGGAATGATTTGTGTGAGGGTTAGTCTATGGATTAAATTATAGCAAACACCATTACTTCTATAGAAAACAACACAAGTCAATGAAAAGTCCTCATTATGATAGAAAACAAATGCGTATGACAGTTTTATCATTTATCAAAGACTTGTGAAAATTCCTGTGTAAAAATAACAATATAGGGAACCTCACAAGTGTATGCAAAGCAGATCTGAACTGTTGTCTCCTTAACCCATTTAACCAATTCAAAGGCAGCACCCTTCAATCAATTTTTTTCTGATGATAATTCTGACCCTTACATGCCTCCATAGTATTGATGGTTGAAAGGTGTATTTTGTTTCTTTTATATTTGTGTCTGAACTCATGGTGTCAGTTGTTCATTGGCAGCCCCTAGTTTTTAGGTCAGTGGTTAATGTCACCCATCTTTTTGTGTGGTTCAGCCATCAATTTGTGTTTATTTCCAGCTGAATGCTATTTCATTGTTGTGTTTTCAGGCAGAACTACCATTGTGAATTGACAGACAGACAGACAGGTGATGGATGGCTAAATAGATAGATAGATAGATAGATAGATAGATAGATAGATAGATGGATAGATGGATAAACACAGAGAGCGATATATATATATATATATAGATGGATGGATGAATAAACAGATAGACAGACAGATAGACGGGTGGATGGATGGATGGATGGATAGATAGACAGATGGATGGACGGATGGATGGATGGATGATAAACAGACAGACAGATAGATAGATAGACGGACAGATGATGGATGGATGGATGGATAAAAAGACATATAGATAGATAGATAGATAGATAGATAGTTAGTCTGACAGAATGATAGCTAGATAGTCAGACAGACCGACCGACATACGACAGACAGATAGATAGATAGATAGATAGATAGATAGATACCGGTAGATAGATAGATACCGATAGATAGATAGATAGATAGATAGATAGATAGATAGATAGATAGATAGATAGATAGATAGATAGATAGATAGATACCGGTAGATAGATAGATAGATAGATAGATAGATAGATAGATAGATAGATAGATAGATAGATAGATAGATAGATAGATAGATAGATAGATAGATATAGATCAAACGAGGATACATAAAAAAGGGGGGAAAGCGTTTTTTTTTTCTGCCTTAATCAGGTCAGAGTCACTATGCCAACCTGTGCCAGATGGCTCACTCTCCCAACCGCTCATATTACGTCACTGAACTGCGTATAGGTTGCCATTACCGTTGTAAAGGTGGTCTGTTCAGTTCTCTGGACTTTTCTGTGTGTATGGCAAGTAGGCCTTTCCTTTTCTGCCTGAATGGGCCCAGCAGGAAACAGTGCATCTCCATGGAGACGCAACACAGAGTGTGGGAACCCTCAAAGCCAACATTGTTTTGCTCTCTCCTCTGTGTTCATTTATTCATTCTACAAGCTGGGTTTGTTTTGAGGTAATGTAGAACTCAGAGGTAGTAGGGTTCATATCAAGACATATCTCCTGGGAAACAGCATGTTTAAGCAAAATTAACAATAATGCATGTTAGTTTGGCCTGTATAAATTGAATGGCAAACCAAACCAGCTTGCTGTTCTAATGTCTGTTTAAACAAATTCCAGTATTGGTTTGGTACTTATTCATGTAAAGATGTGAGGAATAATGGCCAGAATAGACCTTATTCAGAGCAACGCCGTGACCGGTATGAACTCGAGGCTGTGAGGGATAGACTTTCAGTTGCACTCGTTGTACAAAGCTGTATAAATCTCATAGATCGCTTAAAATTTCCCACAGCTCAGGTTGTCTGGAGTTTTTTGTCTACTGAAATTTTTCGGAAAGATATATTTGTTTCGTCAGCAGAACAATCCAAAAACACATTAAATAACAGTACAACCCACTGAATAGATGTACGTCAATCCCTCGCAGCCTCGCTTTTTCAATTCCCGTTAAAAATCAAAGATGGCGCCTCTGTGAATAAGGTCTATCCTGCAGGAGTATTCCACAGAAAAAAATTGGGTCATTATTTCTGAGTGCCACTACATTTAAAGTGCACGTCGCACTTTAGTTTTCTGAGGTGTTTGTTGTAAAAGGAATCTAAGGATGTTTTGGGTTGATGGCATCGCACAAAATGGAGCAGCTTGTGTCTTCATCAGATCAGTAGGTGTTGGGGATTCCTGAAGTAGAGACGTCGCGTGGGGGATGTCCCTTCTCGGAAATCTGTCCGGCATAGAGACGAGGCATCGACTGCCGTCCCTCGTCCTCAGTATTGATCCCTCTGTTCCGTGTGACATTATCTGCTCCTGCTAATTAGAGCTCGGGAATGGGCTCACCCATCGGATGGCATCCGACACTGAGGACATGACACTGAGCCTGAGGGCACAGCTGCCACGGTTTTGGCTCAGACTTTTGCACATCAGAAGCTTTCCACTCAAAATGTAGGAGTAAAAGTGACAATTTAAATGCCATTGCTTGAATGCATTGCATATATTCATTAGGGCTCTGTGTATTTTAGGTATCTCTAGGTGTTGTGTGTGAGACGCTAGTGAGCTTCCTATTGTCTTCTAAGGTAACATCCTAATAGGATTGCAAATTCACAGACTTACTCACAATTGAGTTTTTCATGTTGCTCTCAACCAACATCACAACACTCTAATAAGCATAATATAGTATACATAAACACATGGATGTTGGGTAAGTACACACTGAATTTTTCCATCAATACATTTACTTTTTAAAAGCAATTTTTCTCTCTGAAATAGTGTTGGCATTGTATACGTCTTTTGCCTATACAGTTAAAACGGATTATTTTAATGTTTACAGAGTGGCCCCATTCACTTCCGTTATAAGTGTGTCTTTGTAGCCCAGATTTTTGCTCATTTTAAAATTAGGAACAAGTGGAAATTTAACTTTGTAGTAAAGAACATTATGCCACAAGTGCTCTCTATTGAGCTTAAAGGCCCACTGAAGTGACTTGGAACGCGCAGCTTTGTATGATGCGTTGACGTAATTTCCACTAAATCAGGAAGCTAAGGTGGGACATATTGAATGTCTCCTCCCCCTTTATAAATAGCCAATAGGGTTTAGTTTACCTCACAGACTGCAAGTCTTACTTGACAGTACCATGGAAGCGAATCCGAGCGCTGATGATACGTTGGATTCAATAGTAGAGGTGTGAATATATTCTAGCCATTTCATTCTTAACCACCGTACAGTTGGCAAGCGGAATAAAACTTGAGCGTTTGAGCAACTGAACACACACCTCCAACCCATATTGCTCCGTGACGCGTCAACGGTCGCTTTAGCCAGGTGGTATTTATAGCGTAGGGGGGCGGGGACCTTTTAGATTCTAGAGAGCATTTGATTGGACAGAAGATGTGATGAGAAGGTGAAGACCGCGGTGATGTCATAGAAACCCGTGATCCATTATAGCGGAATTGAGGGACTGTAAGTTTTGAATGTTTATGTCTCCTAAATGCTAATTTTGTCATTGTTTTGGAACACACCAGCTTATTCATAACCTTTAGGCTTACATATTCATACTGAACGTTAAGTAATGTACATTTTGATTCCACAGGGCCTTTAACTTGTATTGAACCCATGATATTCCTTTATAATTCTACGTCCTTAGGCAGCTCACTAGGTTTTAGATTAAAGCATATGTACACAGGTTGTACAAGGTGGAAGCAGTGGTTCTCTTTGTGCCACATGCTGCAATGCCCCGCTGGCATCTGCCCCATAATCTCCTTAAAATGGCCACAATCTGTCTGCAAAGCTATTTGGGGCCAAAAACGACACATCAGCCCGCACACAAGCAAGCTCAGCATACTTTCACATATAGTCTCATCTTTGTTCCATGGTCTTTTGCTGATGTATAATTCAAACACTTGTTCACACTGGTCTTCTGTTCTTGTCTATCGAACCTGCCTTCGAGTAACTAACAAATGGCATAAGAGTTGCACATTGATTGCAGAGGACTACAGTTTCAGGGTCTATAGTCTACATATATCTGCTTTTCATTTACCGCATAACCAGTCTCCAGTTCCTCCTCTGACTGTTTAAATCAAAATCCCTCCTTGAGCTATGAATAAAGAACCGTGCTCATATGTTTTTTTTTTTTTTCGTCCGAATAGAAAAAATGAACTCACCCTCAACGAGCACACAGTCCCATTTCTCACTGCGGTATAGAGGAACACAACGCTCCACTGACTTCAGCCTACCCGTAGAAACAAAAGGGAGTAAAAAGTCAGACAAAAAGTCAATGGTTGATAATTTAGTCCCGCGAGAGCTTCGCTCCAAAGCGAGTTTGATGTGCTGCATTGCAAACAAAGACTGGGAGGAAATCAGAAATGCAGCCCATGCAACAGTCTCAGTACATTAACACTTCAATTAAATCCATTCTTTCTACATTCTCATTTACTCGCGCTCACACTACGCCGACTACTCTCCCGGGACAGATTCTTTATTTGAGGTGCTACTTGGCGCTCATTTACAATGTTTTATGCTTTGCATCACCAGAGACCGGTGGTTTTGCATCTCTTCTGTCCTCTGACATTTAAAGACGGTGAAAAGCATAGAGATGAGAAGAAAAGAAAGGGAATTTATGACATTTTAAGCCTTGCTTTTCTTCTCCACTGCCTTTTGTATACATACACTACTGTTGAAAAGTTTGGGATCTGTAAATTAAATAGTGTTAGTGTCTTATGCTCACCAAAGCTGCATTTGTTTGATCAAAATATATTAATATATTTTATGTCATTTATTCTTGTGATGGTAAAGCTGTATTTTTAGCATCATTACTCCAGTCTTCAGTCACATGATCATTCTAATATGCTGATTTGGTGCTTGAGAAACATGTCTTATTATTATCAGTGATGTTTGAGGAAACTGTGATGCATGTTTCTTCGAGATTCTTTGATGAATAGAAAGTTCAAAAGTACAGTATGTACAAAACTGATTTTCATTTTCAACCTCCTTTATCCCTGTCTTTTTTTCTTCTGTCGACACAGACGAAGACTTGTTGAGCCAATGGCTGTTGTCCACGTTGTGTGAGTAGGACCAAGTGCCACTTCTGCTTCTTGAGGACAGACTACTGTCTCTCTTCTGTTGTTTTAAGGGATAGTTCAGACATAAATGGCAATTCTGTCCTCATTTATTCACCCTACATGTGGTTCCAAACCTGTATGTCTTTCTTTCTTCTGTGGAACGCAAAAGAAAGTGCTGAAAATTTTGAAAAATTAATCCACTGACTTGGACGGGGAAAAAAAATATATTCAAAATATCTTCTTTTGTGTTCCGCAGCATTTGGAACCACATGAGGGTAAGTAAACGATGACAGAATTTTCATTTTTGGTGAACTATCCCTTTAAGGGTTAGCTGGAAAATCAAAAGAAACAAAATGGCTCCCTTATGTCCGTTGACCTAAGGGCCCGAACTGCTTTTTTTCTGACAACAAATGGTATTAGATTAATTCTGCTCTTACTGTCTTTTCATCTGGTCTAATCTATTGTCTCTCTTCCACTCGAGAGAGAGAGAGAGAGAAAGAAAAGATTCGGCGTGACCTGCTCAGTGGGGCCCCGGTCTGCTTGTATATTAGAGTGGGCTCCGGCTCTTTAGTATGCGCAGGCCTCCCTGTGCACCATTATCAAGCTGAAATGAAAAGCCTGTATTTTCCATGGCGGACAGAGTGGTGAGCTGCATAGAACTGGAGCGCTGCAGCTGTTATGCTCTAGAGAGAGAGAGGGTGCAGTTGAATGTAAGGACGGAGACATGCACACACACACACAGAATCAAAGACGTGAGGTTTGCTCTACTAATGTCAGCGTAGATTTGTCAGTAATATGACGGTGTGCATATGCTGCCAGCTGGTGGTATTCTCTGTCAGATGTTAGCCTGAGGGCAAGACAAGCCAGGTCTGTAGTCAAACACTAGGGAATAGCGACTCTTCGGCTGTCTAATGAGACACAAAATGGCTAACTCGGTTTTGTCTAAATGAAGAAATAAATAGCTGAAACCCGTCCTTTAATTTAATCCACATCATATTTTATCTGTGGAATTATCAGAGATGTCAATAAATAGTGTGGCAAGGCTAGGCGTGTACCGAATCTGAACACGGAATTCTCTGAACATTTTGTATTTTTGTATCGGAACATCGTTCACGGAGTTCTTCATATTCCAATACTCTGTGAGTGCACTTTTATTAAACAAGCCATGAAATGATTTGACAAGTGCTATTTTCTTTTGTGTGTTGATGCATTTCCTGTCAAAACTATTTGTTGGGATCACTGTGTTCTGCTGAACTAATTTACTCTACTGCTCCGTTGTTTAAAAAAAATAATAATAATATTTTCATTTAGTTTCGAGTTAGAAGCTTCACTGCATTACTCATTAGTTCTCCTCCGCAGCTGAATATTCAGCGTTGCAGCAAAATAAATCATATTTTTTGAGAGAATGTGTTTTTTCTGTCTGTTTTGAATGTGATTCAATAAGAAGTGCAATCAAAAGACTGTGTGCCACAAAATAATGGCAAGAATATTGTTCTATTGAGCTGTTGTGTGCACGCAAAACAAACCCATCATGTGACCTGTGGTATCCGATTCACGAACAAATGACTCTTATGGACCGGCTCTTTTTTTGTGAATCAAAAACATACTGTGTGCCCAGTGTAGACCACTTCTTGAAACACATGACTCTTAGTCAGTCCTTTTAATGAATAATTAAAAAGGAGATTTGCAGTTAGAATCAGTCTGAAATCAGTCTGCAATGTATAATTTAAAGCATTAGCAGAGAGAAACTTTAAAAATGGATGTTGTAACTGAAATTCTGTATAACCAACTGAATCAAACATCAAATTTTAATGGAAATCAAATCAATTCTAAATAAGAAAAAGTGTGAGAACCTTAAACAGGCCTTTTTTATGTTACAGTGCAACAAAACCGATTTTGATAAATAACGGCATTTGATATTAGAGGACTTCTAGTGAACCCTTTATTGGATTAAAACTTACAAGCCCCTTGAACCAAGACGATTCATCAATATTTTTGGTCTGTTTTATATGTCAATATTTTCATGCTAGTGCACATTGAATGAAATCAAAACAGCAGACCTGAGGTGTGTCCGAAGTCGCGGTCTGTCATTTGAGGAATGGACTTTGCAGCCATTAAAAAAGTATTAGCCTAAGTCTATTTAGTGTAAAGTATAAATACAATCTATATTATGTACTATGTCTGCCATGTTGTCATTGTCATGTGACTTACTGCCTCTGTAGCTTCACTGCCATTCACAAATGATTGTGGTCTCATGGAATAGTAGATGCACACTTCGAAATCATGGCGATAGCAGGTCCTTTCCACCTACAGTAGTGTTTTATAATAATTTAAGAGTCCCACTACTATTTCACATATTGTTTTCCGTGTACTCTGTAATATTAAATATTTTAGTAGGGAAGTAAGCAGGGTTGTACATGTTGTGGCAGCATGATTTTCAGGGATGTGTGGCATTCATGTCTTTGATGGACATGGACACATCTGTGGTGTGATAGTTTGTCCAAGGTGTGTCAGCTGGATCACAGCTCATTTGGACCAGGAAAATCACACCGGTGCCAGATCCAGATGTGCCAACCATAAGCATCCAACACCTACTATTCCAACCTGTCTCCTCCTTTCTCTCCCTCCCACTCACTCTCTCTCTCTCTCTCTGTCAGTCCTTCTCACTCTATTCTTGAACTAGGAATGTAGATGTGTTTATTCATGAGAATCAACACAGTGAATGCATCTGGAGGGACAGACAGAAGACCAGCCTTGAGCTCTGGAGACGGGGTGTTTCCATAATGATTACATGTCAAAGAGCTACGGCGTAGCGTCTCAGGCGTTCTCCTGGCGTTATTGCCCTGGCTGGGAGAGATTTCGCTCTCATGTTGCCAGCAAAGCCTTCTGCCCTTGTACTGCAGGAAACTGATTCTGTTTTTTGAATAGTTGCCTGGGAAATCTACTCTCCGGCTTTGCTCGAAACGAACGTACATCTCTCCAGAGCGATTGCTTTTCTCTTCTCCTCTGCTGCATGCTCTGCTAGAAGTAACTGCACTTCACCGTCTCTCTCTTTCTCTCTTGCTTGTGTGGGGAATTCCATCTACGAATCCCCCTTCTCTTTCCAGTCTCTTATCTCTGTGTGCAGGGAAGGATTCAGAGTTGTGCGTACATATCTGTGGCGAAAAAGAGATAAAAGTAGTATTCTTTCCCTTTTTTGTGTTTGATATAAAAGCAAGGGCTCTTTTGCTTGTGATAACACTCAGCCTCTCCGTCTCTGGAGCACAGTCAGGGTCTAATGCACAGACACTCTATTGCACCCGCGCGTGTCTTCGTAGAACGCATGTGTGTGCGCATGTGTTTGAGCAGGGCCATATTAAACTGCCATTCCGGCGACGCGGCGTGTCATGCTGAAACCACTGGATAAATGGCTGAGACTCAGCATGCACCAGAGAAATATGGAGAAATATGCGGAGTAAGAGAGAGCTAGGGATGAGATGGATGGATGGAGAAATCGTAGAATGGCATAAGATGGTGAGTCTCATCTGTAATGGTTAGGCAACCGCATGGATGCACAAACAAGTAAATTATTTATACGACAATTGGTGTTTTATGGGGTTGAAGATGGTATTTGACTCCAAGTTGAAATTACGCTCCCAGAGGAAAATTTGCTTCTTCAGAGGTTGCACTTTGCTTGATTTGCTTGATTTGTTCATTTAGAGAGATATTTCATCATGAAAATGAAATTACGTCTCGCTCAAATATTGCTTTCAGAACTTTTCATATTGAAATCCCTGTGGTTTGATTGTAGATTCGGTATCTTTGGCAGCACCATTTGTGATTTTTCTTTCCTTTGATCTAGAGATCTCACTCTTCCCATCAATCTCTTGATTTTGGCCATTTCTAAAGTCTTTCTTTCGAGACCTGCAAAGTCATTTCTTTCTTTTTTTTCTTCTTCAGATCTTTTCTCTAAAATGCTGATCCCCTAGATCATTTGTCCCATTTTGGAGTCTCACACTTCACTGATCTTTCTCTAGTGCCGTTTCGAATCCTTCACATTAGATTCAGGTAGCCGTCCAGCACTCAACACCACAAGATCTCACACTTTTCCTCCCACAGACCTCCCAAGATTGAAAAAAACAAAGCGCAGACACTCCCTATCCACATTATGTGTGTGTGAAACCATTAAGATATTAAGTCTTCAATTAGCTCGATGTGTTAATGACATTAGACTGTGGCAGATAAGAGCCGGGTTAGATGGCCCTCTCGGAATTGATGGGGTCTGATTAGAAGGTGGTGGCTTAGTAATCCAGTGCCTTTAAATGAGATGCCCTCACACGAAGACGACTAAGATTTAACTTGCGCACACACACACGGAGACACTTGACAGTGAGATACTTGGATGAACCCCAGCAGATTTAGCTAAGCCCCTCCCCAGTTTAATGACAGCCGCTGAATCGGCACGCTGCTGATAGCAAAGTGGCACAAAGTGGGTTTAATGGAACAGGGCAATTCCAAAGACCATCAGGATTAAATTGGAGTGAAATGATTTGGGGGAATAGAGAAAGAGAGAGAGAGATAGAAGAATAAAACCCCCTCCCCTTTATTGCATGATGAACAGAAATGGCAGCCCAGGGTGGTGTGATCAGTTAAAGACTCTGTGTGTGTGTGTGTGTGTGTGTGTGTGTGTGTGTGTGTGGCTTGATGAGAAATGGAGTGGAATGGCTTGTGGGGGAGGGAGAGATGCAGAATCATGTAAGGTTAACCGTGGAGATAACCCACATTTTTAATGTGTTGACGTCTGTCTGCGCCAGTGTGTTTGAGTGGAAGAGAAGCACATTAGAACGCAACTGTAATTACAGCGAGTGTGGGCAGAGTGATTCGCCCTGGCATGGATGCCCGGTGTGGGTAGGGGTGGGTTATTTGGAGGACAGCTGTGTCCTCCGCGGAGGGAATGTACAGCAGGGGGTCTTTACCCTTCGCATGGACTCTGCCCTTCCTGTCTCTTTCCAGCCTGTTTCGACACCTCAGCAAACCATCACGGCTTGTAGGAATATTTATGTGAAGTCGGCACTGCATTATTTAAAACTGGTCCAGCCTCAAGGCCCAGCAGTTATTTTATATGTATGTTGGGGTGAATTCTATAATAATAGTCAAAAACTGTGGAACAAGACACATACTGTGATATAGATAATATGGAGAACATGGGTGGTCTGACTGACTCTTCCAGTGATTGTCTCATCACAATGATTGTTTCTTCCTATTGACTAATTGTGAGTGTTAAATTGTTCAATAGCATTTCTATGAAGTCAAGTCACAATTATTTGTATAGTACTTAAATAAAGATTTAAATACTTACATTTCAGCTGTAATGCAGCTCTACAGAAAACAACAGTGTCATCCAGCTCAATTCAGATTCAATGTTGATTCAATTCAGTCCAATAACTGTCAATGTTGCAAAGTTAATCAAAATACAATAAATTGAAGTTGACTAACTTACATTTTTGACACAATTTTGTCAGTTACTTTTTTCAGAGAAACTCACAGAAGTGGTGTTTTGTTCCTGAATGAATTAGGCGGGTTTTGAATGAATCAGTTTAATGAATGATTCAGTGACTCAGTCATTAAGACTGAGTCATTCCTGATTAATTGTTTCATTCCTGAATTAATCAATCTCACTAATAAAAACTCTCTCAACAAATTGGTTAAGTGAATGATTCATTCATAAAGACAGGTGCATGTTTTTGTTATGTAAATTAATCTCCATTTTTGTGCAAATTGTTTGAGTGAATCATTCAGTGATTCATTCATATACGAAGTTACTTGTTTTATTCCTGAATGAATCAGTGTGTTTGGATGAAGCGGCTTGAGTAAATGATTCAATAAGTCATTCAGAAAGACTTGTTGCTACTGTCTATAACTATTGTCGCTGTAGGGTGGAAACCTCGTATCTTGACTTGTATGTTGATAAGAACGTAATGCGATGCGCTTAATTCCTCAGGTGCAGCCTTTCTGTTGAGGGACAAAACATGAATGTTCGAAATATTCTGACATTCGATGGTCCAAGGTTTGACATAAAATAGTTTTTGATACCAAAAGAGCAAGAAATATCGTAATGCGTCATCTTTCAGGGCTTCCACCGCACCAATAACAGCACATGTTTCTATTTCACAGATATATTTAATCTGTGTACTACTGAGACAATCCAAAGAGAGAGGGAGAAATGAAGTGAAAAATGCATTGACTGCCACATTAGATTCAGCTGAATTGCTAGTCAAGCCCACCGTGAATGAGGCATTGAATTATTTGACCCTATTGCCCCAGATCCTCATATAAGCTTTATAATTTGCCCATGATGGAAACAGTTCAGGGTCCATTGCTCCAATATTGCTGAGAGTTTAAGTGCTTACTGGTTAAGTCTGGTGTGCTGTTTACCCACTGCTATTTTCAATGCTGTTTTCTCTTTTTACACTCTGATTTACACAGATATTCCTGACTGGTTTGCCTAAAAACATTGCAAAGACTGCTTTTTTATGTTTTCTGAATAAATATTTGATAATGAATTTGAATTGAAATATTTCCATCATCAAATTAGTCAAAAGTGTTTTATCTTCCATGTATTCTAAAGGAATAGGGCACTGAAAAAAAATAATTTTGTTGTTTCAGTCTGCTGTTATTTTCCATTTGTTTCAAGTATAAACGGTACAAACAAGACACACACAAAATTGCCTGATGCAGACACAAAATTGTCAACTTTTGCAGTGTTGCTTCTTATGTAAATTGAAATATTTCAGTGTACTGGAAAATAAATCAAATACGTTTCTTTCCATCCACTCTTGCATTGTACAGAGAGAGAGAGAGAGCAGAACCGGTGGCACGTAGGCCACCAGGAGCAATAATAGAAGCCACAAAGTGATTTGAGCCTGAAGCAGGTGGCTGGTCTGGGGGTCACCGCTGAGTTTCACAGAAATCAATATTCTCTCCAGGCCGAGTGCGGATGGGGAAGGAGGGGGGTGGAGGTGATTTTAAGTGATCGGGTTTGAGGCCTGCAGGTAGGAATGCTCTTTAAATGAATCTGATTTGCCTGACATCATGGAGATGGTGATATATGCCACACCTGAGAAAGAAAGAGGTCTGCCCCGCCATTATACAATCCCCTTTTCTCTCGCTTTCTCTCTGGCTTTAAGGGAAATGTCATTTAATGTGGCGATATATTAAAATAACAGTGTGTGGAATACTAATAGTGTTGCCCCTGCTGCAGCCACAGAAATAATATCACCGGTGTATGGCTGTATGTATGTTGCTTTTGAAGTGTGTGCTAATCTGTTATAGAAGCACCTGTAATAGATGCCTATCTTGCAGCCCAGGAATGTTTTTTCTACACCTGTATTTTTGTAGAAGCTGTACAGCTAGGTTGTCCTCTCAGCATTATTTAAGGAAAAATGGTTGTTACTCATCATTTTACTTCTTTTTCATTTTTGGCCTAAAGAGAGGACACGAACAGGGTTGGGAAAATCAAAAAAGCAGGACTCAAAGTCCTTGTTAGCCACATAAGCACCATAAACACTTAGAGGCTGTTTACACCTGGCCACTTTATGCGTTTTCTCAGATCAGATAGCTATCTGATTTATCAAAACGATTCCATTTACACCTGGTCACATAAACGTGTTTGCGCAAAACGGATATAAATCCGATGTTCAATTCCCACACTATATGCAGATTTAATGGAGTTCACGTCACCGAAAGCAACAGATATGAGCTGCATTTTATTGATCATCAGCTAAAATTTCAAAATCAAAGACCGCAATAAGAGAGAGCGGCAACAAGCCCTGGTAAGATCTAGGGCTACATAACGATTAATCGCAACTAATCGTTTGCAGAATAAAAGTTTTTGTTTACATCATATATGTGTGTGTACTGTGCATAATAATTATGTATATATATAAATACACAAACATGCATGTATAATTTTAAGAAAAAAATATATTTATATTTTAAGTATTTATAATTATATATAATATAAATTATATTTAAAATATAAAAATTTAAATAAACATGTAAATATTTTTTTAATATATACATGCATGTGTGTGTATTTATAAATACATAATTATTTTACACAGTACACACACATATATGATGTAAACAAAAACTTTTATTCTGCAAACGATTAGTTGCGATTAATCGTTATGCAGCCCTAGTAAGATCATTTTGTTTCTTTACTTTTAATGAAGATGATTGTGTGTTAAGCGTCTGCGACTTACTTTCACGTTGACTTGCGATAGTGCGTTGGCTTGATGAATAGAGGCTCATCTGCGGTGATGCGTGCTGCAGCGTCGTCATATCTGACTGTAACATGACATATAGCCTATAACATGATCGCACACGTTTATTTTTTTAGCATTTTTGGGAGGAGTAAAATTTACATATGTGGTTTCAACAACCAGATGCATTTAAACTTGTCCAGTTTCGTCTGGAATGCGCCCCAGCCTCCTGAAGTGGTTTGAGCGATCAGATTCAAAACCACCTCAAATGCGTTTCGGAGGGCATTTACACCTGGCCTTTTCACGATCGGATAGCCATCCGATCACAGAAAACGCATGAATTGGCCAGGTGTAAACAGCCCCTAAGCCACAACTCTGACCTACTGCTTCCCCCCCCCAACTCTATCCATCTCATTCAACTAACTATAAGTAAGTTTGCAACTACATGTTAACTAAGGGTGTGTTCACACTTGGCATGTTTGGTTCGATTAAAACAAACTCTGGTGAAGTTGCTCTGTTAGTGCGGTTAATTTGAATAACTGTGAATGTTGCCGTCTGAACACTGGTGCACACCAAACAAGCTGAAAAAAAACGGGACATGACCTAAAATGGGACATAATGTCACAAGATGCGATCCTAACAAGGACAGAATGCTCAAACATACCTGTTTTTTCTCGTCGTAGTCGTGATGTTGCCCATCACAGTTCAGCACAGGCATCAGAACCTTGTCTCCTCGCAGCAGATCTTCGTATGTGTGTGTGACGGAGGGATTCCTGCTGCTGTTTTGACTCCTTTACACATTTTATTAGCTCGACATGAGTTCTCAGCTGGTCAAAATATCGTCATATGGAGGCTACGCACATACAACGACTGCATTTCCATGGTGAAATGCGTTAAAAAAGTCGACCAGTCAGGTTGTGAACATATCCCTATGCCTTTAGGTTCGGTATATTTAGGTTCAATGTTAAAATCCCAATGTGAACGCTAAGCAGACCAGGCCTAAATGTTTTGTTTTTTTGTTGGGGCGGACCAAACGAACCAAGTGAACCGAACTACAAGTGTGACTGTGAACACACTCTAACTCTCATTAGAGTATTAGTAGAGTTTTAGATTAGGATTATGGTTAGTAGAATAAGTACTTGAATAAGGACATGCACTTGCAAAGTTACTTATTGTCAGTAGAATGTCTGTTGGTGGACCTTCAAAATAAAGTGTTAGCAGATATTAACCAGACAGTCTACTAATGACTGGTAGCTGACAGTGAACGTGACTTCACCAAGTAGAACATGTTCCTGGTTCAACATCCTTATTCATCCTGAAACAACATTCCAATCAACCAATCAGATTTGAGGGATAGGTTTTCAGGTTTAAAACAAGGGTTAGGTGCTTCTACATCAGTGTTATTCATCCTTCATTTCCCTCTGACTTTAAGGATAACTTATGGATAGGATTAGGTTAGGGGTAGGGATAGGGTCTTTGGACAAGAATGTTCCTTGACCAACAGAAGAAGTTGATCCAGTTACATGTCTTACTTCTAGCCAGTAGAATAAGTGGACTATCGGAATGAAGTGTTGTCTTTTGTGATGTCTTTTGTTCAGTATTTCACTATTCTCGCTGTGCTTTTCATTTAAACAGTTTGTCATTCTTTCTTTCCCCATTTGGGCAGTTTAATTTGTTCACATTGTGACCGTCTGTAGACCTGCACTCTGGACCACCACACATTTTCATCTTATAAATTACAGTCGCTGTGAGAGAATTCAGTACACATGCAGTACATTCACTTTATGTTATATGAAGGTATTGTTTTTCTGGAGGTGTTGTGAAAGCATCTGTTAGGGATGAGAAGAGACCCAGGAGTTGTGGTCTAGATTGCCTCGAGCTCCCTGGTGCGACTTTGCTAAACTCTCCTGAATAAAACGGCAGTCAAAGCTTTTAAAAGGAATGAGGATTAACGACTCACAGCTCTGCCAGAATCAAGATTCAGATGTGTCTCAGGCTCACTGAAATGAAGCAACAACCTCTGTCGTCACAGTTTAAAAGCAACACAGATAAAAAGATGACTGATTTTTTTTTTTTTCATGTATCTTATTTACAGTTGTGCTGTACAGTGAGGCTGTCAAAAAAAAAAATTTTAAGGTCTAAATGCTGAATTAAAAAATACAGAATTTAAGTCATTATTAACTGAAAATCTTGGAGGCATATTAATAATTTAATCACTGAGTCTGTGAGTTGAACTCAAAGATATAATCACATTTGCACTAGCAATGTCTGATTTGTGAACACATATTTCAGACCAGTTTTGTGAATTGGATCAAATGATTCATTAAAAAGATTTGACTTAAAATAATAATTCGTTCACAAATCAGGCATTGATATTATTGCAAATATCAAGACTTTCAGTGCTTAAAGGCTTGACATATAGTGCAAAAATCGGTGAAACTTTAGTTAAAAGTGTCTTTGTTACATGAAGTCACTGTAGTAATAACTATAAATTATGCATAATTACATGCAACTAACCCTAAACCAAATTCTAACCCTAACCCAACAGTAAGTGCATGTCGTTAATTATTATTACTCAGTGCTTAAATGCATAATTACACTGTAACATGGACACCTAAAAATAAAGTGTAACCCAAAAGTCATATGGACCGCCTTATTGTAATTTTGCAGCTTGACAGCCTCAGCCCTCATTCATTTTCTTTATATAGAAAATAATAGCCTGGGATATTCTCCAAAAATGTATCTTTTGTGTTTCACAAAGGAAAAGTTAGTCATATGAGTTTCACTATCAGCAGGCACAATTAACTCCAACCTATGGCTATGGCTACATAGAGTGAAAAAGAGTGATATCAGTCTAAAGATAGGGCTCAGAAAGAAATGACTGTGGAGAGAGAACCACTGTTCACACTGAGAGAACAGAGCGATGTATGGAAGGTAGAGGAGAAATGGCGGAGAAACTGTGAGGCTCCTGTGGAGAGAGAGATGAAAAGAAGAGCAGCGCTTGCCAATTTCATAAAGAAGTAAAGCTGAAGAGAGAGATTGGATTCATTCTGACTGCTAAATGAGCTCTTGGAGGGCTGGAGTGACAGGACACATCCTCAGAGAATCAGGGAGAGAGGACCTCATCTTCACATTTCTCTCTCTTTTCATTTGCTTGCCATCCATTAGTATGATAAATACAGGGGGAAAGAGGAGACCATACCATGTCTTGCCCTTGCAGGGGTCTCGTTTGAATGTTAAAAGGCTATTTGATTCTCTAGTGAAGTGTCTTCCAAGATCGGCTGAGTACTAACAAGCTAGTTTCAAACCCTAGCATGTGTCTCTTCTGTGAGCTCTTGTGATGGTAGTTTGTCGAGGGGAGGACCTTTGATTTTGAGACTACATACATACATTGCTAAATGAGTTTGTAGCACTGCATGTTAAAGCTGGGGATAGTCGATGGATGGAAAGCCTGATCATAGGTGTATAATATAGGCTAAGCTAGCAGGCTAATCGGCTTCATGTATGGTATGCTAAGCTGGGTAGCTTGCAAAACATAAAAACACAATGTAAAATTTACCGTACACAATGTAAAGTTTAATTTAAAATTTTTATCTAGTATTGGTTATATACTATTATATGTAACTGGCCTTCATATTAGCGTTGGAAAACATAGCAGTTTGATTGACTTCTGAGTTGTTTATAACTAGTTTCTATAGTTGATGTATGCTTGAAATATTAAGCGGCACAACTGTTTTCTACATTGATAATTATAAGAAAAGTGTCTTGAGCCGCAAATCATCATATTATAATGCTTACTGAAGGATCATGTGACTCTGAAGACGGGAGTAATGATGCTGAAAATTCAGCTTTGCCATCACAGGAATACATTAATGGAAAAATGCTATTTTAAATTGTAATAATATATCACAATACTTTCTCAGCCTTGCTGAGTCTTCTCCTTAAAGATCTAAAAATAAAACCATTAAAAATAAATACTCGTTACAAGTTCTCTCGCTCTTCTATCAGACACACTGCACGGCAGAAGCGGGAAAACATAGTGGGCGTGGTCAACCTGTCACTTCGATCCAGGGTGACCAATAGAAAAGTGCCTTCCATCCTGGGGTGCGTTTCCCGAAAGCATCGTTAGCCAACTATGGTCGCAAGTTCCGTCGTTATCAGCATAGTTCAACGATTTGGTGTTTCCCGAAACCATCGTTTCAACGAACGTTCGCACACAGCATCGCAAACTTGTGTGGTTGGAACGACAGCTCTCGAGCTGTGGTTAGAAGCATAGTTTCTAGTTTACATGAGATGTAGACTGAATAAATCCTTCTCTTTAGCAAAATAAGCAAGCTGACATTCAGTACAACCCGTGTTATTTATTTAGAATACATACAAATGTAATTTACGTCTTTTAGTTTGTCAAGAGATTTAAAGCACCGTTTTTGAAGACTGCGCATGTGCGAACGTGCTCTACTATGTAAGAACGAGCCAAATATTGAGTCTGGTAATACAGCAAAATAACTGAGAAAAATTAGAAATGGTCTTCAGATGCCATGTCTGTAACTTATATGACAAAATCTAGCGTTAATTCGATCTCAAACAGATTAAATTAAAATGAGTTATTAGTCCACCACGTGCGAGACGTCATAAACCAACGGTTGAACGATACTTTGCGACATACGGTTTCGGGAAACAGTCGTGACGAGCTAGTTGATTTCTCCAACGATGCATCATACTATGGTAGTTAAGCAGTGAGCTAGTTGTACGGGAAACGCACCCCTGGTTGGTAGAGACCGCCCACTGAGACACAGCTTTATTCGCAAGCAAAACTTTTAAACTCGCAAGCAAAAGATTTAGACCCGCAAAAAAGACAGCAGAAAAGAGAGCGTTTTGTGATGAAATTTTTTCGAAATGCACAAAGAAAAATAAAGGGTTTCAAAGATTTACCTGCACTGAAAAAATACTTTTATTAACTTATTTATTTTTGAGCCTGAAGAAGACTTTTTTGCGATCTTTTAATTTTTTTAATTACAAAATAATTAGTTTTACTCTCAAACGCAGTATGTTTGATTGATTTAAAAAGACACAAAGGAAACTCCATAGTTTTTAAGGATGTTCAGATTTTCTTTTTACATCCAAACAAGATAAAAATACAAATTAAGAAAAGGATGTTTTGCAGAGCACAAATCACTGTCAGTGTAAACGGCCCTATTGATACACACACATTTGCAATGCACATTTTACAGCATTCTGCGTGTGCAGAGACAGAGATGCCATCAGACAGGGAGTGGTATTATTTATCGTGTGTGTGTGTGTGTGTGTGTGTGTGTGTGTGTGTGTGTGTGTGTGTGTGTGTGTGTGTGTGTGTGTGTGTGTGTGTGTGTGTGTGTGTGTGTGTGGGGAATAGAGATGACAGGACAGACGATTGGAGGTGTATTTGCTTGGCTCCAGGTGTTACAGTGCGTTTAATTACTCTCATGGCAGATTAACGAGACAAACCGCTTCCCGCACTCACACACAAACTCACACTCATACGGGACTAATTACCTTTCAGCTCTAAGAATCTACTGCAAAGCTGGCGTAACACACACACGCACACACATACACTAATAAAGCGTATGTGTTGCGCTGCATTCAAATACGCTCATTCTCTCACTACCAAGGCAACCCAACGTATCGCCTCATAAGGACAGACAAACAGTCGTAATGAATAAACAGAGGGGTATTATATTAACCAGCTCTTGCACTAGCTCTCACATCCATCAAAACAATAGAGCGACTTCATTAGCGACTAAAGCAGAACACCCGGTCTGCACTTTATCCAGCCTAGACTGTTCTCCACGTTTCCTTTTTTTTTCTCCCAAATGCGGGCTCTCACACGCATGCTGATAGAGACAGAGATAGTCCTCGTCCCCAGAGCGCCTGTCTGCGGGCGCTGCTACAGGTAGCAGGGGCGACGACAGCAGCTTGACTTAAAACACAAATGATTTCTGCCATATGGCAGAGCAGGGACTTGGGAATGAGGGGGAAATCTCCGATTCTGTGTGTGTGTGTGTTTGAAAAGGCTACTGTAAAGTAAAGTGTTTTAGAGAAAGGCCTCATTAAGTCAAGTATTCTGGCACCTCGGTGGCTTTCTCACACTGGTCTGAAGCTGGTCTTCTTCTCAACTTCCTCAGGGGCTGATGGCTGCTCACCGCTTGGCACAGTGGACTGTAGGAACAGAGAGAAATAAACATTTTCTACAAAAAGCCTTCAGACCTGCCCACTGCTGTCCTGTGCCCGAGAGCCAGAAACCCTTGGGAATATTCCCTATTCAGTCTTTTTTTTACCAAAAAAACCAACAACCTTAAAGCAAGATACAATTATTTGAGATGCAAAATTGCATAAGACAATAGGACTTGGTTTCTGAGATAATATTGTTATTTTTTCCCTTTATTGTCTTGTATTTTTATGGAAAAACATGACAAAAAGGTTGCTTAAAGCTACACTATGTAGGAATTACTCCCATCTAGCGGTGAAATTGTACATGACTACCAACTGAATATTACTTTCTAACCCCTCCCATTCCGAGGGCGTTTTAATTCCTACAGTGGCCGTATTATTTAAAATCTGCCGGCAGTCGCGAGTAATCTCCCCCTCGTATTCGTCACGGTGACGCTGAGTGTAAAAACGTGAAAGGCGAAGCTTAAATTTCCAGGTATGTCTCTTTGGCTAATGTATTTTCAAGATGGAGGCGCAACATGGCTTCCGCCATTGCGAGTGGGGAATAAATGGACTTTTATGTGATGGTACAGTAAATACATTTTCTTTCGAATAAATGGCATATTCATCAGATAATCCTGAAAAAAGTATCATAGATTCCTAAAAAAATTTAAGCAGCACAGCTGTTTTTAACATTGATAATATTAATAACATTCTGAAGGTTCATGTGACACTGAGGACTGGAGTAATGATGGTGAAAATTCAGCTTTAATCACAGGGGGAAAAATACATTTTAAAATAGAAAAAAGTTCATTCAAATTGTGATATTTTTTTCAAAATATTTCTGTTTTTATTGTATTTTTGATCAAATAAATGCATGCTGCTTTCAAGAGACTTTAAAAAAATATCGTACCGGCCCCAAACTTTTTGAACGGTTGGGACACACAAACACACATCTCGCTTTCTCTTTCCCTGGCAGGTTGGACGTGTTGGTTTGTTAGTGTGTGAGGAATGAATGGGCTTTTTCATGGACAGAACTCACACGAAGCTCTCTGCCCGTCTCAAGAACAGAAAGTGTGAACAAAGAGACAGGAGGGTCTGAACAATTGCTGTCTGTTAAAATGTTTTCTGAACCAATAAACCACAGAAGTGGAGATCTCACTATTACTTTCTAGCTTTTGCACCTAAACCCAGAATTATAAATCGAATTCAGCTGATTTTTATTTAAGATGGTTAGATAGAGGAGTCAAGTGAATAATAAGGTTGTACGAAATTGTGAAAATTTAAATACATTTCCCATCATTATCTGTGACAGTGTGAATGTTAATTTTTTATTACACACCTAATGTGCATTCTATGCCCTTTATTTAGTTGTATTAGCACTAAAATACTTCCTATGTAAAATACTTCCAGTAAGTCCATTTAATTTGGTGTGAAATCCTTTGAACACACATCGTCACTGTAATTATGACTCCAAAACTCTAAAGCAGGAACTTCCCAGGAGGACTTGAACGCACCATTGAGTTCATTAAATCCGCAAGTAAAATGCAATTATTGCCGCAAAATATAATGTGTTTAATTTAGTCCCTATACCGTTGTACCAGAGCTAGTATGGTAATTGTGATGTACTATATAAGCAGTGTTCAGAATCCAAACATTTAAAATGTGAGCCTGTCCTCTGTCCTCATCCCTTCATCTCTTCCCTAAAGTCTTTGACACACTTGGCAGTTTGTCTGTGTATATCTGATGCTTAACCCAGCAGCCAGAACAAACAGATGCTTCAGTGAGATGCCAGTGTCTGTGAACAGTATGTAAGCTAGGGTGAAGCTTCATACGTGATGTTGTAGCCCATTAAGTGAGGATCTTTGCAGCCAATGGAATGCTTGACATAGAAATGGTCAGATCAACTTTCCAGGTCAGAACTCTGATATTAATGCAAAATAAGTCATGTTGGGGGAAAAGCATCAACTGAATGGCAAGTAATTAATTTGATATAAAAAGAAAAAAAGAATATAAGTAGTATGAAAAGCCAATTAGGTCAAAATTCCCCTAACTATGGTGTTCCATATATATATATATATATATATATATATATATATATATATATATATATATATATATGTAAGGGATAATGTAGAGCGAGGCGGTAGTTATAGCGAATACAATCCCGACAGGCTGATCAGGACCCCGACGCGAAGCGAACCATGGCCCGCTTATTACATGGCTACCTACCAAATAAATCAATAATTTGACACAAAATATTGATTTAAAAAGGAGTTTATTGATTTAAAAATGATCGTATTGCTTCCGCTAAAGAACACTGTGTCCATGGCAACGCTCTGTTTTTCATGGCAACGGTATGTTATCCTTAGCAGCGGTCTGTTATCAAGAAATAACAGACCGCATTCTACATTAGAATTCAACCAAGCCATGTAATACATACATATATATATATTAAAAATGCATAATATTCCAATATTCCATGAAAAGATGGGCCCCAGATGCTTCAATGGTTTGGATATTCTCTCTAGAAAATTACTTCACCTTTAAGAATAAGAGCTTATGTCTGAATGAAAGCCAAAACGACAGTCAAGCTTTAACCTGAGGGCAACATAAATGTATCTCTACAATCTCGCTCACTAGAAAGAAAACCCTCTGGAGGAGGGAGGAGGAGGCCGGGACTGGAATACATTTAACTCTTTAATTAGCCTTAATGCACATGAAGCACCTTATCAGCACATGCCTCCGAGGGCTTCTTCTCACTCTCTCTAAAGTTTTACAATCATATCAGAACAAAACGTAATACGGCTGAAAACTTTGATCTGCTCTTGCAGCGTTTCATTAGGCCCTGAGGTCTTTCTTTTTTAGGGTTTACTCTCTAGAAACGCTCACACACATACATTTGAGGGTAACGGGTGTCATGAGACACCTGATGTGATGTTTTGTTTTATACAATTCCTGTTTCTTGTAGATCTACTGTAGGGTTATATATTAGGGTAATGATGTTGCAAAGAATTATATCTTTCATCCCCCCCCCCCCCCCCCCCCCCCCCCCCCCCCCCTGGCCATAATGAGGTATTAGGTAAGGTATTTCACTGCATGATGACTGGAATAGGTAGGATATTCAGGAAAGCCTCTTTCATTAGTTTATTCATTCATACAAATATGTTTTGCCTATTTGCTTTTTACTCTCACCGTTTCATCTCTGGGAGTACAGCTAGAAATGCAATTGGCTTTATCCCACAACACCTGAGCTCCAATTTACCTGCCAGCGCCTCCTGGGAGCTTGCTCTATATCTCCATATGAAGGTTTTCTTGAGTTTATGGGTTATATAATATATTTATAGTGGCCCCAAAAAGTGAAAATGTAAACACATGAAAATGTATAAATGTCATTGCTTTAGTTTTATGCTTTGTTGGGCATTGTATGCAATTTTTTTGCAAAAAAGTTGTTAAAAACAATTTTGTCCCCTCTGAAAAAGTGAGACAACAGTGTCATACATGTAATGTGTAAAGAAAAAAAAGGGTAAAGATCACATTTTAATTTGGCCGTTTCTATTCAACCTATGAAATGAGCTATTATTAAATTAGCCTTAGCACAATATACTGTAGTAGCTGTTGGCTGTTTTATTCTGGAACAAAAAAAAAAATCCTCCACTATCATTCCAATCACAGAATGATAGATATAATGAACGCTGGATGGGATCATCGGATTTTTTTTTTTTTGTCTGATAAGAAACATGCGCATAAACTATGATGGAAACACATTTACTGAATAAATTCCTTGGTTTGAATAAAAATAGACACGTGACTTTGCGATGGGACGGCATAACTGGACGAACCAGCAGACCGGTCTCATTACACAGCATCTGAAATGCTGGTTTGGTTGTTCTGAACTGCCTGAGCAAAGTCTATCATCAAAGTGGTTCAGTATAATTACCTCCCAGAACTGTTCCCCAACAGCAGGAATCCGCCTCAGAAAGCAAGATAACCTTATTGCGTTTCGTCTGCGTGCTCTGAAGCGCAAGTCATTTATTATATATGAAATTGGTATATACAGTGGCTTCTCCTACAGCAACTTCCATTTTTCTTGGTGATATTTAGCGCCGGTTTATCAGGAAGTGACGATTTTGTTACCTTCGGCTCACTGGATGGAAACCATGCTTTATTCACAAATGTTGAGATATTCCAATTGTGCACATAATTTAAATTCTCAACTTTGGATGGAAAAAGCGTGTGAAATGTGTTTTTAGAGCATTTATTTAAGTCACTAGGGCCGAAATTGGCCATAGTTAAAGAAACCCTTATTTGAAGAGGTTATTATCAGTGATGGAGTATATATTATATATATAGCTGTGTTTCTGCATATTACTTGGTGGTCTCCACTGAGATCCTGCATATAATTACAATATTTAAACAAGCTTGCCTAGTTCAGTGAGCCGTTACCTTATGGGAAATTATAAAACAACTCAATATGTGGTTGAACGTGGAAGCAATCAAGACTCAGGGAGAGGGCAGGAACCCAAAATCACTGTAACGGTGCTAAATTTCACCTGGAGAGGCTGTTCCATCAAACCTCACAGAGGAACCCACTGGGCTTTCAAAATAGCAGTCTCCTAATCAAACACGCTCTCGCTCTCACATCCCTGTTTGGCCCTCTGACAACACTGTGTGCGACCTGTTATGTCTTACCCGATATTAACAGGATCCGTGGGCGTGAGCGCCGCATTCCTCTCTGCAGGAAACCACAGCTTTGGTTTCTCCTCGGGCCTTGTTTGCTGGGTTGTATGAGGGAGGAAATCATGTCGGTCTTTTTGTACCACAGCAGTGAACGACTTATGACCCACGCATTAAATAAGATATTGTTGGCTTTAATTAAACCGGCACGGAGAGAGATTTTAGGCGAATGAACATTCCCTGCTGCTGGCTGGCGATCAGCCACGCGTTCATTTGTGTATTTTCAAGCGCCTGGGTGGCGGGAACACGCGGTGAACGTGGGCGCTGTGCACATCGGTGACAAGAAAAACATCTAGATTGAGTCGGAGCTGTGGCACAGGGGTTAGTGCTCTAGTTTACAACGTGGAGATCGAGCTTTCAATACAACTTTGGTCATGTCCAGTGTTATTTTAGAATTATTTATATACTATTATAGTATTTCTTAATGTTTTGAATCAGCTTTTATTGTTAGCCTATATTTTTTACTTTTAATTTTCATTTTATTTTTATCTTTTATCATTTTTATTAGTTTAAATTTAGCTTTAATTAACATTTATTTCAGGTTTAGTTTAAAATTGCCAAGGCCACATTTCTAATGTTAATTAAATTTAATAATTTAATCATTTTAAAGTTTTTCATCTTAAATGTATATTTTTATTTCAATTAACGAAAACTGGCGTTGTAACACAAATTGGGGGCTCGTCCGGGACTTGGCCATGTCCATTATTATTTTAGTCATAATTTTTATTTTTAAATGTTTACAAAATTATGAAATTATGTCAATATTTAGTCATATCATATTTATTTATTATATGATACATTATTTGTTTTACTTTGACTAAAATGGAATCTAATTTTAGTTGATGAAGGAAATATTTTAGTGGATGAGAAAGTCCAAAACTAAATAATTTAAACGATAATGTATTTTAAATAAATTTTTAATAATAGTATGTAACTTAGTTCAAGTTCACTTTTGCATTCGTGTCATTTTGTACAGATACAAGATATTATATTATACACTATAAATGTTCATGTGCTGTATATATAAATGCTTTTGGTTGAGTTTACCTTTACCTCGCTAGTAAATCGCTTCAGTTTACCCGTGTTCAGTCCGCTTCAGCTCAAGTGGGTCAATCTTCTTCAAAAACATTGTTATTGCATTGAAAATATGTTGTACTGTAATTTTTTTCTCATCAAATTTCCTTAAAATCATTTAACTACCATCATTCCCATTCTGTCCTTTTTCCTTTCTGTCTCTACTGTTCCACTAAAACAATGGGAATAACGTTTAAATGTATCTCTTTATATTTGTTACCAAATGTTACATCTTTTCAGAGAATCATGGCGTTGGATTCATGTGATGCAAATCTCAAACCTCCGGAGTGCGGTGAACAAATCTGGGCCTGAGGGCGCAGTGTGTCTGTGTGTGTGTGTGTCACCTGCAGTGAAACACCGTCTGTGTGCATTTACTTGCAGCTAAACTACAGCAGCAGCGGCGTGTGTGTACATGTGTGTTTGTGCCGACAAAACGAGGCTGCTGTTTATTCCAGTCACATCTCACCCCTGCACCGTGCTGCTGCCAGCAGTAGATTCTCCTCTTTTCATGCCTGTGCACTGGTTGCTGTGTGCACCAGCATCATTAGCACACAAAGAAGGATTGATAACCTAGACTGCAGTGCCATGGGCGAGAGAGAGAGAGAGAGAGAGAGAGAGAGTGCTAGCAATGTTCACTCCTTAACACTCTCATTACAGACCACAGAGGAATATTTTACCACATCTAATACAAGTTTGTGTAGACTGTGTTTACATTCATGCTTAAAGGGACAGTATACACACACAAAAAACCTTACCTTCATGTTCTTTATCGTCATCTAATGTTTATTTTAAGTTAATCTTAAAAAACACTAATATTTTAAGAACACTTTAATGGTAATAACTCTTTAGCAAATCTTAAAGTATATACCCATTTTTCACACTGTATAGTATAATGTTGTTATGCCTAACTGTAGCATTTAAAACTATTTATTTTATATTATTTATTTCGACATAATAGCTTAGAATGTCTGTTGTTGGCTGTCATAATGTGAAAACAATTAATGACAGCATTGTCTTGAATTTTAATATTGGTTCATCCCTAACAAATGTAAATAACATTTATGTAAATAATAGATCCAAATACAATAATTTCTTCAGAATCCATGCGTGTAAGGAAAAAACAAAGTAAATGTAAAAATATAATCATACATTCGGACCTTTCAAAATGTTACAAGCACAACATGGTTTTGATATATCCCACAATCCTGGCCGTGTGCTCAGCTATTGCTGGAAATAGAAAAACAATTATACACAGGGCAACTTTCAGAGCAATGTTGCTGGGCAATGTTGCCGTCAACAGGCAACCAGATGAGACACGGGACCCACGACCAATCTAAATTATCCAGATATAAATGTATTGCCCATTTTCAATAGGAAAGTACCCAAGCAACAATCGCTCTGCAAGATTGGCCAGCAACATTGCTCAAAAAGTTGCCCTGTGTATCATCACCTTTAGGGTAATCAGAACAGAACTAACATGAATGTATGCAGATATCATTAATTCAGGATTTTAAAGTACAACATAATTCGAGAATTTATTCTGATTCAAGGGGAATCAGAATGCCAAATCCTGACTGGACGAGAGGTGGAGCTGGGGATGGAGGAGGGTAATTGGCTCCTGAGAAACGCAATAGCTGCTGATAATACTGAAGGAGCTTATATATGTATACAGTGATAGGCGTCGTATTCCTATAGGTAGACGTGGATCAGCTGAGAGTCAGCTGATGCGAGCTTGACTAACGTGACCTGCCAGAACTAACCCTACGCTTAATACTTACTAATAGCTTGCGCCAGCTCAAACCCTCTTCTGGTGTTAAAAACTACTGTCAGGATTTACTAAAGACACGCAGTGAACAATTAGCACTGAAAAGGCATGGACACAGTTATTTTTGCAGCTGACCTTATTTCCCTTTCAGATGCAAAATTTATGGGAGGAGAGTATATTTCACGCAAAGTGATTCACTAAAGTTTGCGCTAGTCAATTTACTGGTATTTGCGCTATTATTTACCGCCCAAAAAAGCATGTGTTAAACCAGCCGCTAATTAGTAGATTGGAATTACGCTCACGCTAATTTGCCAAGTTTAGTAAATCTGTCCCATAGTCTCCTTTTGTGTTCACGAAAGAAGAAGAACAAAAACATCATGCAGATTTTGAATGACATGAGGGAACATAAATGATATTATTTTCGTTTGAACTCTTCAGTGCTATTTTTTTTATTTTTCAAAGATGTGCATGTGTTAACCTGGAAACAATATATGATCTACGAAATAACAACAAGGTCTAAATGTGACATCTGGTCAGATATGATAAAGACTTCTACGCACAGGTGATCTTTTAAAACGTTCCTCACAGTGAGATTCACCGAGACACAGCAAAGACAATAAAAGTGGCGTCTAAATTGTATTCTTCCTCTGAGCTGACAAGGACCTTCACACGCTGTGACACTCAGTTGGTTTATTTTATAAATTCTTTCTATGGTTTGTTTTCGGCGTGATTCCCCGCAGACAGTGATAATCTGTTTTGGACTGACTGTGAAAAAGAGATGAAGAAAGAGGATCTGACAGGAATCATGTCAGATGCTGTTATTAGGCTTTGCATTCTCTTTTAGTACAAAGCCTAAATGTGTCTTCATGCAGGAACGCATTATTTCTACCTTATGCCAATGTGCATTTTCTTTTTTCTTGATCTATTTAAAATATTAAGGCCTGAAAGGAAGGCTTTGTGCGTCATGATCATGTTTATGAAACACCCCCATTATTCCCGTGATGGTAAAGCTGCATTTTCAATATCATTTTTCCAGTCTTCAGTGTCACATGATTCTTCAGAAATCATTCTAATATGCTGATTTGCTGCTCAAGAAACATTTATTTCTTATTATCAATGTTGCAAACAGTTGTGTATATGTTTTTAGGATTCTTTGACGAATTGAAAGTTAAAAAGCTTTTGCAACATTATACGTCTTTAATGTCACTTTTTATCAATTTAAATGCACCCTTGCTGAATAAAAGTATTAATTTCTTCAATTTCTCAAAAAAAATAAAAAAAAAATCTTACCAACACCAAACTTTCGAATGGTATAATGTGGTTTAATAATAACGCAAATTATCCAACCAGAATGATGCAGTTAACCAAACATTACACACACACACACACACACACACACACACACACACACACACACACACACACACACACACACACACACACACACACACACACACACACACACACACACACACACACACACACACACACACACACACACACACACACACACACACACACACCTGTAGGGTCAAACAGAGAGAAAAAGAAATGTACAGTCACAAAATACCATAATAAGCGGGTAGCAAACTATAATGTGGGAGAGGCAGGAGAGAGTGATTAAAGTTGAAAAAAATATGTAATCCATTGCAACATTTGCTCTATCACTCTAATAAATGACAGCTTTGCTCGCCAATACAAGAGGGACGAGGACAATCTCAAAGCTGTTCCTTTATGCTATGAATGCTTCAGATTCTGCTGTCCTGATCAGCTTTACCATCCTCTGGTCTGATCCCATAATTTCCCATTCTCCCTGTGATTTGAAAGAGAACAATTCCCAAATGTAGAGTGTATAATCGTGTTCCTTGTTCAGTGTTTCCTTGTTGCCTGTACAGTAGCGTCTCTCCATTCTTCTCTGTGGCGTTGTCTCTGCATTGTGTGACCTGAGGTGTGCTGCTGTAAAGGTTAATGGATACAGTGCAAGGTGGTGCAAAACCCTGTCACAAACACTTTTGACACTTCACTGACTGCCTCCATATGTCAGGTCTCTGAAAATATTATGGTTGCCACGATAACAAAATTGTTTTATATCAAAACACTATTAGTCTTTATTAGTGACTAGCGTCAGAATACATATGAACACTGTCAAAAAATGGTCAAATACTGTAAAAATGCTATGGTGAAAACCTGTTAATTGGTTAACAGAAAGTTTCTGTACTATATACAGTGAATAACTGTGATAGAGCAGAATTTTTTTTTTTTTTTACTACAGTTTTTGGACTTGAAAATGTATAGTATAATTGTAATACTGTACAGTAAGTCATTGTATAATTTACAGTGAAAAAAAAACGTTAATTTACATTCCTACAATTCCCTGCATGCCACTTCACCTTTTTGGTGAAATGTTTCTTAAAAGTTTTTCTTAGTTTTTTTTTCTTCTAATCAGTTATGTACATTAGGGTTTTATGTTACATTTAATGTTGTTAAATGTTTATTGCATTTTTAAAATTCCATGTGTGTGTTGCCATGATTGTGTTGAGTGTTTGTGTGAATGACGCCTTGCAGTTTCTATAAATTAGCATTAACTTTCTCAGCTTGTGGAAAAGCAGCTTTTGATGAGCATCGATTCATCATGTGACTCTATTCCCCTCTGTGATTGGTAGTTGCCAGTGTATTACAATGGTACAAAATACATATTAGTACTTCAATATATCTGTAAATTTACATTATATCAGATAATGAAATAAGGTTTTTTTTTTTACTGTAAATTTAAGTTAAGGTCTGTATGTTGCTACTGTATTTTTTACAATGAAATTCTGGCAACCACAGCTGGCTTTTTTTTTTACAGTTTTGCCGGCTTTTTTTTTTTTTTACAGTGAACACATGTTATACACAATACTATATAGTTCCATAACTGTCTAATACAGTAAATACTACAAATACAGAAGCTCTTCCCAGTGTAAAAGCACTATTTAAACATTTTGGATCATACTAAACCATCACTCTATTGCATAATCTCCAGAGATACCTGTTCACCGGAGATACCTGTACCTCCAGCTTCCTTTTTCTCACATTCTCTGGGCATTGGCAGATCGGCTTTTCATTTAGATGTTGTTCCAGTGGTAGCTACTCAGCGTTTAGTTACTAAGCGTTAACAAGAGTAACGTTAAATGGTCTGAATGGCTCTTGTGCTACGAGTGTATTCATTTCCTACACACAAACACACATCGTCAGATTCACAGCTGTAGGAATGATTTGGAGGGCGAAGAGAGGATGAGCAGCTCGGTGGGAAATGCTCTTCAGTATAGGTGCACTTTGAGTTAATGGAGCTCACTGTCACACACACACACACATTCTTAATGGGCTGCCTGTTTGTACGAGTGGGATAAGGTATATTTGGCCTTGGTTTCTCAGAACTCCTGATAATTATTTTGTAGAAATGGAAAGGTTATTATCATGAGGGTTTTGGTGAGTGTAGGATTGTTGGAAGAGGTTCCTGAAGGTTGCAGGTGTGTATTTTTTGCTGTGGACTGTGGGATTATGGGATACCTGTCATTACTCCACCCACAGCTGCTCTTGGTGTCCTTGAGCAAGATGATTTCTGAATGTGTTGCTCCAGGGGTCCTGCAAATGCAGCCTTCTCTCCTCAATCACTCAGTCTTGCTTGGCAGGTCTGCAAAGGTGTAAAGACTGCTGAATGTCATTAAATGTAAACCATAGCCTCTTTTCTGAAAGACACAGGCAGTTTTTTAAGTCATGCGGTTTTTGTATTTCATTTAACGGCTCAAAGTAAGAGTTTGCAGACTGGTTTGTTGAATGTCCATCATAGTATTTGTTGTTTATTTTATTTTATTGTATTAGTACACACAAGATGGGGCTTTATATGTGCCATCTTTGCTTAAATTTACTCAGAATTTTTATTCATCTTTACTTTTTTTAAATGATTGTTTTAATATTATTTAAAATAGAAAATGTATATTTTTGAATGAATTTTTATAAAAAAAAAATAAATTGTGAATTTTTAGATTTTTTTATCATTTATATTAGAATTTTTTTTAATATTATATATTAATTTTTACTTTGTATTTGAAATAATTTGAAATACAAATTTGTATTTATTTATTTGAATTTTATACTTAAAATTTTACATTATTAGATACATTTTTTAAATTATTATAACATAATTGTTAATTTGGGGGGGGGGGTATTTAATGTTTAATTATTAAATAATTGAAACAATAATTAATTTGTTCGTATTATAATTTTTACATATTTATATATATATATTTTTTTTTTTTTTTCTGTTACATTTAACAATTTTATGAATTTCAGACATTCGGTTTATGCAACCTCTTATTTTTAACCATGGTTGGTTTGTAAGGACTAGATCAGAAACAGGAATTGGTCTTGCGTGTATAGAAAAACAAGTACTGCATGGATGAATGTTAAGTGCTTAATATATTCTGGAGCACCACCTCATTTGGTTAAAATAGATTGGTTTAAATTTCAAATTTTAAAACATGCACGTATTCGCGGCGCACAGCTCATCTCAATCTCGCTGAGAGATGTTATATTTTTAAGTAATTGTGGCTTGTTCTCTCTCCAGCGTTACGGTTCTTTCATCAGGCAGGCATAATGGAGCTGACCTTGTTTCACAATATTTCTCTAATTCGTTTTGTCATACATGATTCATTTTGTCACACAGCCTTCACATGCTGCTCAGTTTTATATATTCAGCCTAGTTTGCTTCAAATGAACAGTCTCTCCATGAGAGTATCGCCTCAAGGTGTGGTAGGGAAACATCGGAAGTGTTTGGGAACCTAAATTCAACTTGATGCTCTGTTTGAAGTGTAGCACTGTCAGAAATGGATACGTTTTGCATGGAATACTGCATCCAAGAAATGCATGTGGAAAATATGAATTTTTAATCATTTGACAAACAGTGTTGTTTTGTGTAACCTCTAACCTCCCTCTGTCTTCCTTTTTCACATAGTTATCCTTTTGTCCTTTTATCCCTCTAATGCAAGTCAAATATCTTTGAGAGGGTGAGCGTGAAATTTGGAAATGAATGTGAAAGTGGCAGTCAGAGCCGGGTGATTGATCCCAGTCAAAAGCAGGGTCTTTAATGATTAGCAGCTTGCTCTGAGGCAAAGGTTAAACGCTCCACAACTAGGAGTGATAAAGTGTTCTTTAAACTAACCAATTATCTGCTCTTGGCGCCCCATAAAATATTTAACCATCTGTTATCGACTTTAGATTATAGGGCAGTGGCAGCTTCCTTAGAAGGCCACATTTGTCACAGATGTACTTATCACTCATTTAATGCTGATTTTTATTTATTTTTAATCAGAGACTATTGTTCTTCTGATTTTTTTTTGTTGCATTTCCAATTTTATTTGTTTTTCTCCTTTTTTTTATGATTTGCTCTCTGACATCAGGACTGCAAACTAATGTGCTGGTGTGTTATCTAAAGAGGCTGAACACTCAAGAAATAAAACATTCAATGAACTCAATTAAATTGAGGAAAAAACGTTCCATGCAATTAAATTAAACCCTTTAAAAAAACAACAACTTTTTGAATGCATTTGCTCTAGCCTTACAACAGTCATACAAAGTTAAATTGATTTTGACATTCCTTCTCGAAATATAATTTCATATCAGAAATGACTGAGTGAGTTTTAGTGAAACTGTCATTTCGTTATATTAAAGTGCCCCTAACAAATTTGCATAATGTCAGCCTATGGTCTTCATTGGCTGCCCACGGTCAACGTCTAGTTGATTTTTGCCTTTTGTTTCATAATAAATTTGATTTATACTGCATAACCCTTTTGCTGATTTTTAAAGTGTTACATAAACAGGTCAGACGACAGGTACTATCTCTACACAAAACACATAGGCGTAAAATGTAAAAACGTGAAAGGGTTAATTCACCCAAAAATGACAATTATCCCATAATTTACTCACCCTCAAGCCATCCTATGTGTGTATGACTTACTTCATTCAGCCAAACACAATCAGAGTTATATAAAAAAATATCCTGGCTCTTCCAAGCTTTATAATGGGAGTGAATGGTACCTTAGATTTTGAAGCCCAAAAAAGCACATCCATCCATCATAAAAGTAAACGTTTTAAAGTTTGTTTAAAACGTCTGGTGTTTTGTCTTTCTCTATCCACTGCGCTCCCGCGTTCATCAATACGTCTAGCGTCGGGTCAGAGGTCACTCTTCCGCCGGAACTAGACTCGGAAGCCAGTGATTATAGTTATACAATATGGATATTTTTCTTTCAAATACGCAGAAGGCCATTATTAACACCCTGGAGCCATATGGATTACTTTGTTTGATGGATGAATGTGCTTTTTGGCCTTCAAAACCTAAGTTACCATTCACTCCCATTAAGCTTGGAAGAGCCAAGAAAGAATAAAAGTCATATACACCTACAGTAGGATGGCTTGAGGGTGAGTAAATAATGGGATCATTTTCATTTTTGGGTGAACTAACCATTTAAATATCTTGAAACAGAAGCCAATAAGTTGTTTTGGATGTCACATTTGAATTCAGCACATCAACATACATAATAGCAGATTTTATCTCTGAAGACCAGTGTTGTTTATGTAGCTGGTTCCAATGCCAATGGATCAAGTCAACTCCCATTTTACTCCCAAGTTTTAAATGATTGCATGCAAAGTCTTTTTAAGTAATGTAGAAAACTGTTTCTTTAGCTCATTTAATTAACTAAATTGAACAGCCAGCATAAAAGTAAAAAAGAAAATCTGTGTTTAGGAGATATTTGTTGGCCTTTGTGGTAGGTCAGATTCTTAAGCGTTATATTGTGCTAGATATTGCATTAGATGTCTTCTAAAACTCCACAGGGAGTAAGCGTTTTGGAATTATAGGATAATTTGTTGGGCTAACTTCCAAACAGCGCTCTGTGCTCACGCCGTATCTCAAAGCGACTGTTTGTTGCATTAGACGATTAGCACGTCCTTAACACCTCAAACGATCAGTCGAGCCCCCTAGTGTGGTTTCTTGAGATGTCTTATTTCCCAGAGACTGGCAGGCAGGCTGTTGCAGATGTCTCCATTATTTAACGGATTCGCTGATGCAGACGAGATGCAGGCTGACAGAGACGGGCAGCTGTTTTGTTAGTGTTTTCACTGCTTCGGTTAGAGCCCAATGTTTAGGAAATGGCGTGGAAACCTGTGGCGCGAAGGACGTTTCCTGCGAAGCCCCCTGGGACTCAAGTCCTCGAAGAACGTGCTACGTGAGATCGTTTGTTTATCGGATTGCAGTATGCGACGACAAGACTAAGTGTTGTGAATGACTGATGATGCCATCCCCCATTAACCATACAACTTTTCTGCTCTGGAGGATAGAGAAGATTGACTCGGAGTTCAGTCGTCCATCATATCGCATTACAAAACACATGTTGGATGTTTCATCTTTCTTTCCTTCTCCCATTGGTTAGCTTTCTCTTTTCTCAATTGGCGCTCACAGTTCGTTTTGACAGACTGCCAACTCTCTGGCCCTTTTGATTTTTATGACCCCGTATAACAAGAACCTCTTTATCTCAAGCTCAAGCGTCTTTCCGAAGATGACAACTCCACTGACCCTGCTGAAAATGTCAAAGAGGATGGTCATTTTGTCTTTATGTTTTAGCTGAGGTCTGTGATGTCATCATAAACTTTTGAAGTTGTGGGATTGTAAATGGCTTGTACGGTTTTAATACAACTACTGAAACTACTACTGTGTGTTTCATGTTGAATCGGACCTTTCAATGAACCTTTATTAACAATTATTATTTAGGTTGTAAAAGGGTTTTCCTTAATCCTGCTTTGGAAATATGTAACCTATGCTTAACTCAACTAAAAATAAAGGAAAATAATGAGTCAGAGCTTTATATTTGGTGACTAAATGATGTTTATAGTTACAGCAGATTTATATAAATGTGATACCGTTCAAAAGTTTGGGGTTGGTTATGCTCACCAAGGCTGGATTTATTTGATCAAAAATACTGTAAAAAAAAAAAAAAAAAGGTAATATTGTGAAACATTGCAAATTTAAAATGTAGCCTAAATTGTTTTCTATTTTAAAATTGTAATTTATTCCTGTGATGGAAAAGCAACCATTACTCCAGTCGTCAGTGTCACATGACCCTTCAGAAATCATTCTAATATGCTAGATTGATGCTTAAGAAAATATTCTTATTATCAATGTTGAGAACAGTTGTGCTGCTTAATGTTTTTGTGGAAACTGTGACACTTTTTCTTAGGATAATTAATTAAGTTAATGACTAGAAAGTTCAAATTAACACCATTGATTTAAAATATAAATATTTTTGTAGTATAATAAAGGTCTTTACTGTAACGTTTGAACAATTCAATGCATCTTTTCTGAACAAAATTATTAATTTCTTTCAATAAAGTAAATCATTTACTGACCTCAACCTTTTGAATGGTTATATTCATCATTATAATACATTATAATCAAATGGCTTTTTAAATAAAGACTAAAATAGATTTATTTTAATCAAAATCAGATATTTATTTAGTAATACAAGTTACAATATACACTTAGTATCAAGTTTATGCACCAATGTGTATTAAAACTGCAGCATGAAATGTCTATTTAGTCATAAAAAACATGAATATATCATAAATATATACGAACACTGGATGATAAGGCAGGTTTAATGATCCACCTACACTTCTTCATAACACGCATTTCAATTATTGTGGTGTGCATGACATGTTTAAGCCAGTCATAACAATGAAATGAAATGTCAAAGTACATTTAGTTACCAACAGTTTATATATCGATAAACTGCATTTTAGGACGCGCAGATGTCTCTATTGATTTCACAATGCTTATTGTTGTGACTGTAAAATGAAACCAAACATGACAGGAAAATCTATAAAAACTAAAAGTAACAATAAAATGTGTGCTGTGGGAAAAATACAAAATTTGTGACCAAATGACGGATAGAGATGTTTCAAGTAGACATCGATATACTGTGATGATACAGAGAGATATATATGGTATGATAAAGTCAAAGTACCATTAGTAATGTTCATTTTGTAAACCTAGGTTATAATTTCACTGAAGCTCAGCTGAGAGATGTAAATGAACTTGAATAGCCTATGAGAACATTAATCTCAATTAGTGTGGGAGCAAGAAACTGAACCGGGACACATGAAATTTCAATAAACATGCTAATTAATGCACTTTAATTGGGAAAAACACCAATTTGTGCATATGTATGACTTTATTAAAACATGTCAGAGCGTGTAACCATGGCGCATGTTGGGATAACAAGCAACAAAATTATGTGATGATGTAAAAGGACCAGTAAATCATTTGTTTGAATCAATCCAGTTAAAAGAACCAATCCATAGAAATAAGTCAGACTTCCAATCAATATAAAAAAGAAACCACTTAAAAACACAGAGAATGAGCTTAATTTGGCATCAAGTGTTTCTATTTTCTTACATGAAGTGTACACTGGCACACAAGACCAGTGAGCAAATGAATGTAGCGAAAAAAATGAATAAAAGAGAGTAGATAACGCTAATTAAAGCTGGTTGGCTTCCAAAAATGGCCTGTTCGCTGTTTTCCCAATACATGCCGGGGACACGTTTGTGTGAGGAGTGAGAAACTCCTATTTAAATCTGAGGAAGCAGCCAAGGCTATCTCACCAGAGAGAGAGAGAGAGAGTGAGAGAGAGAGAGAAATCCCTCTCTTTCCCTCTTCCTTCATTCCCGTCTAAAAGATGAAACGTGTGGAATTCCCGTGAGCCGGATTGGGTAACGTTTGATATCTGCCGCGGCTGTGTTTCTGTAAATAAACGAGAAGAGGGATGATAGAGGAGGAGCGAGAGCAACGTTACAGAGAGATGAGAAGCTCTATTTCAGGATCGTTTCTCTGCAGATTTGGAATAATGATTTGAGTTTGTTTATTCTCATTTAATGAACACGCCGCAGATTTCATCTCTCGTTCACACACTGCAGCTGTATGTATTCAGCTATTCTGACAGTTCATTGTCAGGTCTTCAATTAATTGTGATGCCTTATTTCTTTTGAAATGGTGTAGTGGGAGGGAAAGAGTCCCAAAATAATTACAGGAGAATAAAAGTAAAATACAAAACAAGCCCCTTGCTGCCCGCTCTAAATCTCCAGCACAGAATATGTAATCCCACCCAGGTCCGGTCTGAGAGGATTGGAGGTCACTGGAGACTCATCTAGGGTTTAAACTTTGATCTTTCACTGGCTTTATCAATATTCATAATTCAGCTCTGTGCGATTTTTACAGTACATTTATTCAGGTTAGGTGAATCTTCCATGCAAACACACACACACACACCGCCACACATGGTGCTGCGGCAGGCTGCAAGCCGGCAGGTGATTAAGAGTTGTTTTTTCATAAGCGGTGTTATGACATATGTTGGTTGTTCTGAATAAGCAGAAGCTTTGCTCTAATCCATGTTACTAGCAACAGTCTGAAAACCAGACAACAGCGGCAGACAGGAAGAACATTACACACCTCCACTTACTTGTTCATTCATTTTCATTTTTTTTCTCTTTCTTTCTTTCTTTCTTTTCATGTTCAATCAACCAACCAGCTAACCATTTGTTCAATCAACCAACCTAACCAACCAACCCACCAGTCAATCAGTCAGACATTTGTTTTTGTTTTCCGTTCATTGTATTAATTGATTGGTTTGTTGGCTAATCAATTAATTATAAACCAACCAACCGATTGATTGATTGATTGATTGATTGATTGATTGATTGATTGATTGATTGATTGTTTGATTGATTGAACAAATGGTTAGTTGATTAGTTAGTTGGTCATGTGTTGACATAATACTGGAATTTTCAACTTTGATACAATTCTTTTAAAAATATTGATATTCAATATCATTTTCGATATGGGGGGGAAACTGCATGTATACAGATAATTTGTTATTATCTCATAATTTAAATTTTTTCTTAATAATTTTGGTAATTTTGTTCTAATAGCTTCAGCACATGAAGTTGAATCGTTGAACTACATTTACAAAAAAAGTCAAGTAAACAGTCAGTAATAAAATAAGAACAAATAAACAAATTGCAAACTGTAGCACAAATAAATACTATAGAATAAAGAAACAAAAAAAATTGCTTTAAGTTTTTTTAGGTCGGGGTCTAACATTATTCATGTAAGAAATACTACAGAAATTAATGTAATCAAATGTAAAATAACACTGGATAGTTTTATTTAGCTTTTGTAAAAATTAAATACTGATTAATGCTTATAATTAAAGTTATGGAACAAGATCAGTGATTTAATTTCTCTTTGTCTTCTGTTCTTTGATTAACATGACAGACAGCAGATTAGGCTTTATTAGGCTGCTGTCACTTTAAGAGTTTAAGCACGGCATAATTTTGTATGTATTTGACCGTTTAAGCATGATGAAAAAGAATGTTTGAGGGGCGGCTTAATAAGAGTGCCACTTATATAGATCAGTGGTGCGCACTCTTTCGTGTGATCGCGAAACCTGCGTGAATGACTAAAATGATGCGCAATGCACTATACAACCGGAGCGAGTGAGTGAGAGGAGACGGGTGTGTGTCACTTCAGAGTGAGAAAGCGCAGCTGGTATCGGTGTATCAATACTGCAGCAAAGGAGTACTGGAAGTTTCAAGATATTCCCGTATTGATATTGAAATATCGATATTTTTGACAACACTAGTTGATTGATCATAATAAATAAATACATGTCCCAATTACTTAATCCTTCATTTTTTTGTTTGCTTTTTTGTTTGTTTTTTGCTTTGTCTGTTAATTATTTTAATGATGTGTTTGTTCAGTAAGACATTCATTATCTGTGGTTTGTTTGTTTGTTTCTTCGGTCGGTCAGTCAACCGATCAACCAACACTTTGTTCTTTCATTAACACTATTTACTACTCAAGCCTACTTAGAACTTATAATATGTATTAAATTTAAAATGACACGTTTTTAATGTAATGGACACTGCCATACTAACAGATCACCAATAAAAATGTAAATGGGTCAGTGACAAAGTCAAAATTATACAATTTTTCATTTGGCATATTTTTTCAAGTCTTAAGAAAACCATATTAAAGTATCAGTAAGATAGACCTTTAAGAAATGTCATTAGTATCTAAAACAAATTGTTCCGCAAAGACACATTTTATCTATGTCATACGGTAAAACAAAGTTTAGAAGCCATTTTGGAACTGAATATTAATGACTTAAGTCATGTGACATTGGATGACATCACTCAGAGGACCCCCGGAAGACCAGCCAAGTTGAAGGCAAGTTTAAGATTTTGCTCCTACATTTGAGGTAATTTCATCTTTTCCAAGTGTTACCATGTGTCACAGATTTGGGTGTCATATGGTCAAACGTCAAAAAAGGGTTTAATACATTTAAAATGTGAAAAAATATTGATTTACAGGTGAAATATAAAGTTTAAAAGTCAAGGTTAATGGTAAAGGTGGAAGGAGGTGGCCAAGCAACTGCCTGTTATAAATGACAAAGCATGAAACTGTCATAAGGGCAAACAAAAAATGTCATACAAACAAACGATTTTACCGTATGACATGTTGTTATACCATATGACACAGAGCTTTTAACTGAATTATTTAGTTATTTCTTAATTGTTATATCACATATATAGTTTGTATAACTAATATGAATTAATATTAACATATATAATATATTTCTGCCTATTTTAAGCATTTTTTCACATTATTACAGATGTCTCTTTCTAGTAAGGAGAGGGGTGCACATTTCCGTGCAAAGCTAAGGGCAGATCCTGCATCTAGAGAGGAGAACCTAGCCAAGAGGAGGGAAAGGTATAACTGTGAGAGTATATGATGACATAGTCTCTCCAGCGTGTCCTAGGTCTTCCCCGGGGTCTCCTCCCGGTGGGAACAGATCCTCGAGCCACCTCAGCTGACCCCTCTTGATGTGGAGGAGCAGCGGCTCTACTCTGAGCTCCTCCCGAGTGACCGAGCTCCTCACCCGATCTCTGAGGGAGCGCCCAGCCAACCTGCGGAGAAAGCTCATTTCGGCCGCCTGTGTCCGGGATCTTGTCCTTTCGGTCATGACCCACAGCTCATTACCATAGGTGAGAGTAGGAACGTAGATTGACCGGTAAATCGAGACGACAGACCGGTACACCGACCGCATTACTGCAGAAGCTGCCCCGATCCGTCTGTCAATCTCCCGTTCCATCCTTCCCTCACTCGTGAACAAGAACCCAAGATATTTGAACTCCTCCACTTGAGGCAGGAACACTCCACCAACCTGAAGTAGGCAAGCCACCTTTTTCCGACTGAGGACCATGGCCTCGGATTTGGAGGCGCTGATTCTCATCCCAGTCGCTTCACACTCGGCTGCAAACCGTCCCAGTGCATGCTGGAGTTCCTGGTCTGAAGGGGCCAACACGACAACATCATCCGCAAAGAGCTGAAACGACATCGTGTGGTCCCCGAACCCGACACCCTCCGGCCCCTGGCTGCGCCTAGATACTCTGTCCATAAATATTATGAACAGAACCGGCGACAAAGGGCAGCCCTGCCGGAGTCCAACATGGAACAGGAAGAAGTCTGACTTACTGCCGGCAATGCGAACCAAGCTCCTGCTCCGGTCGTATAGGGACCGGACAGCCCTTAGCAAAGGACCCCGGACCCCATACTCCCGGAGCTCCTCCACAGGCCGCCTCGAGGGACACAGTCGAATGCCTTCTCCAAATCCACAAAGCACATGTGGATTGGCTGGGCAAACTCCCATGAACCCTTACTGTTCTTTTTAAACTAAATGTTAAAAACTGATTTTTTTACAAGTTATCTCACTGTTGTAAATCTGAATGATATTGTCATGTATTACATATAGCACGTCCTATGTGTTCCTTGTACTGAAAGAGAGTTGAGTTGACTAAAATAAATATTTATGTGTTGGTAAATATATTCTACTGTTAATAAAAGGTTCACTTGAGATGCCTTGTGTTTCTTTGAAATCATTTTGAATTGGCCTACATGTATTTATTACATTAAAAATGCAATGAAACATTGAAATTGTACTATGTCATACGGTAAAACAAAATATGTCATATGGTAAAACATTGCATTTTAAAATAAATAAAAATAAATACTTTGTTTGTTTACATGGTTCATGAAAATAATGGAGGAGAGCTAGTATGATATACATATATATATAACATCAAGGCATTTTTGACTAATTTCTTTTAAAAAAATAGAACAAATGTCCATAGATGACATGCTGAAGTTGTTAAAAAACAAAATATTTAGTATTTGTGGTGTAGGTGTTTACATTTTGCAACTTGTTATAGAATACTTACAGATCAACTATTACATTCATGGTTGTATTTAACTGTGTCATGAATATCAAATTTAATTTATTTCTAAAAATCACTTCGTTTTACCTTATGACATTTTCAAGGACTGTATACAAAGAAACACATTAAAATGTCATATATTGTTATTTTTTATAAAGGGCACTAATAAAAACAAAAAATATACACATAGATTTACACAAAAAATGCTATATTTAATTTGTCCTTTCATTTTTATTTTTTTACTGTTTTAAAATACTAAAACGTCACTGACCCAAATGAACAAACAACGAACATTGTTTCAACAAACACATTGCATAATGAGAGAGATCTGGTTCTGTTGTCAAACTCAGATTTATATTTTTGACTTTCAAAACTGACTCAAATAACTCTTATTTTACATGAACATTCAAAATTGGGTCATGTTGAGTCGTCTCGTTTTTAGATCCATATTTGAAGAGTTTGCATGCAAGAGTTGAAGAGTTTGTTTATTTGAAGAGTTTGTGTATATAATTGTCTTGGACTGGATTTAGATTGGCGCTTACACAACCACTTAAACAAGATGCTCCTCAACACGTCCACTTGAGTTGTCTGTTCATATTTTTCCGTCCATCCGACAGCCGTTTAATTTCCCTTTGGTTTTGGGTTCACAGTTCAGTTTGATAGTTTGTCACCGGCTCTCACGTTTCGTTGGGGAGCATCAACAGAGATCCACGAGCACTTTAGTTAGCGCTGACATCAAAGTAACTTAAGCAGCCTCTTTCCCGTGGCTGATGAAAAAGGACCAGAAAACACACGACTGGCTTTACTCATCTGGAATATGTTCAGCCAAACACAGATCAATAAGAGCTCCAATGAGGATGGCTCAGGGCACGCCAACCGCTCTGAAACACGTCAATCGGGCCTGGAACAATTAAAGCCAAATAGAAAGCAATAGAGGAAACGAAAGGGCGAGAGAGAGGCAGGAGAAAACAAAATAGCGGAGGAGGAGTAGGGGAAAGGTTAAGTGGTCTTATCAGTTACTACCCATGATGCTACAGTGATGGGCGGCTCGTGATGAGACAGCTGGGATGTGTTTCTGATATCTAAAAGGGCAACCAGAGAGATGATTGGCAGCCTGCAGCATAAGAGAGGAGTGCGTATGTTAAGTGGATTGTCACTCCGGTTGGGAATAATGAGCCTGGAATGACACTTTAGCGGGATGCCTCGGATCAGACGGCGGGAGAACCCGCACATTCCTCAAAAATGAAAAAAATGAAAAAAATCCTCATGTATTATTCAGAGCCAGGATACCTCTCTTTTTTTCTCGCCTCTTCCTTTTTGACTAAAAAAGAATGAGTGCTTGTGCCATGCTGATAAATGTACTGTGCTAAGTACTACCTCCTCTGTGCATCCCAAACTTCCCAAATGTTTTAGAAGATACGTAGCACTTATTCAATTTGAGTGTTGCAAGGAAGCACGGCCAGTCGACTGCAGTCAGACACATAATTAACTGAGCTCACTGTAGAGCCCAATGAATGGCTATATATCTCCTTATACTGTATATTTATACTCATCTTCATATTTTAATGTTGAGACTGGGTGGGTGGAAGAATGGAAGTAGCTGAAGAATAGGGATGGAAATCTGGTTCAAATTCCTATTTCCTCTTGATGATTCTAATTCATTTATGGCTCCTTAACAGTTCTAATAAAAATCGATTTGAATTTGAGGAATAAATAATTGGAAGAGATGACTGAATTCTGAAGACTGAATTCAATAGTTAATGCAAAATAACCGAGAGCAAAAATGTGGTAATGTTTCAAAATGTGCATCTTTTTCAGTTCACTTAAAACTGTCATGTCATTAGCATATCAATCAGACTCCATCGTTGGCATTTTGAGTAAATTTACATCGGGTTTATGTACATTTTAGAGGAAGCTTGTGTAGTCCCTACCAGCCGTTTGTTGTAGTCCTTAAAAAATTATTTCTTTAAAAGCAAATATCATCCTTTGCTTTGAACTTTGAACGTTGTAACTTTGCAGATGTTGTTTATGTTCAAACAGCAACATTACACACTAACTAAAGTTAGAAAAGTGAAATCATAATCAACCACCCCTTTAAAACAGTCTTCCGTCCACACCCATTGCGCACTTGAGAATTGTAAATGGATCCGAATGTCGTTACAATGTAACCAGTTCACATTTATTTAAATAAAGCCTTTTAAACCGATTTATTTGACAATACATCTGATTATGTGCTGTGTCGTTGTGTGTGTGGAGTCGTCAATGTTCTTGGCTCGTACTGGTACCTGTGCTGAGGTGTTTCAATGGCAGCTGCTCTCATTGGGCTGAAAGATGCCATGTGCACTGACAGTGCCATCTGTGCAACGAGTACCAGATGCCAACCTGTCCCAATCATGTCATGCCAAGGCCTGTACATACCCTCTACAATCACCACAAGTAATGAATCTAGCGCCCCGTCACTCATTAAACACACACGCTCGGGGAAACAAAGAACTGGGTCTCTTCTGTGTATTTCACACAGCGGGACGCTGTGATCCTGTGGATGTGGGTCACTTTTGGGTGGATCAACTGTCAGTCAAAGGCCAAAAGGACCTCAGAACAGTCAAACAGGCAGATCACATCAGGCCACATAAAGCAACACTGACTGACAGTGTTGGGGGTAACGCATTACAAGTACCACGATATGTAATCAGATACAAGTAACTAGTAAAGTAACGCATTACTTTGAAATTTACAACAGAATATCTATGTTACTTTTTGAAAAAAGTAACGTAAGTTACTTTGTTTTCCCGTTTATTGACTGACATCTCTCCTGTCCCCATGTTGAGAGAAATACAAAGGTGTTGTGTGTGATGTGTGAACATGACATGGCTATTGTAGGTCAAGATTAAAAAACAAACAAGCAAGCCCAGACCAGATGAGAAAAAAAGTAACGTACTGTAAGTGACGGAATTAGTTACTTTTTTAAAGAGTAACACGATTTGTAACGCATTACTTTTAAAAGTAACTTTCCCCAATACTGCTGACTGACTTCAGGCCAGACCAAACCTTCATTTCATCTGACAGACAGTAAAATACCCCACAGTGAGTGATGTTCTTTGGGTATTGAGTCATATTATTTAGTTAACATGAGCATTTGTCATCTTTTCTGTTGACCTGGATATCCCAAACCTTGCTAATGCTCATGATTTTTGTAAAGGCCACTGCAAAAACAGTCCAGTGAGTCAAACAGTGGAGTCACCATGCGTGTAGGATATGGGCGCTTTAGGGACGCGTTGTTCAGTGTCTTCTGAGTCATAGTGGCAAATCAGATGTGCAGGAGCCAATCTGCTGTCTGAGAGAAAGACCGACACTGAGCATAAAAGAGGTTGGGATGAAAGGAAAGGGAGAATATAGTGACAGGAATGAGAAGGAAAAGTATAGCTGTCTCTTATAGCAGAGGTTCGCAAACTTATTGACTTTTAAAAGGGATCCCATATGGGATGTACTGTACAGTATTTGAACTGTTCAGTATTTGAAACCCCAAACTTTTGAACTGTATAGTGTATGTTTATCTGTCAAGTGCTAATATCGCTAATACTATTATAATATTTGGCCCAGTGTTTGACCATGTGTTAGTTTAGTAAACCACACTTCTGCTGATATTGATATGTTTACAAAGTTGTCAGTTTTCCTATTAAGACTGTCAGTCATGTTAAGAATGCTGCAGTTCACTATAAACGTAATCGCATTTTAAGTGCGATTGATTTGAAGGGTATTTTGGTGTACTTTTGTCAGCACTTGATGTCCAATGTAGAGTCTGAAGCGAAACCAGTTCAGCTCTACACAGTAATATGTGGTTTCACTATTAGCTTTCCGCTGTCTTACCCTCTTTTAGGACCCCCCCCTCTCTCTCTCTCTCTCTCTCTCTCTCTCTCTCTCTCTCTCTCTCTCTCTCTCTCTCAGTAATAGGCTGAACGGTGCTGGTTAGAGTTCAGAGTGAGGCTTTATTAGCTGTGGTCCAAATAAGATGAGACACGACACGACAGGAACAGACTGAGAGCTACTGTGACCCAGATTTTGGTCAGTTTTGTGTGCAAGAGACTCACTTTCTCTCTTTCATTTCTCTCTCCCACACACACACCGACCTTGTCTGAAAAAAAAAAAAACGGTGCATAAACGTTGCTAGACTTTCATCTCAGCCCCTCTAAAAATCTGCGATTAACTCAGCTGTCAGGACCCTTAAAAATGTGATTATCTCTCTTTAAATTTGCTGAGGTTAGCCGTTTATACAGTACTTTTCTATATTATATTATATATTTTTTATATAACAAAAAAAATATATATTTGAGCCTCAACAGCTCAAATTCAGGAATGGGCCGGGTCTCCCTGAGGTTAAAATGTACTTGAGGATGACTACTAGATTAGAGAACACTATCTGGCAGGATGTAGAGGATTGTGGGTACAAGCATTTGTTCGGTATGTGGATATGTGTTTTTGATTGGCAGGTCTGATTCACTGTGATGCGTCTGCTGCTTTGTCAGGTGTGCTGTTGAGTGACAGCACATGTATTAGTGTTATCTGCTATATTCAAATATCCAGAATAGAACCCGTGACACATAATTGTTCAGCGTTTTATCCATTGCGTTTGACATACTAAAGAAGTGGCTTCTCAAGAATTGTTGTCTTTATCTAAATATCTGAGTGGTAAATGTGTTAAATTTAGATTTAGATAGCAGAAAGGGACTGAATATGTAAAAGGAACTTACATATTCAGGGCACGTCCCAAACTTAGGAAGGTGAACTGGGACTCAGTGCAGATGGCAAGGGAAAAAGAGAGCAGAGCCTGACATGTCCTGTCATTTACCCAGACGGTACGCACGCCTGTGAAAGTGAGTGTGGTTATCTGCATTTTATGTCTGAGAATAGCTGTCACGCGCTGTCAGTCGTGGAGAGGCTAGTAATGACACATATTTATCTACCCATATGTGCGTGAATGTGGGTAACATTGCATTTAAACACTTAGAATTCCATCAAAGGGGGGAGTGGTTGGAGCTGTGGCATACTGGTTAGCTCAGATACCTGTACATTGAGCCATGGCTGAGCTCATATAGGTGGTCCTGAATGCGTTTCCCCATCCCTCCTGTTTACTCTCTCTAATAATGCTAAAGTGTTCTGGGTGGGTGCTAGGTGGCCGGGTTATTATAAATGTATATCATATTTTATCATTTTTAATTTTATTTTAAATTTGTCTTATCAGTTTAAGTTAGTTTTTTTATTTATTTTTTTATGAGTGCTTACTTATACATTATTCAATCATATTAATTTTTTTTTGTTTTCTTGTGCTCCAGAGTTGTCTAGTATCAGTTTATTTCGTTTTTATTTTAGTTTGAGTATTTTAGAGCTGCCAAAGATAATGCACTAACTATGATAAAAAAAAAAAAATTCTCAACACAATCTAGTGTTATTGCTATCCTGCGACATGTTTTATGTTTATTTCAGGTGAGTTGGAAAGGTGTAGGGCCCTATTTTAACGATCGAAACACAAGTATCAAACGCGAAATGCAAGTAATTTCGGATCAGCGAATCTCGGGCGCTGTTGCTATTATACCGGTGGGATATATGACTCTTGTGCCTGATGCAAATCTAAAATGGGTTGGTCTGAAGTAGCTTCATTACTCATAGGTGTGGTTTGGGCATAACGTGTAATAAACCAATCAGAGCGTCATCTCACATTCCCTTTAACAGCATGCATCGTTCCTTGGCGGATTGCTATTATAATGGCGGATTTGCCGTCCATCCATCCATCCATCCATCCATCCATCCATCCATCCATCCATCCATCCATCCATCCATCCATCCCAGTTGTCCATCACAATTGACCCTTCACAGGGAGCTTGATTGACAGGTGATCTTACCAATCATACTTCGCCATCCGCCATTTTGTCCGACAAAGCAGTCAGGAGAGTTAGTAGATTAACATGGGAGGATTATAACTTGAAAAACGGAGTGTACTGACGCCTTTCCGCGGTTAAAACAACATTCCTTCTTATATTCATTCATGTTTATTTGATTCTATAAATGAACTAGAAGGAAGAGATGATCGGTTCACGAGCAGCTTTAACTGAGGCTCTACATCGATCTGTCAGACACATTAAAGAGCCACAAAAATGACCAATTAAAAAAATGACCAAATTTGAATGTTGAGACTTTGTTTAATATCAAAAGTAACCCAGTCTGTCCTGTCTGTCAGCGCATGTCAGTGTCCTCTCTGCTCCGCAATGTATTTTTCACCGCGTGTGAACATGGTGTGGCGTGAGAGCGATGTAGCTTGTCGGACATAGCAACAGTAACTAAAGAGGGCGGGTCTTTGCGAACGGTCAATTGTCCGTCCATCCATCCATCCATCCATCCATCCATCCATCCATCCATCCATCCATCCATCCATCCATCCATCCATCCATCCATCCATCCATCCATCCATCCATCCATCCATCCATCCTTCCATCCATCCATCCATCCATCCATCCATCCATCCATACATACATACATACATACATACAGCCATTCATCCATTACAGTTGTCCATCGCAATTGTCCATCCATCCATTGTATTCTAGGTGGTTGCCAGTTGCGAGAGTTCAAAACAGCTCTTCCCCAAGTCATCCAATGCCTTTGCAAACACCACTACTGCAATAAAGCCTCAGTGTTTGTCTGTATAGCATGTCCTGACTATTTGACCCCAGCTGGTCTGTAAACGGCAGTGTCAGCAGGGTGCCTATAAGACTGGCCGAGATGTGGTCAGAGAAGTGTGCACTAGCCCCGGCGCCCACAGCCGGCCGCAGCGCCTGGCACTGTGTGCCTGTTAGTGGTGGGTGATTTATGGGGATTAAGCAGGCTTGTTGGCAGCGTGCTACTTATGGGCATCCAATTTACTGCCTGTTTCCTCCTCCTCCTCTTGCCCTCCTTACTCTTCCACAGCTCCGTGGGTGCTGTAGTCCCTGGCATGGTGGATGATCCTTTAGACGTAGCGGGATGCACAATTCTTTCAGGAGCTTTTTATAGAGCGTCAATTAGTCTTGGAAAGCGTGAAGGAATATTCCGGATGGATTTGTAGTAGCGGCAGTTGTCCCAGTAGAAGTGGGAGGCACGGAATAGTCCTCTGCCATGATGATTTCTGTGCTCTACATGGTGTATCAAGCACCTTATGTACTAGTTTTGTCTGCTGATGTCTGTTGAAGTCCATCCCAGCTATGCAGTTTTGCTACTGATCTACTCAAAGATGGAAGCTGAAGTAATGTCAAGAGTACATAGGAGGTTTGAATAGTATGACCTTGGTAAAGAAAATCATTCTTTCCATTGTGTTATCTGCCGCTGGCTGTGCATACTGACCTGACATTGTTTCAGCAAAATGTTCCTCATTCCTCTATCTCCTTGAACTTCACTTCACTCTTTAAGCAGTTTTCACACTTGGTTTGATTGATTTGTCCAAATCTGAGTTTGATTCCACCCTCTTCCCCCTGCAGGACTCCTTCTCCTTATAGTATTTAGTCCTGAACCAAGATATGGTTACAAATACATGAGTACCATCATAGTGTTTAACAGTTTTGCTAGGCAACAATTAGCGATTGTCGTGTCAAAATGTCCACCAACCGACTAGTCAATTAGTTTAAGTCTAGGTTTTCTTTTTCTAACTTGTTTAACTATTTTTTCTTGCAGTTGTGTTGTTAAGGGCATGAATTGATATAGGCCTACAATTTCTTCAAGAAGATGTTATGCTAATCGTGTGTTACACTAGGTAAACCTTCAGTGAGAAATTGCGTCTCTAAATTAATACGCTTTAAAACACTGTAGTTCCGTTTTTTTATAGTAAGGACTTTTTATGGTTTGTGCAATAAACAAAAGTAGACGATTGTTTTGCAGATTTTTTTTTTTTTAGTGTCAAGGCATTCAAATTGCATTTTCAAGATGGTGTTAAAAATGTACATTATCTATTGTGCTTCGTCCAGATATATTTTTTACACATAAGAACCCTTAAAGGATAATTCCGGTATTTAACACCTTGAGTCTATATTGTAGTTTGTTTTGGATGAACAAGAGTGGTGGACAAATTTTTTTTGACAATGGTTCCTCTCTCGAGTTTTTGACTATAATAGAATTGGCCATGGACCCATAGTCAATGGGCATGTCCGAAAATGTCATTAAAACCGCCAATAATGTTCGTTTACAAAATTGTTAAACTCACCGAGTGGTTAGTGGTGTTCGTTGATGATTCTAAACAATATATTGTCGCAATATATGATTCCAATCCGTTTAGTTTGCTATAGTGGAACTATTTTTTCAACAATGGGATTATACAAAATGACGAATAAAACACGACAGAAACTGTATTTCGCAACACTTTTTGTTTCTGGAACATTAACGAACATCACTAACCACTCGGTGAGTTGCACAGTTTTGTAAACGAACATTATTGGCTGTTTTAATGACATTTTCGGACATGCCCATTGACTCCAATGTTAAATGGGTCCATGGCCAATTCTTTTATAGTCAAAAACTCGAGAGAGGAACCATTGTCAAAAAAATTTTGTCCACCACTCTTGTTCATCCAAAACAAACTACAATATAGACTCAAGGTGTTAAATACCGGAATTATCCTTTAAGAAACCTGCCGATGAGATGAACATGACGCAAAATCAGCCTAAATATATATATACCAGCTAATCATTCAGACAACTGACTGAGTATTCAGTTATGCTAATTTTGAGAGATTGGGTTTACTACCAAACATTAATATGAAATAAACACATCACAGTCTGCAAATATTATGCATTAATAATATGCACTTTCAAAAGTGTCAGGTCAGTATTTTTAAAAGAAGACTCTTATGGTCATCCAGGCTGGATTTATTTGATCAAAAATACAGTAAATCAGTAATATTGTGATTCACATATATATATATTTTGTAATGTAATATAGACCTGTGATGATAAAGCGGAACTTTCAGCATCATTACTTCAGTCACATGATCCTTCAGAAATCGTTATCATACAATGTACGCTGCTCTGATTTATTATTATTCTCAATGTTAAAATATTTGTGCTGCTTAGTATTTTTGTGGAAACAGTGATAACACATTTTTTTTTGTCAGAATTCTTTGATGTATTGAAAGTTCAAAAGAACAAGATTTATTTAAAATAAATATATGTTGTAACCGTGATTAATGTCTTTACTGGCACTTTTAATTTAGTTTTCGCTGATAAAAATATTAGTTTTATTCAAAAATAAAAAAATCTTACTGACCCCGAACTTGTGAATGGCATATTGTAAAGAGTTTAAGCCACACAGTACCAAAAAATCCAATATTCTATAGTAAGCAAATGAAACGTCATCATTAGTGATTCACTGTAGCAAATCAGGTTGAGTTGGATTCATACCAGTTGGAGTCCATACTGGAGTGCACATGATACTGGACTCCATTAGATGGTGTGCCGGTGCACATCCAAGTTCACGAGCAGAGTAGATATGACAGATATGAGGATATGAGCTTAATTCCTGCATCCATGGTGTGAGTTTTTCACGGTTTTGACTTTGTAAGCACATCTACTGAGTCCTGCAGAGCCGTGTTTTATCTCACCAAACATTTCACTCCATCTGCAGTCGGTTCTGAAATAAACCGATAAAGAAAAAACACGAAAGGCAACCGCAAATGATTTACTTCTCTGTCTGGTGGATTGGTCACCACTTTTCATGCGCGGTAAACTTCTCCGGCTCACCCACTTTCCTCGCATGCTCTGAATGTGTGGCGTGTCCCAGAGGAGACCTTAGCCTAGATATTCGAAATATCTCCAGCGCCTCAGGAGAATGATGCACCAAACCTCGCCGTATGTCTCGTTGAGGAAGAGAGGAGGGCAAATAACAGAAAAATATTTAGTCAGTGCCTTCATTGAGAAACTGTCATGTTTCTGATAGTTTTTTTTTTTTTTTTTTTTGCTTCATGAGAACCATTCATAGTGTTAAGAAATTACTAGAAAGTGAGGAAAAGAATAGGATGAAAAGATTGCATGTTGAAACTGCTTAGCCCATATGAGCATCAGGGATCAACGTGTCGATTGCAATTTTTTATTCTATATATATATTTTTTGCACATGTTCAATACACAAAAGGTGAAGCAAACAATGGTATTTTCCCCCTGAAAGTGACAATATGACATTCACAGATTTCCAGTGCAGGACAGTGAGCCAGCTGGTCTGAATAGTATCAAGGATTATGCGATTCCAGATGTGCGGAGGTAAAGAGAGAGGCTAATGAAAATGGAAAGAAAAAAAGGCTAGAATGGGAAAATGTTTAGTGGGGAACTCGCTCTCTCCCTCTCTCTCGGAGAGATAATGGCAGTAATTGGACTGACTCACAGCTCCTCTCTGTGTGTTTCTCTCAGATAAAGAGCGCCGTGTGAATCTCTGCTGCTCTGCGACATGCTCTCTCCATTCGGAATTAAATGTTCTGCACACAATGTGCGGCGCGTGGCCAGGCGGTGGCTGGAGCTGGAAATGAAATGGCTGTTTAAATCCCCTCAGCGGCGGCTTATAGTGGCCACTACCCCGGCCTGCGGAGCGGAGTCCGGGACTTTAGAGGCTTTTTGCAGACTAGCCTCTTAAAGCTACTGCGCTCAGAACTGATGTGTTTGGGCTTTAACGTCGCAATACATTTAGTTTTTTTTTTTTTATGTGGGGCAGACTAATTCCACTGATTTACTGGTATTAAAGCTTTACATTTCAGATGTGGAATTGGAAATGAGCTTTTAAATCACATCCAAAATACTCCATATCTACACTGCAAGTAAATCTGATACTACCACATATCTTTAAAGGGATAGTTCCCCCAAAAATGACAATAGCGTCATAATTTACTCGCTGTCATGGCGTTCCAAATATGTATGACTTTTTATATTATATATTTATTTTATATATCATATATATATATTATTTTTTTTGTATATATAAAATATGTATATATCGTTTTTATTTTAGTACTTAAACTTTGTTTATAAAAATGAGAAATTAAATAAAATAAGTAGCTATAATTCAAGTTACTAAAAGTTTTAAACTAAAAGTAAAACCATAAAAAAAGTTTTAAAATAAAATAAATGTTAAATTATTTATGTATGTAAAAAAAAAAACAAAAAAAAAACAAATATTCTACTTAAATGTGCACAAATATTTATAAATAATTGCACATATTATATATATATATATATATATATATATATATATATATATATATATATATATATATATATATATATATATATATATATATATATATATATACAATTTATTTGATTTCAAAAATATTTTTTTATGGTTTTAGTTATTGATAATACCCCTACCACATATGGGAAAAAAAGAAGAAAAGAAAGAAGAAAAAGAGTGATACAGGTTTTTAACAACATGATTGTGAGTAAATAATAAGGGAAATTTAATTTTTGGGTGAACAATCTTTTAAAATTTAGATTTTTTTCAATAATTTTTTTTATTATTACATCAAAGAAGGCCATATACTCATGTCCTACTCTCAGGTTGCTCTGCTGTGTTATGTCTTGGAGGCATCGACTCATCCCAGTCGATAGATCTCGAGGTGTATCGATTTCTAAGTGATGCCATGTTGTTGGGTCGGCCTGCCTGAGCAGTTAGCGACGGTCCCTGTGGTCTCTTCTTCATCTGATAGCTGTTGTGGGGCAGAGCTGGGTTTGATCTGCTGATGGCTCTGGCACCTGCAGTGATGCTACAGTGCCACTGAGGCCAATTAACACATGAAAGGTGCTTCCCACCACCCGAGAGCAAGTGAAGAGGTGCACGGGAAAAAGAGCTGGCATTGTTTGCTCATGCAATGACAAGGTGAGAGGCGAAAGAGAAGGCAGAGAGAGCTGATGAAACAATTTAGTGCTTCCTCCTGCCTGCGGAGAGCGGAAACACTGCGAGAAAACAAGCCAAATCCTCCTTCAGAAAGAGCGATGTCACACTGTGGAACATTATTAACATCAATAGTAGCCTATTAACATTTTCTGCAAGTTGTCATCTAAAGGGCTTTTAGTAGACATTTGGCCGTCTAAAGATTTGAACTCTAGTTTATTTCAGACTTAGATATGTTATTTTGTGAGAAAAAAAGTGTCGATTTGTAACATCTTTGTTTATCGCTGGTTTTAGTGCTTAAAGTGTGTGATATTTCCATGTTATTTTTTATTTTTTTTTAATCCCAATGTACTATATAGAGGAGTTAGACTATACTTTATTGTCCGTTTCAGTAAATTTGTCTTGGACTCAAAGCTGCATTAACACACACACACACACACACACACACACACACACACACACACACACACACACACACACACACACACACACACACACACACACACACACACATTAGGGGTGTAACAATATATCGTGTCTCAATATACAAAAATGCTAAAATATGTATCATGGATGATAGTGACTATGTATTGTGGATAGTTCACCCAAATAAAAATAACTGTGTGAGAAAAAAATTAAAGTTACGTTAAGCTACATTAAACTACTATATATAATGTTGAATACAATGTATAATAATGCAATTGGGGAATATTTGTGGGTCCTGATAACGCCAAATGTTTTATGTTACCGGTAGAAACTGTATCTGTACTGCAAATTCGTCTAAAATTATTCTGTATTTTCAGTTTCAGAACCATGAATATTTTTTGTGTCACCATTGTCCTGTGCTTTGGGTTTCCAGCACCAAGTCCAAGCCTATTCATTTACCCCCACAATCTAATACCAAATTTTGCATTTTAGTCAACATACATTTTTTTGTTAACCATTTATCATATGTATCATAGGTATGGCAATAATATTGTACCGTGAGTTCAGTATCGTGATATGTATCGAATCGTGACATGAGGCTATTGTTACACCCCTAATATATATAAGGGTTAAGGACAAATACTGTTAACCAAGATCAAGAAAACAAAATACTATATGTATATGAAATATATATGCTCATCATAGATTTCAAGTCATCGTATGCATTAATTGCATTTGTATGGTATTTCTGTATGGTAAATTCAAATGGACTTCCCAATGCTGTGGATCCATCAAATTATGCCACAACACTTAGGTTAAATGAATTGAAAATGTCTTTTATCTGTTGCCTTGCAGCCCTCGCTGGGAGTGAATGAGATGCCGTGTCGAGGCTAGAGGCAGCGGTGGACTGTTCCCGAGTCAGTGGAAAGCCCCTCTAGATGAGCCAGTCACAGCCACCCAGCTGCACGGTAAAGGAATAAGGATTTAATATGTCAACAGAGGCCGAGCTCCAGCCTGCTGCCAGACCCAGCGTCAGAAAGGATTCCAAGAGGAGAGGTACGAGGCCCTCATACGGGCGCATGTGTAAACAGACAAACACACACTCACGCCCGGGGGTTTGTTCAGTCTGTGGGGGTCGGCTTTAAAATCACAGGCATACTGTGCGGGTTCTACACACACAAACAATCACACATGCACAAAACCACAGTGCCTCAAATACAGAATGGATTGGAAGGTTCGCTGACCGGATGGATGGATGGATGGATGGATGGATGGATGGATGGATGGATGGATGGATGGATGGATGGATGGATGGATGGATGGATGGATGGATGGATGGATGGATGGATGGATGGATGGATGGATGGATGGATGGATGGATGGATGGATAGATAGATAGATAGATAGATAGATAGATAGATAGATAGATAGATAGATAGATAGATAGATAGATAGATAGATAGATAGATAGATAGATAGATAGATAGATAGATAGATAGATATGCTGTGGTTCACACAGTAACAGGTACTCAGACAGATGTTTGGGGATGGGACCAGTGCCAAGAGGCCTGTCGGTCATTGTATGGGCAGTGTATAGAGGGGACAGGCTGTTGCCTCTCTTGTTAAGAGTCTTGTTGCACTGTCCTCTTGTGATGTACCACCTGTTCCTTAGCGGCCACACAATGGCGTTTTGTGCCAGGCCGTGAGCCCATGAGACCGTAGCGGCACAGCTGAGGGGCGAAGTGACACCAGATGTCCCATAGAGCTAGGAAATGGAGAGCAAACAGTGAAATCTGACTTCTACATTGCCTTGTGTCTAAGAACAAGTCTACAACTTCTCATTTCTTTTAAAGATCTAGATATTCACATAACGTCATCTTTGGGGGTGTTTATGTGTCCTTGCGTTCAGAAATAACTCGAAGCACAACACAATGCATTTATATTTATTGTTAAATAAATTCTTTATTTGTTTATTCATTTCAAAAATTAATTGAAATATTCACAAAGCATATAATGATGTATATATCATTTCATTCATTCATTCTTGATCATGTGAATTTCACAATAAATTGAAACATTCACAAAGAATGTTATATTTAGTTAGTTTGTGAATGTGAAAATAAATCGAAACTCACAAAGCATATGAAATTTAGTTAGTGAATGTCATAATAAATTGAAACATTCATAAAGCATCTTATATTTATTTATTTATTTAGTTAGTTAGTTAGTTAGTTAGTTAGTTAGTTAGTAAATGTGAAAATAAATTGAAACTCAAAAAGTAAATAATACATGGTATTATACAATACTCATAATAAATCGAAACATTCATAGAGTATATTATATTTAGTTAGTGAATGTAAATTGAAACATTCGCAAATAGTTAGTTAGTTAGTTAGTTAGTTAGTTAGTTAGTTAGTTAGTTAGTTAGTTAGTTTGTGAATGTGAAAATATATTTAAACTCACAACGCATATGAAATGTAGTTAGTGAATGTCATAATAAATTGAAACATCCACAAAGCATATTTTATTTATTTATTTAGTTAGTTAGTTAGTTAGTTAGTTAGTTATGTCATAATAAATCAAAACATTCATAAAGTATATTATATTTAGTTAGTGAATGTAAATTGAAACATTAGCAAATAATCTTATATTTAGTTAGTTAGGTAGTTAGTTAGTTAGTTAGTTAGTTAGTTAGTTAGTTAGTTAGTTAGTTAGTTAGTTAGTTAGTGAATAGGTAAATAAATATAATTTTTTCACAAAGCATATGCTATTTAGTTATTGACTGTCACAATAAATTGAAACATTCACAAAGCATCTTATAGTTTGTTAGTTAGTTAGTTAGTTAGTTAGTTAGTTAGTTAGTTAGTGAATATGAAAATAAATGTAAACTTTTACAAAGCATATGGAGACAATTGTGGTTTGTATCGAAGACCTCTGTGCCAAACTTGAAACGCTTCTCACTGGATCTCACACTGTTTAGCGGTCAGCGTAAATGCTCGCGTCTATTGGGCAGAGCTAATAAATGCTCCATGCGGGACAGTTCAAACGAGCAGTGTTCTCTGCGTTTGGTGCGTTTAAGGTTTCTCAAACGTAACAGAAGTTTGGCACTGACGGGATTACAGTTTCACCTGGCCTAGAATCGACTGCTGTCACCTTGTGTTGACATTGTGCAACTTCATGATTTGCATGGCGGGCCGCATATAATATGTTTTAATATTCAAGCTGTGGGCCGTTTGAAATTCATCCCCGGGGCGGACTTTGGACACCACTGCTTAAAGTGTTCATCATTTTAGTTATAAGTTTCACAGATACAGAAATGATACACTTAAGTAAAGTCAACAGGAGGATCCATCTGATTCCTTTCATTCTTATACTGCTTCAAATAGTCTTGAGACCATGTTTTATGGTCAGAGCAGATATATGAAACAACAGTGAAAGACTAGATTGTTAACCTTTCTGTTTTTATCCTGTAGCAAACAAAAACAGATATAATTACGCCTCTGAGGACATGCACACAAAAATGCTTTTCAATTGCATTGCCTTGAATATTTAAGCACTAAATAGAGCTTTTTCTCAACCAGTCAACAGTGACAAACAACATCCACCTGTCTCTTCGCCATCTTCATAACAAGCCTGACCTGCATCTCTGTTCCCTATGGTATGGATGTAATTGCTCCTGCTGTCTTTTCCACTAGAAACCATTTGAGCGGGACAAACTATTGAGAATCTGTCTTTTTATGACCACAACACACCAGTAATCTGTTACCAATGACACTGACCTTCCCTTCCCTATGGGAACCGGTTTAATATGACCTACAGCAAGTGGTTAATGACAGCCTTCTTCTCGTTCTAAGAAATGATCTGATCCTCCTACTAGCTGCTCTCTCCATACTGTACGTGCCGTACCCATAATGCAACAGTGGCCAGTAGTGGAGAATGTGGAGAATCATTGAAATGGCCATATGTACAATCTATCATCTATTTTTACAGTATTATTTGAAGTATTTTAACACTGTGAACAGTTGTACAATTTATTTTGTGATTTTTATTTATTTATTTATATTTGTGTAAATAGTTTGGTTTATTTTTAAGTATTTTAAAGAAATAATAAAGTAAAAAATATGTCACCATTTACTCATGTTGTTCCAAACCTGTACGCATTTTATTTATTTATTTAAAAAAAAAAAACTGTTGGTAAACAAACAGTTTTGTCCATTGTATGGATTTAAATAAAAAATACAATCCAAGTGATAGGGAGCCAAAAATTGTCGGTCACCAACATTTTTCTAAATATATTTTATGTTCTGCAGAGAAAAAAAAGGTCCCACTTTATATTAAGTGGCTTTAAGTACTATGTACTTACATTAAAATTAACTATTTGATACAATGGACTTATTGTGTACATACATGTTTTTACATTGTACTTATATTTTTTAAATACCTGCATGTAATTACAGTTGTAATTAATGTATGTAATAACATTTGTAATTACACTGTTGACCCTTCCCTTATACCTTAACCCACCCTTATACCTACCCATACCTGTCCCTAACCTTACCCGTATCACACCTCAATAGCAGCAAAAGTGTTTTACAATACAACATGAACACAATAAGTACATTGTACTTATTTTTCGATGTAAGTACTTAGTACTTAAAGCCACTTAATATAAAGTGGGACCAAAATGTTCAACAAAAGTATGCAAGGTGAAAGAAAATCTGTCCTAAACAACATGAAATACATGTTTACTTTTAACATGGATATTATATGACTTGATCCCAAATTTAATTCAGTTCAATGTAAGGTCGCCACTTGATGTCCATTGTAAAATGTGGTTCCTGAAGAAAAAATCAGTTGAAAAGCAATGCCTTTGACAATGAAGACCACCCACAATCACACTGAAGTCTCGGGATTACATCGGCATAATGACATTGGTGCAAACACACGCTGAGGTTTTAAACATGCCGCTAAATTAATTGAGGAATAATGAAGCAGGGTTTTACGTGTAGTCGGGTCCCGGAGGTCCACAGAGGGAGAGCATAATAATAAGGAGAGAGAATACACGTACGCACGAGCATACACACACACACACACACACACACACACGTGTGTGAGAGTAAGTGCTCTTGGGGCAAGGTGTAATGAATATCAATGTCATTAGGGCACATTAGAACACCGCAACTAATAAATAAAGCATTCACTGCAGTGTTGATGAGCTCATCCCAGCTGCATTATCCCCCTTTCACTCCCAGTCCTTATATTTTCTAATTAATAACATAAATAGAAGTGAATTAAGCCCTTTATTTAACCTCAGCTATTGAGGAAGTGACAAGCGGCTAATGTGAAGTGTTATGTGTGTGTGTTTTCGTGTTCCTGAAAATGGTACTGTAAAAATCACAAGATAAAATAGTCTATTCAGAATCATACTGTGAAATCGAAGCAGGCTAGGACATTTTCTTTGGTAACACTTTGTTTCACAGTGTCCTCGTTACATATGTTACATGCACTTACTATAGTTATAACAATAAATTAGGCATAATTACAAGCAACTTTCCCTAAACCAAAGCCTAACCCTATTGTAATGTTTTTAATTAATATTACTCAGTACTAAGATGTATGATAACACTGTAACAAGGGCACCTTAAAATAAAGTGTACTATGGTAGAAATAGTAAATATGGTAAAAAAATATATATATTTCAAAACAAGAAACTTTTAGTAAAAACAAAACAGCAACTAATTTAAAAAAAAGTATAAAATAAAAACAATGGTAATTCTTAAGGCATACTATGCTTATGCATTATTTTTTTCAGACAAATCAGGAATGAAAAAAAATAATTTTTGGGTAAGGTGTTAAATCAAGCAAAACATACTAAGACTAATGAGTACCTTAAATGCTTGAATTTAATATGCAAATGTAATTTAACATCAAGGTACAGTTGGGCAAGTGAACAGAACGTTAAAATATTTTCTGGCGCCAATGTGTGCACATTAAAACCGGTAAAACTGTAAACTGCTATAAACTTCTATAAAACAGAAAAGTGGTCACATATTTAGCAAAATCTACGAATAGTCATAATTTATTCACGATGCAATGCATGCTGGGAAACTAAGCACTGGCACATCAAACTATTACAGTTAATCTGTAAATATACAAAATGCTACTGTAATAAAAACAAAGTCAAAAATCTCAGTATGTCACAGTATTTAACAGTAAGTCACAGTAAGTCTCAGTATATAATTCACATTTAATAATAATAGATGTAGAACGATTACAGTAAAAATGAAACCTGAAGTACAGCAGGAATACACTGTATGTAGATTTAGTAATTAAGGTGTATAAAACATGTTAACCGGTTAAAACCTGTGTGAATATGAACACTGAAAAAGGATTAGAGAAGAAAAAAAGCGGGAGGAAAAAGAGTTTGCTTTCATAACACGATGATTGCTGTTATTGTGTTCACGATCTTGTCAAGATCTTCGATTGAAGGTATTTGAGAGTATGAAAGCAAACTGCAATTTCACATATATGCCTCTAAGATGCAACTATTGTTATCAGAAGCGGCAGGCGGAACGTTTTCTCTATTGTATTTTTGAAGAAGTTGTCAGATTCACAATACACTTCCTGTCAAACAAGAGCTTTGATGGTAGGCATACATGTAAGAGCACACATTTTAAAACGTATAGTGTATAGTGTCAGTGAGTGTTGTGGTATTGTTCGATAGAGATACCGTAATCACCAGAACCAAGGGTTTAATTGATTTGGTTCTGCTGTTTTCCTGGACTGCTCTTTTGTTGAAGATGTGGATCACTGTCAGGGTTGACATGCTGGGGTTTATTACGCTCTGAGACTGATCATTAAGCTGTCCAGATCTCTGTCTCTCTTCCATATTAACATCTCTCATTCCATCTTTTTATCCAGAATTCCTTCTTTTTTTTTGTGTGCCTCAAAATCAGCGACTGGCAGCTTTAGATGGAGGCTGATTGCCAATGGGAGGGCTATGGCAGCTTAACAGCATTTCATCAAACGTATGGAATAAGAATGAAACTGGAAAGGATTTTCAGATGAACGGAAATAGAACTGGAATAAAACCAAAGCAGATCTCTTTTCTGTGCTTCTGGTTAGCCGTCATTGGCTCAGTGCGTATATTATCTCCAGGGTTGTGCGTTATTCAGAACTAGATGGAAAATACATTTTAAATTCCCATTCAAACCCCGAATTTGAGTTTAGATAGAAAACGTGGTGCAGTAGAATTTGAATATAAAAAAGGAAAAGTGAAATGGAATGATAATCAGTGGAATTAAAGACACGGCTTTATTTTTGATTATTATTTATTATGCAATAATACAATAGAAAATTATGGGAAATATTCAACAGTTTAAAGTTGTTTTTAGAAGTATATGCTCACCAAGGCTACATTTAATTGATCGAAAATACTGTAAAGCAGTAATATGGTCAATTATTATTATAATATATAATATGTTAATATATTTTAAAATGTATTTTCTGTGATGCAAAGCTGAATTCCATTTGGATTTTACTTCTTTATAGTAAAGTACAATAATTTAATATAATTAAGTGCATTTACACACCCACCTACTGCATATACACACACACACACACACACTATAAAGCGCAAAAGAAACGACGAGCACGCAACGTAGTTACGTTGTAAATTAGTAAGTCACGAAATAAAAGTAAAATACCAATAAATGGTACGTAGTGTGTTACCTGAGAAGGATTTGCATGCAGTTTTAGTGTTCATTCTCTTCGCCAGGAGCAGTTTCATTAACAGTGTATTCAAGTGGTTTACATGGTAACTGCTGTTTCCATAACCCCACTTTATTTTCACTTTGTGTTATTTTGTATATTTTCATATGACTGTGGTGGCTCATACCAACATTGTTTTAACAAAAATTAGTTTAGGGCTGCTACTTACAGTAATAGCTTAACCTCATAGGCCTGCTGTTTATTTATCAGTAGTCATGTTCTTACAATTTATGTTTATGTTAAGTAAAGGGGGACAGTACTTGTGTGTGTCAACAATTTTTGTATTATAAAAAATAAAATAAAAATGTATTATGCTTTTACATTTTTATTTTTTGTTGTAAAAAAAATATTAGAATAGGCATATACCATGACTATAGGGAAATGTGGGTCCCATGGCCAAATGAGTTGAGCCACTGGTAGGTATAAAGCCATTTAAAACATCATTCAATCTAAATTGTGATAATCGTAATTAATAATCATAATTACAATTTTAAGGGAATAATCAACAATTATGATTTTTGTCATAATCGTGCAGCCCTGCTTTCTGTCCTGATATGATTGATTCCAGTCCCTTTTTCCGGTTTTGTCACATATTTATCATCCACCATTTTATCAAAAATGTAAGTCTGATCACTTTGATTACTGATTTGAAACAATTCATGTCTGGAATAACTTGTCCTGCACTGTCCGGAAAGTTTAGTACTTAGGGTTGGGGTGTGTTCCATTTTAGAAAGTCTACAGTGACGTTTTCCCCTTTAAAAGCTGATTAGTTGTGGCATTATGTAATCTCCTCTTCGCAGCTATAAGATTTCAGATATCATATGGTTAAAATGATGGAATTTGTGAAACAAAAAGGCTGAGTTGAAACTTGAAGTTCTGACAGGTCTCAGGAGGGAGCATATGGTGTGCGGTGATTAAGACGACGAGGAGAGATTTGGGGCCTTTTGTCACAGTGACACAGATGAAGATCTAGACCCAAATAAAGATCTTATATTAGTAATTCATACAGATACTCTGTGATATGCTTTAGAGACAGACATTCCTGAGCCTAAGGGCAAAGAGGAAGACACCAGGCTGATGAAACACTAATGAAATATTATGTCAAGCTGTCTGTGACCCAGGTAAAGTTTGAACGAATATAGGAAGTTTTCAGTTTTAATTTGTGAATTACCATAGCAGTCCTTTTTAGGCTTCATACAGAGTGGCAGGGGCGCAAAAAATTGGACATAATTAACCGGGATACCAAAATCATGCTGAGTTTATGCGAATATTTAATTTGAGCAAACATGATTTGAAAGGTTGATAGGCGTATAAAATTATGATTTGTTTTGACCATTTGGACAGTAGTTTACACTGCTGGGTATGGACTATGGACGAACGAAGTGATGGGCTTTTTTAACAGTGAATATTAATGCTGTGTTAGATGGAAAACAACTACGCAATGCAATAGCCTGCCAGCATTTCCGAGAGCAAATGGCTCTCAGCCCTCATTATGTGAGTTATTGCAGTTATTCTGCTGCATCTCCTGGCAGTATTTAGTTATGTATAATTGCTGCAGTATATAGCAAATACAACTCTACCCAAAGCAAGGAGGTCATTCAACTCAAGATAACATGCATATAACATAACAGATGGAAAGGAAACATGCAATACTTCACATTCTTTTTAGTAACATTTTCCGAAATGTCTTAACAAATGCAAAAACATTTGTATGAAACCCAGCTTTAGATTTGATTTATTTTATTTTATTTTATTTTATTTTATTTTATTTTATTTTATTTTATTTTAGCTCTGGAAATTGAATGTTCTTTTATTATACTTTGGAGAGTCTTTTTTTACCTCAATTGAGGTAAATTTTACCCTGATTGTTTCCCCCAATAAACGGCCGTTGCCGAGGTCACTTTTTGCGCTCTTTAATCAAAATGCCATTTAATTTATGTGCCATCAACACAGCCCCGAGGAAGCACGGGAAACAATTTAATTTCGTAATGTTTTATATCTTATTTCATAACCTTGACGTTTGTTTTGATTGCCCAAGATTGTCTGGGACGACCCTTCTCGAATCAATATACGTGGAATGACGTGATTGGAATTTAAAGGCACAGCAGAATTATCTAGAAATGACAAGAGCGCTACTCTTGTTAAGTGTCACTTCCTCATTCTCTCTTCTAACCTTTGTACAACCTCTGTGCAATAAAGTGTAACCATTCGGCACATTTTCAATGAGACCTTTGGCACTTGTGGTTGTATAACTGGTATGATGACACAGAAACAGGCTCATATTTTCAAGTGAAAATATTTCCCTCAGAGGCAGAGGAATCAGACAGTGTGCAGTTTCTTGTGGGGATCCTCACGCCCCGCCTCTCTCTTGTCATCGCTCCTTCACTGCTGCAATTAAGTGAAAATTTATGTGCGATTTTTCCGTCTGACGATCAGGGATAATCACGGCATATTACAGCACAGCCTGCTGAGATGGGTAAGCAAACAGAAAAACTGTGTTTGTGTGTCTTTTAATCTGAGCAATTGTTGCATTAGACTTCAGTGTGTTTAGGCATTACAATTATTATTGGTTTTATTTATTTAAGCATGTATAATATTCATCGCCTAGAGCAAAAAAGCATTTTAGACTCGTTGTTGACTAATAATTTGAATTGCTCTCAGGTTTTTAAAAATAGTTCAAATAGGTTTTTTAATTTGTCTAGGGGACTGGACATCGCAACCATATTGTCTGCTCTATTCAGAAAAGTGCCTTGACTTTTACTTAGTTATTACTGTGGGTGTCTGAGGCTTCTGTGACCCATGTTTCAGATTAGTAGCTCCATTCATCAGAAGGAAAGCCATGAAAGTCCTTTCTCTGAGCCGTCGGCATATCACAGTGACACTGTGTCTCAGATGAACTTGATTCTGGGCTGAGAAAAATCGTATTCTTTATGCTTTATGTCTGGCTAATTTATCAGTGCATGGCTGAATCTCCAGTTTGAAGAGAACGACTGAATGTCTTGGCGATTTACTATACTTCACGGTTCATCCTCACAGAGAAGCCGCCATGGATGGGTTTTACTGATAAGATCTTTATCGATTGACCAGTGAGCTGCTTTTAGTCTGTGAGGTTTGTAAGATATGGTGTGGATGTTGAAAGGGACGGCGTGGTTGTTTTGGAGAGGAGCGAATACTGGATGAAAACACGGCTTGTGTTGTGTTTGTGTGGATGAGTGTTGTAACATGATTCAGGCTGAAGATAACCTGGAACAGTCTAGAATACCTCCAAAATCTAGGTCACTCACCCTCTCTCACACACACGCACACGATAAACCCTAGAGCTGTCCATGACCAGAGGCGAGATTCCCTCTGGGTATTTGTTCAAAACACACTATCACACAGAGAAGGAGAGCCAGAAAATGTCATGTTTAGCATGTTTAGGCATCACGTATGCCCCAAACATGAAGACTATTCCAATGACTATTCCAATGCCTTCTAAAAAAACTTTTGCATATTTATATTCAGTATTGTTCTTTCAGGAGAAAGCAGTCTCAAGCCCCGATCACACCAAACACGTTTTTCAGGTTCGAAAACGCGAGGTGCACAGCACTGCCCCGTTCACACAGAACTAGCAGTGCACTGCATTTTTTTTATGTTGCAAGGTAACCACCAAAACAGTCCTCCTGTTGACCTCCTGTCAGTCAAGTAAACGACAAATCAGCCTTTTATTAACTTTAGTTAATTTCTGTTAACATTGTGGTAGTTACGGTTCGTGAAGTCGTTAAGCTCTTGGTAACCCACAAGTTTATCCTCCATCATCGCTCTCTCCGGGCGTTCAAAGAAGATTATAAATCAACCCAGGCTCATTGGAAAACAGGCTCATTCTGCACAATACTGGGTTGTTTCTTGTGAGTTTCACGACCCTTTCAAAATGAAAGATCCAGTGGGTTGTGCTAAAAGTGCTTTCATTTGAACCTAAATGATGAAGGTGAATCTAGCAACATTTCATTACATTGGTTGTTGTACAGTATCACGGCTGTTCAGAAATGAAATGTCCGGTGAGTGGCACTAAAAGGTAAATGCTCTATCGTGTTCGAAAATAACATACCACTTACTCAGTCTAAACCCTACCCTAAAGCAAACCGATAGTGTTAACAAAAGCAAAACTTTACTTGTGGTAAAATCACATTTACTGAAGGCGTTCCTGTCAGATCAGCTCAATTCTACAAGTCTTTGAGCTTGTGTTTCACAGGACTTGTACCTGAGCGCTCCACATCGTAAGTGCAGTGCAAGAGTTATTAAGCAAGTTTACTGCGAAATGTACAAATCATGCACTGTGTTAAAAGTGTTTTGGGGTTCTGCAGGGAACTGTACAAAAAATAAGTCTTATTTATTGATAATCTGACCTGTATTCATATTTGTGTGAAAAAGAATAAAAGTTTGTTGGTGTTTTTCAAGTCAAGATGTACATCTGGGGCCTATATACCATGAAGCCGGTTTAGGTGGCTAGCCAGGTACAGTTTGTGCCAACCCTGGGTTTTTGGCACCATGAAAGTGGTTTGGCTTTTAGCAGTGTTCATCGCCAAAATAGTAACTTACACTCCACGGCTAACCTGGTCCGGGTCAGGTTATGTTCCAGGTAAGAGGTTGCAGACCGAACTTGGACCAATCAGCTGTAAGAAAAGTGACACATGTCTGATGAGATGAAGTCACTCCACCTGTTTCTACTCCAAATTAAAGGTCACTACATAGCAAATGATTTTTAAAGACAAAATTTTGGCTTATTTAGAATAATACAATTGTTTGATTTAATATTTGTGTAATTATTATACCCTTAATCAATCACATATGTACAATTTTAGTTCATCAATTATTATTATGCAGAGTTTAAATTAATAAATATATAAATACGCTTTAGAATCAATAGATAAAGCTATAAAATGACTACATGGGAGCTTAAATGTTAAAATCTCTATACCTTTATCAACTGTATTAACTAACTTCACAACTTTTACTTGCACTGATATACAGTAGCGAGACTTTCTTTTAGTTGTCCTTTTTCATAGACAGCTATTTTCTTCTTGTTTAAATTCTTAATATTTTAATAGTATATATATATATATATATGTGTGAATTGCGCTGCGTCTGTCGCACGAAATTAATCACAGTTTGACTCTTTCTCAGCATGTGATTGGCTGTTGGCTACTGATGTCACACCTAAACTCCTAAACTCAGGATCATAGCCTGAGTTGACAGAGAAAGTTGATGATCAGCATCATGGTACCAACAAAGCCTGGTTGGATTGGTTTGGTTTTGTCAATTCAAAACTAATCCTGTAACCCTGAGTTTGTTCAACTAACGTCATGGTACCAGCCCCAGTTCTACAAATGCACATACAAAACATATGCGCTCAATTGCAGGCTCAATTTGTCTGATAAGATGTTCAACAAAAAAAAGTCATGAGACTTTGCCTCAACAGATCATGTGATCAGAAAAATGGCGGTTTGGATGGGCTGCAAGGTGCAAACATTCTTAAGCATCAATAATACTCTTATTTGGCGCGTGTGGCCAACTCATAGTTCAATGGGAATGAGTTTTCCTGATGGAACTGGGCCGCGGTGGGATGGCGTAACTGGACCAGCGGACTAATTTCATTGCACACATCTTCTCAAATGTTGGTTTAGTCCATCTGAAATGCCTGAGCCAAAGTCTATCATCAAAATGGTTGGGTTTAATTACCTTCTAGAACTGTCTCACATGACTGTGTTCCCAAACACCCGGCGTCTGCCTCAGAACGCAAGATAACATGACAGGGTTTATTGCGTTTCGTATGAAGTCATTTATAATGTATGAAAAAAGTGCCAAAGTGGCTTGCCTGATTGCAGCAACTTCAATTTTTATTACAGATATGTCACGCCAGCTTCACAGGAAGTGGTGATTTTGTTCTCTATAGCACAAGGGATGGAAACAGTGCTTTATTTGCAAATGCTTTATGCAATATTCCAATATCGCGTAAGTTAAATTTGCAACTTTAGATGGAAACATAGGGTGCGCCTCGCGTAAGTTAAATTTGCAACATGGAAACATAGGGTGCGCCTCAATCTGATCCCTATGTTGTGAATCAGTAGCCTATATTATGTACATGAATTCAGACACTGGTAAGGACACATTGGGACAATGCTGGCTCTATTTCCAGCGACATGGCAATGTCATATACAAGGTCACAACTATCTTTCTGACATACATATAAGTACATTATGACAAATACTTTGATTTTTACATTTAGTAACTTTTTATCAGTTAGCTAAATGATGTCCATTACCTGTCTAGCCATGTATTTTTATGCTGAAATATAATGAAATAATGGTTTATTTAAAAAATAAATAAATAATCTTTCGTGTCATTATGTAGTGAGTCGGCTCATGCGATTTATGTTTCACGCTTCAAAACTTCCAGTAAGGGAACATACTGTAGTGAGCATCGATGCTCCCTGGTTTTCTTGTTGAGTTTTAAGGAGCGAACGTTTCAGTGCACTGGAAGGATTTTGTGATTGAGAAAGCCCTTAAAATGACCGACTCCCTGATCAGTGCCAGACTAGTGAACTAGGGTGCTAATTGAGACGCACCCATTGCTACTGATGCATTAGTATGCATATCCTTTCTGATTTGTGGTACAGACTGTAGCCTGACCCCAGAGATGCTGTTATTCCAACCCTGTTAAAATTCAACTTATATTGCTTTTATAAACTTGTGTGTTCATTTGATTTTTTAAGGCGAGATGGAGGACACACAGTCGAAGAATGAGAGTGTGTGCAAGTAAGGTCAAAAGTGCATATCCAAGCATGTGTATACTGTATATCATCAGAAAGAGCTTGACACACTGCTACATTCCTCTGAATACAGAACATAAAGAATATTTAATAGCAATTTCCATCCATACCACCCACTGCCTCTCAGAGTAGGTGAATGTGTCATATAAACAGAGAAAACCTTTGGATTTCTTCGTGAATGTATCCTTCAACCTGCAGCTTCAGCAACTTTTTTGAATGTTTATTTATTCTGACTTGGTAACTTTGTGTTGCCCTGATAAATACACACTTTCAGTAAAGAGTTCACTTTAGTATCAACACTTTGTCTTTTTTTAATCTCAAATGAAACTTGTCAGTATTGGCGATGAATATCTTCAGTGAACAAGCCAGTGTTATTTTAGTATTATATACAAGTACTGTCCTCATTAACATTTTTAACTTGCTTTTATATTTATATTTTTCATTTTAGTTTGTTTTAGTAATTTTATGTTATTTCGACATTTTATAATTTTAGTAGGCCTACTTCAACTAATTTCCGTTTTTATTTCATTGAATTATTATTATTATTTTTTGATTATTCCTATCTGTCATGGAACAATTAACAAACTCTTTTGTGTTGTTGTGAAATCTAAAGGACATTAGTGAATCAGAAGTTCCAGCGCTGATTTTTTAAAATGAAATAAACATATTGTTTGTTTTGTATAGTAGCATTTTTTTTATTAGCATTGCTCCATGTGCCATATACATTATTATAAATTAAGTGATATTTTCATCATTGTTATTGTTAGTTGTAATTATTAGGTCAATTACATGACATGACAAGTCATGTGATCTCAAAATGGTGGCACGTATGAGGAAGAGACCACTACATCAATCATATGATTCCCATCTTTATCTTATGTTAGTGTAAAACATTTTTTTATTTTTTTTAAGAGATAGAAGTTAGAAGGATAACTGTTTGTTTTTATTTTAATTAGCAAATAAATTACAGAGTGCACCTTTTCAATGAGCTGGAGTTTAAGAGGTCACTTTAATTTTGAACGAATTTTGTCAAATTACTACTTCTTTTTTTTTGGCAGTCATTCTCTGACGGATATTGAAAGACATTTAGAAATCAACATAGAAAGACATGTCGAGTTGCCAGTTGCCGTCTCTTATTATGCAGCTTTCAGTTCAGGCATCAGTCAATGCCTCTGACTGCTGACATTCTCCAACCTATTCAGCTCTCTGACAGATTAAACAAAACCGCTGCTTTTCATAATGAAATGATTCTCTGCTTTCCACTCTGCATTCTCTCATTAGCCTCGTTCTCTGATATGTTTTAATAAACTTCACTGTCATTTACAAACCAGTCTGGCTGATATGTCCTCGTTTGTGTGTGTATATGTGCGACCCTGTGGACATGCTCGATGCAGCTGTGTGTGTGTGATGCATTTATTTGGTGGCAGCCTAATCAGATAGCAGTAATTGTGTTTACCCTGCTAAGGGAACATGTGCGCAGTAATTGGTGCCTTGATTAGATCCGCCGTGGCTGTGAGGCTGCTATGCAATCTCCTATTAAAAACGCATTGCATTCAAAACAGGACGCGCAGGCTGTGGCGGAACACTATTTGTTGTTCAGAAACTCCACCTTTTCATTGACAGTGACGCAACAAGGAAGAGGGAGATTGGGAAGGATTGGTCCTAAACGCCACAAGAACTAACAATATGAGCAAAATGACACAAAAAAAAGTAATTTGAAGGAAGTCTTTGAAGAATGTGAGGATCTTGCCGCCTCACGGTATGGGTTCTGCTCCACTCTATTGGTGAAACTAATTGCCTTGTAATTAAAATGATGCTGAGATGTGGTGAAGAATAAGTCTGCTCATGTTTATCTCTTCTCCTGTCTCTGCTTCTGAATCTTTCTCTCTCTTGCTCTCTGTTTGTCTTTTTCCTTATGGGTTCTGAGGGACAGTTGATGTAGAAGGGTAAAGATATCGGCCCGTTGAGAGAGAGAGAGTGTGTGTGTGTGATGCAGGCGGCAGCAGTTGGCTGTGAGTGTAATTAAATGTGAAGGTGGAAGAGAGAGGAGTGAATTGCAGATTCATTTATCTTCTGCCAGTCAGACAGATACGGAGAGTGCATGTGAGGATGGCTGGCAGTTAGTCATGCAGCGCTGGACTGGAATATGAGTGATGGAGTTTGCTGATTGAACTTCAGAGGGGGGTGAGAGAAGAGGAACTGCATGGGTACAGTGTCATGTAGTAATGTTGAAATAGTTCCTCCTCTCTCTTTCCTGAGTTTCTGCACATGTTGGACACAGTTGGTTATCTTCATAACTACTCCTCTGGATAACCATGTGTTTGGGCCTAGCCAGCCGAGAAGACCAGCATGAGTTAGTACTGGTTTGGTGATGGTCTAACCCGGTGGCCATTTTTACTTACCTTGCCAACATTACCACAAATCATTTTGAGCGATGTAGTCTTATATTTTTTATATAAAAATAATTGAACAAAAATACTGCTGCAGGGATGAATCTTTTTGTATTCCACCTTAAAGTTAGCGTAGCATTAACCCTAGTCTCGAGTAGCCCTTAAGACTGACAGCAGAGGATATGGACACTATCGCAGTATTCATTGGCCAAGAACCACCCAAGAGCGAAATGGACGGACGTCCGAGGTGAAATCCGCTTCTTGTGGGAGGGGCAAGTGCTAGGCGGTGGTCTGTTTGCAAGAAAGGCTGCGAAATTTTAAAATACTACTGTCCGAATACATTCAAAATGTTCAATAGACCCGAATTTGATGCTCTATTTGATGTCTTATGTCCCTGACAACTTTTTGAGTCACATTGAGCCACTTGTAAACAACCGCCTTATTCAAGACAGTACAAGAAAGTACAAGCTTTACAAAAAAAAACAAGAAAAAAGGGGAAATAAGGGGTTATTACTAATGTATTTATGCCATAAAATAAATCACAAACATATATTAAGCTTGTGTTCACCACAGACCTTTAACCAAAAACCCATTAAAAAAACAGATTGAGTTTTGGACAGTGGGACCGGAAATGCTAAAATCAGAACTTGTTTCCGAGTTGTAGCCTTCACAAATGGCAGGGCATCTTAAGAAACCGACTGGGAACACCAGCAAACCAGAAATGCTAGATTTACCAACAAAAACCAGCTTGGGCAGGCTAAGAGATCACCTTAAGCTGGTTAAGACCAGTCACTTCACATCAAAACTTGGTTGGCAATTGGCATTATGTGCTCTTTACTGGTACATTGTGGAATATCACCATTGTTCCTTCTGTGAAGTTCACAGTGAGTCACGCCCAGCACACTCGCACCTCTGTGTTCCCTCGAGAGATGTGTTTATGAGTGGACCTCAGGACACGCCACACTCCGGTCAGCATGTCAGATCACTGGTGTGATTCAGTGGCTGGCTGCACTGAGAGTGACATTAGAGGACATAAGAAGGCTAAAGTAGAGCGAGCAGGGGATAAATGCCCTGACACACACATATTCACACCCACAAACTTTGAAAGTTCTGCTCTGCTGACTCATAAGTAGTGGCCATTCTTCACCCCATCTGGTGCTATCTGTCCTTCTCAAGACAGGAAAGGTGGGCACTTCTTTCTCCTTTCTTTCCACCCACCTGTTTTCATCCTCTGTTCACCTCCTCTATCACTATTTATTTTGCTCCTTTAAGACAGGAATTGGTTGATGAATGTGATTTTAACGAGTAGGTGAACCCTGGATTAACAGCTTTTTTGGCATTTATGCTTGCAAAGTCTGTTGCAAAGTGTCCTAACCAGGCTGGACACAATGAAGTGTAAAGCCATAAATCACATATTAATCTTTCATGTTTTCTCCTAACCAGCCATGGCAAATGATGCAAGACATGTCGCGCTCTCAATATCATGTTTTTTTCTTGCTGCCAACTACTCTGCCAATGTTTTTACTCACCCCACCACTAAACAATTTGATTGTATTAAAATTTTCGACAGAAATATTATTTTATATTCATATTATATTATTGTGATATTGTACAGTTTGGGGCCAGTCATAATTTTTTAATAATACTTTGACTCAAAAAGGATTTATTAAAATGATCAAACGTGATAGTAAAGACTTTTATAGTGTTACAAAAAATCTCTTTTTTAAATAAATGCTGTTATTTTGAACTATCTATTCATCAAAGAATTCAGAAAAATGTGTCATGGTTATAATTGGTTATACAAACACAGTGCATAGAGAGCTTCATGGAATGGGTTTCCATGGCAGAGCAGCTGCATCCAAGCCTTACATAACCAAGTGCAATGCAAAGCGGTGGACTCTAAAGCAGTAGAGACGTGTTCTCTGGAGTGACGAATCATGCTTCTCTGTCTGGCAATCCGATGGACGAGTCTGAATTTGGTGGTTGCCAGGAGAACGGTAATTGCCTGACTGCATTGTGCCAAGTGTAAAGTTTGTTGGAGGGGGGATTATGGTGTGGGGTTGTTTTTCAGGGGTTGGGCTTGGCCCCTTAGTTCCAGTGAAAGGAACTCTATCTGGAGTTCCTTTCACAGAGTGATAGAGTGAAAGCAACTCTATCTTGCACCCAGCGCAATTGACTTTGTACACCGACGCATGTATCATTCCTATGTTGCACCCGCGCACAGCGGACTTTTCCCTCCACAGACGCACGTCAGTAAACTAGGGAATGAACTTGCGCTCCCGGGGGCGGTTCAGCAAAAACAGGAGGCGTGTTCCGGCACAAACGTTCCCTGGTGCTATTTTGCAGTTTTAGAAAACAATTCCACCACTGACCAGGAAAAATCATTGCTGTGTCCATGAAAAAAAAAAAGATGTGAAAAAAATAGGCATAAATCTAGCTTACACATTTACCCAAATTATTATACGCCAGTTTAACCAAAGCTAATTTGGGTGGGTTTCTCCCATCCCCATACAATGTCACTTCTCTGTCTTTTACGGCCCTGACGAGAACGTAGGTCTCCTCAGCTGTGAACTGCTCCTGGCGTGTGTCTGGCAAATCCGCCGTTATAATAGCAATCCGCCATGGAACAAGCGCGCCTGCTCTTAAAGGGAATGTGAGAGGACGCTCTGATTGGTTTATTTCACGTTACGCCCCAAACCACACCTCTGAGTAATGAAGCTACTTCAGACCAACCCATTTTAGATTTGCCTCGGGCACAAGAGTAATTTATCCTGCCGGTATAATAGCAATAGCGCCCGGGATCCGCCCACAACGTTACTTGCATTTCGCGTTTTATACTTGCATTTCAGATCGTTAAAATAGGGCCCTTAATGCTTCAGGATACCAAGACATGTTGGACAATTTCATGCTCCCAACTTTGTGGAAACAGTTTGAGGATGGCCCCTTCCTATTCCAACATGACTGCGCACCAGTTAACAAAGCAAAGTCCTGACCTCAACCATATAGAACACCTTTGGGATGAATTGGAGCGGAGACTGCGAGCCAGGCCTTCTCGTCCAACATCAGTGCCTGACCTCACAAATGCGCTTCTAGAAGAATGGTCAAAAATTACCATAAACACACTCCTAAACCTTGTGGAAAGCCTTCCCAGAAGACTTGAAGCTGTAATAGCTGCAAAGGGTGGGCCAACGCAATATTAAACCCTACGGATTAAGAATGGGATGCCTTTAAAGTTAATGTGCATGTAAAGGCAGCTGTCCCAAAGCTTTTGGCAATTTAGTGTATTTCTGACTGGCTGCAATGTTGTCATATCACAGTGACATTTCACATTCAGATCAGAAAATTACTGTACTTGATGCTAGAAACTCTCTTGTATCAATTAAACAATCCAACAATCTTCACGTCCTGTCAATCATTCCATAACCACTTTCAGCATGGTAGCACTATTCTTTCTAATCTCCATCCCCAGAGACATCTCAACTTGTCTCCCTTTCATGGTTCCAGCCTGAAGCTGTAGCAGTGTCTCCTTGTTAGGCACCTCATATTGATTGCCTACACTTCCCACAAAGCAATTTATTTAGGAGCATCTCTTAGGGCACTGTCTGTCTGTTCAGAGTGTTATCTGAAGGCTGTTATCAGAGGCGGTCTAAGCTTTATTCAGTGTTGTATGGAGATGTCGAATGTTAATTGTGGGGTCAGGAGTTAATTGTCTAGTGTAGGACTGTACATAGTTTTTGTCCACCTGCAGATATATTTAAAATAATGAAGTAAGCATTCTGCCCAAAGACTTCTACCTGAAAGAAGCTAGCCTTAAGCCTTCACGTTCATCTCAAAGGGTCTAACTGATTTGATCCCTAAAGTTGTCATCATGCCACACAAAAACTGGGCAATTACACACAGTCAAGAGGATCCGAGATGGCCGTAATCTCTGTGTCCGTTTGTGAATAGGCATGCAGACAGACAGGACAAAGGTCAGGTCATGGCCTGTCTATCCCAGAAAAAACAAACAAAAAAACACTCACACACAAATGCACACAAGGTCAAGATGGATTATTCATTGGTTTTGACAGATGCAAGTATTTAGCTTCAAACACCACTGGTTTGCAAAATCTGTGCACTGTAGTTGAATAATTTTACCCGTTTAAAAGGATTTATTGGCTGGATTGATTGGAATGAATCCCAAAAATGCAAATTCTGACATAATTTGCACACACTAATGTTGTTTAGATAGATTTGTATTTGTCCTCGAGAGGAAATTTGTTTCCACCATAGATGTGTACATAATACAAACACACACATAACATATTAAGAACATGAACATAAACGTATACAAAAAAACAAAACAAAAAACAAGTGTATTAGTCTGTGTATTTGTCTGTGTATTTAGAGCTCGATACAGGAACAAAACTCTTACTAAACTTGGCCTTTCTACCAAGTTTGGGCTGTGACACTTTAAAATGGACACCAAAGAACCTTAACTAAATATATTATTTGTTATGTATCCTTCATAGTTTATTGAATGACATTTTTATTCATTTAATTTATAGGTTGATGTTGGATATTTAATTCTGCATGCTCATTTCCATTATTCTTACATTTATGTTATACGGTATATTAATCCAATTCTTAATCCTTTAAACTCTTATTGAATAGCACTGTTAAATGTAATCTTTTGCAAATCTCAAAATTAATATGCATTTTTACACGGTACATTATAACGTTGTGATGCTTAAATTCCCTTGTAGCATTTAAAACTATTTTATTTATTTATTTAGTTAGTAAGTTAGTTAGTTAGTCAAGGTAGTATACAATTTTAATAGTAGACATTTTCAATATATCAGCCATAATATAAAAACAATTGGGTTGTTGCCACAGCCTATTATAATAATTGGACACTTTGGGCTCGATTTACTAACAGCTTGCAACAGCACAAACACTCTTTTGGTGTTAAAAAAACCTACTGTCAGGATTTACTAAAGACACGCAGTGAAAAATCAGCGCTAAAAAGGCATCTTATTCCATATGCATTTGTTGGAGTTTCCCTTTCAGACGCAAAGTTTATTGGATGAGAATATTTAAATTAATCATGCAAGGTTTGCGCTAGTCAATTTACAGGTATTTGCGTCATTATTTACCGCCCAAAATAACATGTTTTAAACCAGGCGCTGATTGGCCCTCCTCTTGATAGATTGTGTTGGTCATTATGGAAATGATCCGTCTGTGTTCTTTAATTTGTGTCGTCAGTAGATCACGCGCTGAACTTTCCACTCCCATTGGCGCTTTTATGGGATTGCGCTCTCATGCTTATTTGTCCTGTTCAGTAAATCTGACCCTTTGCCTATATGGCCATCTCTAATGGGGTGAATGGTGGGACAAATGATTGGGGGCCTGCAGGTCCAGGGGAGCATATAACGAAGGTCCTGATTCTGCCTAACATCATATTGTGTGTTCCACTGAAGAAAGAGAGTCATATGGGTTTGGAACAACATGGTGCTGAGTAAATTAGTAAATTAAGGAACTATCCTTTTAGCAGATATCTGTTGGTGCATTAAGCTTACAGTAGATGTGTGTGTGTGCGTGTGTGACTCTTGGCAGAGGTTAATGTGCTAACACACCGGCCATGTGGTTTGAGAGATGAGTTGGCAGCGAGTGGAAGCGGTACGACTGGGAAGACTATGACAATACAGCGAGAGGACAGAAATGAAGCATTCACATTGACCTGAGCATCTGCTGCTTTCACTGGAAGAGACTGGCAGGTTGACAATGGAGTGCACTATAAAGGCAGTTGTGTAGAAAGGACTTAAAAGTTCTCTTCTCACAAACTCAAAACGAACCATTTGAAGGTGAAAACATGACATATCAATGACTGGCACGTCTTAACACATATTTGGAGAATGTGTGCAATGACAAACTGACAGCTTTTCACTCAGGAACTTTTCCAAACATTGTCTTGCAGAATAAGAGTTGGACGCACTTATAGTAGAGTAGTTTTCACTGTTGAATTTAATATGAAAGTATATTTATCTTAGATATTATTTTTACTGTGTAATTAGTTAGTGCATTTTAGGAAACTTTACCAAAAAACATTGACTAGCCTGTATGTTCATACTTCTGAGAAAAATGTACTTTCTAAACATGAGCTTAATGTGGCATGTGTGCTAACTGCTAAAGCTATAGCTCTGACTAGCCTGTACATTCATATTTCCGCGAAACATGAAAAAAACTGAGTGATGATTGAAATGAATCCGTAAATGTTGATTTGAACCAGTTAATTAAAATGAAAATTATGATTCAAAAAGCTAGCTAAAATGAATCAGACTTTCCAGCGCTATCTGAAAGAGTGTTGTTTATTGCTTCAGCTTGCTTGGTTGCACAATATAATGAGGCTTAGAATAAGTGATGTAACATTTTGTCATGCTAGCTACACTGTTAATCGTTAGGGAAAAATAGCTTGTTACTGGAAAATCTATACTATTTTGAAAACAGCTTAGTGAAAAATGTAGTTATGTTTGCATGGTTGCTAATGTTGCTAAGTAGCATTTTTTTTTTACTATGCTACTGCCACATTTTTTATGTTAGCAGTGACTAGGAGCTTGTCTTTATGCTCTGACCCTTTTTGTCCTTTGGACATGAGTGCGTCCCTCATTAACAACTTGCTCTTATAGCCCTCTGTCCTACACAGTCACATCAGAATCGCTAAAGAGTCCTACACGGCATAATGTAAGGTGCTCCACTTGTCATCATTGTTATGCTAACTTTATGCTAAATGCTGACTGGCCCAGAAAAGGTCATTCTCAGTATAATGGGGAGTCATTGTCTGTTGTCATGGGAGTTAGCCTCTATAGACCTCTGGAAACCAGTTGTCCTCCTGCCAGTGCTGGGTCACCATGATTTTGCCAAGTAAGACTTCTCCTGGATCAACATTTATTGATCCTGGAACGACATTCCTGTTTAGTCATAATTTAGTCAAATTTAGTCATAACCCATCCCTACACCTTAACCTAACGCTACCCATAAGTTAACCATAAAGGGGATGTGATGGGTGCGGGAAATAACCCTGGTTATGTACGCCTAAACATAAACTTTAAATTTTCCCTCAAATCTGATTGGTTGATTGAAATCTTGTTCCAGGATCAACAAAGACTTTGATCCAGGAACATGTTGTACTTGGTGAAATCACGTTTACCGTAAGGACTGATGATAGATATCGTCCCTAAGTGCCAGTTTAACCAGGCTGGAAGGCCAGCTAGCTAAACCAAGTAAAATACCATTTTATTTTATTTTTTTATATATATCTTTTTTTACTTTGTAGTTTTTATTTCTTCAGCAAGTTTAAGCGAGATATTGAGTTACATATGCAAATAGCGTAATATTTGAACAAATATGACTCTGGAATGACTTGTCGAGCATTTAAATGATCCTTAAGTCTGGAAAACTTTTCTGGACCAAAAAATAAAATTATACATTTAGTCCTGCTTCACTTAGCGTTCACACTGGCATTTTTAACACAACCTAAAGATACAAAAATAAATAACACTTTTATGACCTATATTTCAGTCGAACTGCACCAGCGTTCATTTGGAAGCAGATCGAGACCCACATATTCAGGGGTCTTGGTGTGCTTGTATGGTTCGCACCAGGGTTTGGATGGTAGTGTTCACGTTAGTATTAATTTTGTCAGCTATTTTTTAATTTAGTCTTAGTCCTGTGTCAAACGTACTTTTCATTTAATTTTTATGTAGTCAACCTTGTCCTGTTTTTGTTTAGTACAATTTTAGTTGACTAAATTTCTGGGCATTTTAGTGTACTTTTATGAATGAAAACATTTTTTCATCATGCTGTATTATGGTTAAACTGATAATAATGATTATTCTCCTCAAGATTATAATCGCATTATAATCGTGTCATTTTAGGTCTTCTTTTTCCTGAAAAAAATAAAGGAGATATTGGTAAAGTTATTTTTTTTATTACATTTTAGTCTTGACTTTTTACGTCAATGTCATTTCATGTTCATATGACGAACATTTTTGCCATAGTTTTTTATTAATAAAATGAACACTAGTACACAATTATTCAAATTAATCACACTAACAGAGCAATCACACAAGAGTTCCTTTTAATCGGACCAAATTTGCCAAGTGAAACCTTCGTGTTTTTTTTTTCTGTAACCATTTACAAAGTTGCCTAGTGTTTTAAAGGTTGAGTATTGTATTCCAGTCTTTAATGCGTCTGGCAAATTGCTCAGCTTACTTTTGTCAATGCACCTAAATGCTTTTCCAAGTCATCAAATCTTGAACAACTATTTTGCGCTTTCAACAACTCTACATCCCACTTCAACTTTCCACAGCAACGCATTTCAGACCAGCGATCGATTCGGCCCATCAGGTAACATTTAAGTTGCTGTGTTGTCAATAAAAAGCTGGGAGCTCTTATTTTTGCAGGCTGAATGCACAGTGAACATCTATTTAGGCCCGGGACAAAAGGCCATTGACTTGTAGACAGCCCGTGCACTGTGGGAAAAGGTCAGCGAGTAGGTGCTAGTCATACCTGGTAAAACTGAATAACCTGCCATTGATTTTGCTGCACACTGGACGACAAGCAAATCAAAGGCCCTCTAAAGTGCATTTCAGTGCTCACAGGTGCAGAGCGGCTGTCAAATACCCGAAGTTGCTGTACATCAGGGTACACCCTGCTAAGAGAGTCACATGTGCGATAGCTTTATCCGTGTTATTCTTCGTGGTGTTGTCTGAGATGTCATTATGTGGGAGAAGAAACTCTTCCTTAAAGGATTTGTTTGTGCAAACATTCTTTCATCATTTACTTTATTTATTATGTGGAACACAGAATGCTCTGATTTTTAAGCTTGAATCTCTGTTGCATAGAAAATAATGACTAGTGCAATTGTTTTGGGCGGAAATAAAGTCAGTGTGGTTGGGAAAAACAGGATTAATTGATAAGTGTTTTTATTTTTGGCTGTACTATACTTGTTAAAATTTTCCTTTCCTTTTTCTGTCTTTTGGCAGAGGGGGGAATCAGAATAAAGAGTCTCAGAGAGTGTGAGCGAGTGAAAGAGACAGATAGAGAGAGAGATTGATGGCTATGTCTTGTGAATTCTGCACAGACAAACAGGATTGGAGTTTTAAGGACGTGTACAGGGTCAGGAATTGAGCAGACGAGCTGAAGCTACACTGAAACATGGCTGCCGCAGGCTGGGGGAGTTCATGGATGCGAAGAAGCTTCACGCTCATTTCAATATCACTCTATCAAGGGATGTGATGTGAGACGGTGAACTCTCAACAAGGTTCATAGCATAGGTTATGGTTTAAATGAGTTTAAAAAATAGGCTACCCGTTAAAAATGGCCGATTTGCACAACTGGTCATTGAAAATGCATTAGTATACACTCTTATTAGTATATATCTCTAGTTACTTTGCCTACTCTATTTGTTCAAAAGGTTTTATTTATTTATTTGTTGTACTTGTTGAGTCACAGTTAGTACCTGCAGGTGCTGCAGCTTGTGTGTCTGACAGAATGTTTTTCAAACTGATGAACAAGGACAAGATATGCAAATAAAACTGTAGAACAATCCTAAAAGTTTCCCGCAAAATACCCAAGGCTGCATCTTTACGAACTCCCTATTCCCTGTGGAACATAATTCAGAAGACGCACTCCCACAAAAGCATACATTCAGCGATATGTGTATTCACACAGGCATACACGTACAACTATACACACACTCTAAAAGCGCATTCATTCGTCTCCTGATGATAAAAGAGTCATAAAGGTCTGACTGTTATGTGCTTATGTTTTTTTCTGGTCAGACTTCAATTCCCCAGCAACATATATTCTCATCTCCCCTTTTTGACTTTTTCCGACAAACCGCAGAACTTTTTACTGGTATCTCTCTGGTAACTCGGCAGACTGACCTTGACACTTGTAAAGTGTCTCTTCGCAGCCCCTTGACTGCTTGAACACTCTAATGAGTCATGTGTATCCTGTCAGGACCGAATGACCTCAGCTCAGCCTCAGGTTAGACCTGCACCACGCTGACACGATGGCAGGACAGGAGCACCCGCTTACATTACTGCTGCACTGCCCCCCGGTGAATTGGTTCTCAGACTGTAACTTTAAACAGACTTCCAAACTTCCAAAATGATGGTATATTCAGAGGGAAATAATCTAGAGCCAGATTCTGTTGTTCTGAAATATAGGATATATAAGGCATCTTACTTATCCATGTAAGTCCCCCTGTGGTGAAAATACAGCTTTTAATGTTGCTCATACGTCTATGTGGTGTTTTCAATTTGCTTTAAGACAAACCATGTGCAAAATCACTATTGCTGAGTATTTTCTCCTTAAAACTGCAGTGAACCAAAGACAGTCTCAAAAACTCGAAATTTGAAATCGCTGGTGTTTCTGACGCCACAAACTACGTGTGATCGTCAACGAGTGGATCTCTGAGCTGGTGTGAGTGAGTGGAGGCGGGGCTAATTAGCTTATAGAACTGCATATACTAAATGAGGCAAGGGTGTAGTGTTACATTAAAGCTTTTTCCACAGGAAAAAAAACGCCATAAAAATGTAATTTTGGTGATCAAAGATGAGTTTTAAGGGATAAAATGATTGACTGCAGGGGGACTTAAAATGTTAACTTAAAGCTTCTGTCATCATAATAATAATTTATTATAGTGTAGAAAACAATTTGCCTTTTTTTTTGTAGCTTATTTATCTGCAATCCAAGAATATTTTTTTATATATTAATCAGCTAACATATGTTTGACATCAGTTTTACTGTACATTGTCCTGTAGTTTAAGTTCAGCTCTCTGTATCTCTTGCCGGTTCCTTTAGTTTAGCCTCAGCCTCAGTCGTGAGCCCACGGACTGTTGGCTAAATGTCTGATGCATAAGGCACACAAAATTGGTAACACTTCAAAAGTTTCAAAGTTGACATCTGATTGGTTGAATTCTCCAGGATTTCCAGGAGATGTGTGCATCACGTTCTTAACGGTCTACCTGGAAACAAAGCCGCCATGAAACCAAACACCCTCATGGAAGAAGAAAGCCGTCGTGTTTACAACTGTGACTATTCTTATCAGTTTCGTATCAGATCAACTAAACGCTGGATTTTCAAAAGTATGTGAAGTTTGCGGCATAGTCTCTTTAAAATACAACCAAGGTCTTTAAATGCCTATTAGGTCTGTTATTGTAGAGACATCAATCTTACATTTTCACACCCCTAAACATGATGCTGAATACAACAAACTGTGATTGGTTGCTTCACAATGAAATCTGCGATTGAGTCCAGACCTTCTGCTGTGAGTCTGATGCGAGACTATAGAGAGTTGCACAATTATATTACTGTAGATAATAATAATAAAAAAAGATGGTCGTATGTTGCACAATTCAGCATTCCAAATAATCCCACATTTTAAATAATTACATTAAATGTTTGTTTACTTTTTTGTGAAACAACTTTCCTTTTGTTTACACTCTTTGCAATCCAATCAATTCCAATAAAATCAACCCCTGCCCAAATCCTGTTTCATTTTGACCATCTCATCGACATAAAATGGGTTGTAAACAGTATTCATGTTGACTTTTGTAATCAATTTTTTCGAAACTTGCTTTGCTATTGATTTTGTTGAAACTATAAATTATCCCTGACTTATTTTGTCTGATGCATGACAAAAAAAAAAAAAAACTACCCAGACTTAACTGAGAAGTGCAATTTAAAGTTGGTCCATTACTCCGGTAAAGATTGCTGTCAGTCATGTTCTAGATTTAGTAAATCTACAATTAGAGAAATGCAGAGAGATAATACATACGTTTCTCAGAGCAGAATTGATCCTCATGTTCTGTTGACAGGCCTGTCTGACAACATGCTATTAAAGAGATTTAGCTTTTGCAAAGACAAAACGTGATATTACCCAAACAACACACTGCAGGTGTTCCTCAACCCACAGCATTCAGCTGTGTTCTGGAGTGAGGTTTTTTTAATATAAAAAAATACTGATTTCTTGAATGTGTTTGTGCAAATCATTGCCTAGTGATGTAGAACCCTGTTGTGCTTTTACCTGCGGTAGTTGAGCACTTGTGCTAGAACAAAAAGGAAAGAAACGAAAAGGAATAAAAACAGATGCCACTGACATTTTTAAAGAAGATTGTGAAAGTTTTGCCCTTTCCAATAGTAATCATGAAAGCATTCAGGCAGGACTAGAAGACTTTGACTGTGCAGGGCCAGAATGATGCTAATAATTTCGTTTTATACAGTATGTGAATGCTCCAAATGAACGTTAATGTGAACAGAACCCCATTTAATGTGAACTGAATCCAGTTTCAATAGTAGCTGAGACTCAGTTGTGATCAGGTTAGAAGATTTTGCTTGGGTATATATTGCTGAACAGGAACATTAGAACTAATCTGCATAATTTGTACCAAGTTTGCCAGGCTCATGTAAATAAATTAGTTTCGAAGCAGTTTAGGCTGTTTAAAATTAAAAAAACACATTTTCTACAAATTAGTTTAACAGTGCCCTAATGTTAATATACTGTGGAAGCAAGGCTTCATTTATGCTAGTTATAGTAGGCATTACAAATCAAATGTGAAAGATGAAGATAGAATTGTTACACTCTCTGTTCCTTTCACTGCGTGCGTAAAACATGCACGGCAGCATTTTCCATCTGATAAATTGGCCTTTTTCTCAGATATGGCAGACAATTGAATGAAGGGGCTGGTTGTGTTGAGGCACATCTAATCTTCCAGCTATACAGTATGTGCTGCGTCTCCCTCAGGTCTTGTTGGCTGTTATTAAAATGTGCTTTTCCATCAAGACAGGACCCAAATGTACTTACAGTCTCAGTTCGTTCCATTCTCACTCAAATAGCCGTAGCAAAGCAGCAGACTATTTCTCCTCACTGCTCATCGGCAATCATCTTTCCTCCAAATGTGCATTTGAAGCCTGGATAGAGAGGGGAAGAAGTGGGAAGGAATATGCTAGATTTATTGCTTTGCTGTGATGGCATTATTGCCACTCGGCACTCACTGTGTTTAGGTGATGTTATTCTTTTGCTGTGATAAAGTAGCTTTTTATTTTTCTGTGGTTCAGTGTTTCATATAGTAAATGATGAGTTCTGGGGGAGAGAGGCGTACCGGTGGGAGGGTGTTTAGTGCTGAGTTATAGGCCCTGTAACTCAACTATGGAGCCATTTTGTTTAGAGAAAGTGATACATGATCTTGGGTGCAGAGTGTCCAGTTTTTATACAATAACAGACGAGAGCTGCTACCAGCTAAAGCATTCTGCTATTTATTCATTTTTTTGTCAAGAGAGACAAGTGTTTTTTTATGTATCAGCCTCAGATGGCATGTCCATGGATTTATATGCATATATTTGTATGAATTTAATGCATGTCTTTTGACTATTGCATGTATTGCATATTGAAAAATGCCAATTAATGTTAATATCTAAAAAAAAATACTCTTGAAAAAGACATATTACACTCTTTATTTATATTAATGTATTTAAAACAACAACAACAACAACATTACAAATGCATATGCACGTAGTTATATACATTTGTATCTTTTCAAGTCGTGTGGTCTGACCAGCATGTCAAATTTGATTATGTATAAAAAATGTTAATTAATTATATTTATTTACAATGGTTTTTAACTTGGGAAATATGTTTAAAAAATTTTTTTTTTAAAATTGTTAATACAATTATGTAAAATAAAAAATAATAAAATTGTCTAGAATTTACTTAAGGTGTTATGGCAATAGTTATGGAAAATTGTTTTCCCTGATCTTTATCTAGGGCACTCTTAGATGTCATAAACTCTGATACAGAATATTGTTTTGTTTTTTATCTGTTCACAAAGTTTACAAGGTACCAAATTGCTAACCAATTTAACTATTCTGAAATATTTAATATTAAGTAGGAAAATGCCAAACCATTTCATTGCTCAATGTCAATTTGCTAATCGAATTTCATCTTAGTTGAAGAAAGTAAGTCAAGAGTTAAAGTAACTATACTCACGTTTCAGAGGAGAGTCGGTTATCTGTAGGAGGAACAGCAGGGTCAGGTAGACTGAAAGACGGAGGTATAAGGGACGACGTCTTGTTGAATGACTGCTTCAATTGAAAGTGACAGCAGGGAGGGCAGGATAGGGGATTTGGAGGGAACAGAAGAACAGGACATTGTGGGAGCAAAAGGGTCATGACTGCCACAGGCGATGCCTCAGGGTTGCCACAGTCATTGACAGTTCACCTGTTGCTTACGTGTCTTAGTCAACTCCATGAACATACATAAAGGAACACGTAAGCCTGTGTGTATATTAATGTGTGATTGCTTTAGCTTTAATGATAATTAGCTATTTAGTCTTGCTGGTATATACATGACCACCCACTGCACTGTTAGCAAACATCTCAACACCACCCACGCTTCTGTGAGAAGCTAATGCAAATACAGTATGTGCTGCACACTTTCCTCTTAATAACAAAATAAACAATGACAAGAGGTGAGAAAACAGTAGTTAGAAAGCATCTGATCATAGCAATGTGGATGTTTGCACAAGCTCTGCAATTCGTCACTCCATTCAAGTCAAGTCATGTCACGTTTATTTTTATAGCCCTTTATAAAATTGCTTTAAAGTAAGCAGCTTTACAGTATTAAACATGAAAAACTGTCAGTGTCTCTTCCAGTTAGAATTACAACTTGAGTTTCTACTATAAAGCAGCTCTCCAGTGTGTTCATGGACTGGGCTGCATTTCTCAGAAGCATCGTGAGCTAAGGTGAACTTAGAGATCATTGGTGCCAATGGTTCTACAATCTACTTTGGCTTAATAAGGCTATGTTTAAGGCTATGCACCAAGTCCGCGCGCCTGCGTACAACCTTCCTTCTACTTCTCTCCCTATAGTAGACTTTTGCGTTTTTACCCTTTAGACGGGAACTCAAGGGTAAGCTCAAGGGTGGAGCGTTTTTAAGATTCCCACTCTGGAGGGTGGTTTCACTTTTTTGCGTTTTTAAGCCCCAAAAACGCCGTCGCCGTGTAAACGAAAGGCACATCTGATAAAATATTTTTTACGTTTTCACCCGCGAGCGTTCTCGTGTAAACAGGGCCTTAGAAATGCAGCCCTGAACAGAAGAAATTAACTGGAGAATATTTCATGGCCACGGATCAATGGTAGTTCGAAAGTCTTTAACAGCCGGAGCAAATTTTTCTTTTGGCAAGCTGTTTCAAACTTTAGAAACAAACTCCAAAATAACTTCATTATAGCCTGATTTTGTTTGAAGTGACGTCACACCAGTTCGACCTTCGATTTTGCTTGAATTATATCGGGGCCGTTTTAGTGAAAGCAGGTTTTTAATTCCTGAAGGATGAATCTCTCTCTCTCTCTCTCTCTCTCTCTCTCTCTCTCTCTCTCTCTCTCTCTCTCTCTCTCTCTCTCTCTCTCTCTCTCTCTCTCTCTCTTCTCTCTCTCTCTCTCTCTCTCTCTCTCTCTCTCTCTCTCTCTCTCTCTCTCTCTCTCTCTCTCTCTCTCTCTCTCTCTCTCTCTCTCTCTCTCTCTCAGAACGCAAACTTGATTGCAAACATAAGTTACATAAAATACTCAGTGGGAATTTGCCTCCCTACTCTCTGCTGAACACTGAACTGTGAATGTGTGTGAGGGATGGGGGCTTTGAAATGATGGATATAAAGCTCAGTTTCCAGCACAGCTTGCAAATTGTTGTTTAATTTCTTCAGGCTCGCAGCAACATTTCATTCAAACCCTCAGCTTCAGGTTTAATGTGCTTTATTGGCATGACAAATTATTTGTATAATTCGTATCGCTAAAAGGTTTGAAGTTTAATTGCATAGAAGGAAAACTTAAATAATGTACATACTGTAGATAGAGTGAAGTGATTTCACAAAATTACTAGGGAATAAAAGAAAAAAAAATGATACATTTTCTCTTTCTCTTCCATCTATCTTGTACCGAGGCCAGATTTTTGCTGTTAGTTGTATGTTAGAGATGCACGATGAAACAGTGTATCGTCCAGGACTGATGACAGTTTTCAGTGGATGTGATCCGACAGTCTGGGGTTTATGGGACCTCTCTGTCTCTCCTGTCTGTTCTTCTGAATTGATTTGTGTGGATTCTCTCCACAGGGGTCAGGAACACTGCAGAGAAACTTTTGACTGTAGAAAATGATGAATGAATCCTAGATCTGCCACATAATCACACACACACGCACACGCACACACACACACACACGCACACGCAGACACACACACACAAACACACACACACACACACACACACACACACACACACACACACACACACACACACACACACACACACACACACACACACACACACACACACACACAATCACATACAGTTTTATGGAGAATTTCCATAGACATAATGGTTTTTATACTGTACAAACTGTATATTCTCTCCCCTTACACTAACCCTAAAGGCCATTGCACACTGAGTCCGAAATTTTCGTATGCGTTTTTTCGTATTCGTGATTCGGTGGCTCTGAATTGTCAAAGCTCCATTCAAACACCATTCAAACTGCTTGTTACGGGTGCGAAAAACGCAGAAAATCTAACCCGCTTCGATTTTTTTGTGACGGACGAAAGTTGCGGAGGCAGTGTGCAAGCGTGATTGACATAACGTGAGGTCGTATTAATTTTTTAACGTGCGAAAATTTCGGATGCGAATTTCGGACTCAGTGTGCAATGGCCTCAACCCTAAACCTTCCCATCACACAAAACTTTCTGCATTTTTACTTTTCAAAAAACATAATTCTGTATGATTTATAAGCTGTTTTCATCATAGGGACCAAAAAAATGTCCCCACAAGGATTTAGGATATTGCCATTTTCTAGGACCATGTTGTTGTTTTTTTACTCAGATTCATTATAATACCATGGCTTTCTTTGAAGTAGTTTTAAGTACAGTGTAAATACCATTGTAAATTAATATGTAACCATTTTGTACCAAGGAATTGAAATGATTGCATCATGGTACTGTTACAGTACATTTTTTATACTGGTAAATTTTTATTAAAACATTCTGTGCCATTTTCGAACCTCTTAATTTAGTTTTAAAAGACTAATATATATATTATATATGTCTGGTGACAGTTTTTAGATAGCAGGCCCTCACTTACTGTATATAGTGCAAACAAGCACACGCATTCACACTTAACATCTAAACTAGGTCTGAATACAGTGCGTCCCGTGGAGAATTGGCCCCATTTTGTCCATTCTACAGAAGGCTGATAAGATGCTCTCACATCCTCACTGATGGATATCTCACACACTTTGATGTTTTCTTACCCATCAATAAGATTAGCAAAAGCTTTTTTATATCTCCCCGCCTTCTCTCTTAAGAGGAGAGTGAATGAACATAAGGTCATTAAAGAAGATCGATAGATGAAGCTGTAGTCAGTTTTATGTTGGGGAAGTCAGGTTCATGGCATGTGTGTTGAGAGAACAGTAAATGAACCAATGCGTTATACTTAAAGTGTCTGCTTTAGTGCTTTTGTCAGCAGTGACCTACATCAACACAAAATTTCAGACGCGTGTACATGCACGTGTGTGTATTCGCGCGCACGGCTTCTTGTGTTGTCTCTCGACTGCATCTCACTTGAGGGGGATTTAAGATCTATCAGATTTAAATTCGACCAAGGCTTGAAAAACTGTACTATTCTTTGAAGTCTAACGAACTCAACGTTTTTAAGCAACTTCAAACGACAACACGACTATCGCTTCTGGTCTCAGAAGGAACATTAATTAATTTCCATTTTCATCTGGAAGGATAAATAAATAACACAAAAAGAGGTTTACAACACCAAACAGATTGAATCCTGCTAGCGCCATAGCATGCAGCCCAATATGATTAAACATAAGTTTGTGTGTTTGTGTTTGCATTTTCTTTAGACTTAACTGACCATGGTTATATTACTCAGTACTAATGATACTGTGGAAAAATTGGTATAGTTACAATCTTTTTTTTTTTTTTTTTAGAGCCAGTACTGTTTGTATAGTTTTATACTGATCTATGTTTGATACAGAGGGAAATAAATAGGGAAGGAAATAGAGAGATAAAAGATAAAAGAAGTCTTGAGAAACAGAAAGCTTGGAGAAAATACAAGGTAGATGCAGAGAGAGAGAGAAAGAGAGAGAGTTTAAAGTCGACAGCAGCCGCCTTAATTCAATAAAGACGGGAGCTGTGTTGTAAGAAAATGAAAAGTCTTGTAGGGAGTCATTAGGCGATGTGTGGTTGCTGGCATTGACACAATGCCACGCGGAGATGCCAGCCCAGTAGTAATAAAATGAGTGTGTGTGTGTGTGTGTGTGTGTGTGAGAGAGAGAAAGTGCATAGAAGTGGGCGAGGTAAGCAGCCCTCATGTTCTTTCTATCTTTTTCTGAGATTAAACCATTTTTTTCTTTGTGTAATTTCAGATGTTTTACAGTGCAGTATAGTTCAAGGTTATACAAAAACAGAATATATTCGCTTTTTTTTTTTTATTCGCTTATTTATGCGTTTTTCAAATTATTCCTATAAAACATCTCTCATGAATTAGCAGGTTATATAAATAATATTACGTGTTGATAAGTTGATTTAAATCATAAAACTTTGATTTTGGCGACAAGGTCTCTCCAATAAAGTTAGCTATTTATTTCCGTCTATACTATACTATATATCGTTTTTTTCTGATTGGTAATTCACCTAATTGTGCCTGCGGTTTATTGGCTAGTTTCTGATTTGCTAGTTAATTAGTTTATTAATTTCCTATGGATCATTAGTTCATTGTCTTTAAATGTTACTGTTCAAATGGAAAATGGTGCCGGGAAAATTGTGACACCTTTTAATCAGTGTTTCTGTTTAGCTTGTGTCTATGATTTTAAATTCTAAATATTTAATAATATTTGTATTTATTGTTCTTTATTTTTTCATGAACTTCAAATAATAATAATAAATAATAAAAAACTAAATGAACATACATCAGCAAACAAAAATATTATTATTACAAGCATACATTTTAATAATATGTATTCAATTAATAATATCTTCTATTGATAATCCGGTTTCATACTAACATTGATAATTTGTATGTAAATTTGTAAATTAAAATGAAATAGGTCTCACATCTTTATTATCAGCTAACAATTATGTCAGCGTTATCAATGTTATATTATAATTTAGCAGTTAAAGCGTTACTTTAAAATATTTTAATTTGTGGGGCCTCTGGTTTTTTGGGATTACAGTTGCAACTGCATAAAGCAGTTCAATCTCCTGTGCCCTCCTTCAATTAGACCTACAGTAATGTCAACAGCTCACTGTAGCTTGCTGCCAGAGTTCCCTCATTTTAAAGGGCCATGGGAGTGGGTGAGATCCAGACTTCTCTCCAAGAAACAGCGAGCTGTCCTCAGGCTGAATGAGGACTTTGGAGCCCTGCAGGGTAGAGAGCTGGAGCTCATTTCAAGACATCTCTACTTGGACAGTATAGTTTGCTGCCTTCTGACACAGATATATCCACCCACACACTCAGCCGGTCAGTTCTTTACCGCCAAAGTTCAGTCCCTGAGGTTGGCAGTAATAATAAGCGGCATTGCAGGTGCAGCGTTCTGAACTGGGGGGAAATAAATGAGTGTTTATCCTTCCCATCCTTGCCGCTGAGGGACAGCTGAAAGTTATCATCTTTCCGGAGCTCTCCACAAACTGTCAGAGTTGGATTCAGAGCATGGGTTAAAGCACTAGTTCAGCTAAAAATAAAAATTCCATCTCCATTTGCTCCCCCTCATGTCGTTCCAATCCCATATGACATTGTTTATTTTGTGGAACACAAGATGGTTTCAACTTTTGTTGTCCGTTTAATTAAAGTCAGTGGAGTCTAAAACAACTTTCGTTGAACAAAAAAAGAATGAGTGTGTTTCTTCCATCATGTGTGTGACGACCTTCGAAGAGTTGTTAATTTATCAGCTGTCATGAATGCTCCTCTTCATCAGCTGCCTAATGTATGTTTTATGCATGTGAAGAACATAGACTACTATTAATTATGGCTCATCTCTTACTTCAGCATAATGCCACATTGTGTCAGTGTTATTGATATATGTTGCACTAGAAGCCCAGAGCAATTTCTCTCAGCACTCCTATAGATGAATGATTGTTCAGTTGCTTGGACAGCCCGCAATACACCACAGATTGGCAGTGAAATCCATTGGATGGGTGCGGAGCATCTCATACATATTTGGTACTCTATACACACAGTTTAGTAGCATGTAAAAACATACCTGAGGCATAATCTGGAGTTAAACTTCAGTGCTCAAACCTTTCCTTGTGACGAGGAATGCACCTATTGACTCTTTTAAAGTTCTACACATGGGGTTCTCTAAAGCTTTTTAAGTTTCTCAAAGAACTTGTTTTGCTCTTTCTGAAGGAGTTTCTCCAGAGGTTTCCACCAGTGTGGCAATCTGAGGAACTCATATAAGAATCGTTTTTACCATAATTTTCTGGTCACAAAATTCTTGTTTATTGCTTTCTATTCTGAATCCCGACCTGAAATGCCCACCCTTCCTCTCAAAATAAGTATAACTTGTCCTACACCGCTCTGAATGGGGTTCAAACCAGCGTCATCCAGCATGAGGCTTTGTCTGCATGAGCACGTTACACTCGCCCCTCTAAACCTCATTGCTATCACATCAAGGCACCAATTTATTTAGTTTTACTCTCACTGCTCCAAGCGGGATTGGACTCTGCATCAACCGGCATTGGAGGCGGGTGCGCTAACAAGGATGCTAAATGCTTCTGCCTCTAGCATCGGTTTCTAGTGCGCCTTTTGAGGCCATGGAGGTGAGCTTTAGCTGCACAGGCCTTATTAGATGGCCTCCATTACATCTCACCCCCCATTACCTCTCTTAAATCAGCATCGACCGGCATTGGAAGCAGGTACACTAACAAGGACACTGAAGACCGCAGTCTCTAGTGTCAGTCAGTCAGTCAGTTTAGCTTCCCCAAAGCTGGTGCATTCCGTTTGCATAATAGTTTAATTCTTGACGCAACCGTTGAGCTGCAACAATGGAGAACTTAAAGAAACAAGGTCAACATAAGATACTACTGATACCACAACAATACAAGAGCTAAGTGAGGCAGAATGAGTGAGTGAGAGAAATGTCAAGATGGTAAAGGGAGAAAGACATACACAAAAGGGGCGTATATGGGGGTCAGCGGGTTGACTGAACGATGGTGTTGCTGTGAGTAAGGTCTCCCAGTCCTTCTTGATTGTTTTTTATTATTGAACATGTTCTCCTTTCACCCTTCCTTCTTATATATGCTATCAATTAAGCCTAAGCAAGTTTATGTGTGTCCTGGCATGTGTCTGTTTGCCTTTGTCTTCTGATCAAACTGCAGGCTCAGACCTAATTGGGTTTGTTTGTCTTTGCTTCACTGAGTGTGAGCCAGTTAATTGGTCTACATCCTTTGAGGCTCATCGATTGGTCAGTCCAGTTATCCAGTTATAGGCTTTGTGATGAAGGTGTGGGAGGAACCACTTGATATTTCGATGCCGGGATTGGCCGATAGGCGTCCACTTTGATGTGAGAGCTCAAAAAAGAAAAAAAAGGCTTTCATCCCTCCTATCGCCTAACACCAGACCTGGACACAGCACTTTTACTTTGAAACCAACCTTTCACCATCATGCCCCGGGTCTGACATACCTGCAATTACGGCCACACACATGCAGCAGTCTTGACCTTCATTCTGAGCTGCAAATATGGCGGCAAATGCGGGGCATCTGGGGGTTCAGAGTTCCGGGTTGATTTTAAACCTCCAGGCTCATGCAGACAAACTCCAGCTGGAACTCAGCAACTAGACTGAGATTAAAGATCTAACTGCTCGAACAGAACACAGTATAAGAAATATGAGGATGTGGGCTGGGTTAAATACAGGCTATTAGAATATCGCTTGGTATTTTTGTCAGCTGCGAGGTCCAGATTGTGCTGATCGTCGGAAAAGTAATGGCATTTTGAGATGATAGTGGATGGAGGGAGGAGGAGAGATGTGCTGCAGATATGCAGAATTCATCAAATGACTGTGTGCTTCATCTATCTCCCTCTCTTTTTTTTCTTTCTTCAGGGCAGGACCGCAGTGAAGCAGCTCTGATAAAGCGTTTTAAGGGGGATGGTGTTCGCTACAAGGCCAAACTCATCGGGATAGATGAGGTCACCGCCGCAAGAGGAGACAAACTCTGCCAGGACTCGATGATGAAACTCAAGGTGTGTTTGTGTTGGTTCCTTTCTATTTTTATTTATGTATGCCGTTGGTGTTTATGTATATTGGTCAATGACATGATTTAATTTTGTCTACTAATTTATTCAAAAATACATTAAAAATGTATTTGAATTCATACATACAAGGACATGAATACACATCTTCTAATCTCGTTACTGTTATTATTTAGTTCAAATAGAATATTCAATTCTATTTGATATAAATATATAAATTTCAGTGCTTATTCATACTTTTGTCTTCTCAAATCAAAGTCATGTGGTGTGACCAACATAAAACAGGAAATGTAAGAGCCTCATAACTGTGTGTCAATTAGTATCTCAAAATATCAGATGATTTGAGGTTTTTATGACAATGTAAGGTTAGTTCAGATTATAAAACGTCATGTGATGCGACTATAAACGTTCATAAGATGTCACAAAACATCTCTTTTGTAAATGTCTTTAATTGGAAAGAAAGTATTCATATACAAATCTTTCAGGTAGTATTTATAATGACATTGGTTAAAAACTAATAATAAAATACCTTTGGCAGTCCTTGTGTAAATAGCTATATAAAGGTGTAACTTCAATAGTTTAATACATAAATAAACCACATCCATCAGATTGAGTAATAAGCCGTGTGAACAGCAGAGGTCACACTACTGTGTATAAATGTCTCTAGTTTTTGCTCTAAGCCTTGTGAAGCATTGTATTGCATGCACAGCGTTACCACTTAGCAAACTGAGCAATAATCACCAACTTGAAATGCCCACCGTTCCTCTCAAAAGATGTATAACTGGTCCAACGTTACACCGACCCCTCTAAACATCATTGCTATCACATCACGGCACAAATTTATTTAGTTTTACTCTCACTGCTCCAAGCGGGATTGGACTCTGCATCGACCGGCATTGGAGGCGGGAGCGGGGACGCCTCTAGCGTCAGTTTCTAGAGCGGCGCTTGAGGCCATGAAGTTTAGCTGCACAGGTTCAGCAGCAGAGGTCACACTACTGTGTCTAAATGGGATGCTCTGTTTGTGTACAGATGAACACTTTCCAGTAATCAGTGTATTTTTATTGTACATTCACCATAAATCGCACCCTTTTCACCAGTGTTTAGATTGGTTTCTCAGTGTGTTTGAGAGAGAGGGTAATTTCGCCATCCGATTTGCATGTCGGTCTGATTGGAATGTCCAGACTGTTATTGATCAGAGCTGTTTACCTCTCACTCATCCAGACACATAATCTATACTCATATTCCCACAGTCCTCCACTCCTTAGCAAACAAACGAGTCCCATGGTGTCATTTCTTAATCTCTTATTCCTCTCTCACACTCTTTATGTCTCTCTGGTAAGGAGAGTTTCAACAACAGTTTGACCTGAGTTATTTCATATAATCCCCATCCTCCCTTGATAATCAGCTATAAAAACATCACATCCAGCCTCTGTCCAGCTTTTCCTACAGACGACGCTCTGCTCTGGACTTTCCCTGGACTGCAAACAGACCTCTTATGTTTCACATCTGCATCTCTTCTTGACTCCAGCAGCACTTATATGCACACACTCCCACTTCTGAGTTTGAAATGTCAGAGCTTGTGCTCTTTCCACCATGCTACTACTGGCATTAGAAAGGCGCATTCATCATCCCGCCAGCACATATGGATAGGCATAATGGTGTGCTGAGATACATCATACGACTGACGGATGCTTCTCCCTGCGCACTCAGAAGGAAGATCAAGAAATGGGCTCATCTGATTGGCTAGGACATATTACGGTCCTGGAGGAACGCCCACACCCAACCCAAACACAGACCTTGGGTTGGATTGGACATATTATGAAATCTCTTATTCTATATTGGTCTTTTGTAGCAGTTTTACTAAAGGATGCCACTTTTCGTTCCTCCCACCCCTCTTTTTGAAAATGAATTGTGTCCGTTGTGAGTTGTGTGTGGGTGCACAGTACAGATTAATCATGTCAGTGAATTACCAAATAATATTAATTTCTGTTTGGTTCATTGAAAAAGTGCAAAATGTACTAATACATTCAAACCTGTGTTAAAAGGATAGTTCTGTCATCATTTGCTCACCCTCATGTTGTTCCAAACCCGTTAGACTTTGTTTAATATTCAAAACACAAATAAAAATATTTTAAAGAAACCTGAGAAGTTTCTGTCCCTCCTTTAAAAATCCAGGTAACCTAAACTTATAAAGTCCAAAAAGGTCATAAATGTGTCATAAAATCCATATATCGAGTGGTTTAATCCAAATCTTATGAAAATATATGATTGCTTTGCATGATGAACTGAAATAAATATGATTTATTTGCTTTACATTATGAAATGATTGGGTGAACAATCCCTTTTATACAACCCCTTTAACCAACTAAGAAGTCACCTTATTTTATTTGTATTATATAAGGTCATTTCAGGGATCCTTTTTTATCTGTTGCTGTTGACACAATTCTAGATTTGCAATGCCTTGTGTAGGGCCACTGTGGGTCTTTCAGGGTCGGCCCCTCGTAGTCACTGGCCCACATGGCCCCATATTCATCCTTGCTGATTGGTCGATCCACCATCATCAAAGAAGCAGTGATCCCTGGACTTCAAAAGCTGATCTCCACAGTGGGCTTTTACAGGTTAACTGTAAAATTGGACAGTCAGCTTTTCAGTCTGTGGCTGATAGATAATTCAATAGCTTTAAATGTTTGAGAGGCATTCTCTCTTACTGCATTTACCTGTACTGTCAAACAATTCAGGCATTTTATTTTATTCGATTTGAGCCACTTGGTTTTAAATCTGTATGCGTATATGATAATGGGCCACACTCATATCTCATTCTCATTTCAAATCAAAGGTTTTGCTGGCATGTGAGGGATACTAGCAAAAGAGATTAATGATACTCCTCGTGTCTGCATACAGAATGGCAAAGTGTGGTAATAACAGTAGAACACGGTGTTGACCATTTATTTGTGAAAACCATGACTGGACAGTACCAAGTGGATTCATTTATTTGCTGGAAGCGCAGACCAGTTTCGTTCATGGTTTCGATTGGGTAGTGCAGTCCTATTCACACTTTGCACCGATAATGCAGTTTAATTTGCTAATTCGTTGCTCTTTGTTCTCAAAACAATGTTTAATTGAATAAATCAGAATATCAGAATAAAACATTTTGAAAAATAATTGTGACTTTTTATCTCACAATTGCAACTTTATATAACACAATTCTGACGTTATAACACATAATTGCAAGTTTTTTATCTCGCAATTCTGACATCTTTTCTCAGAAATGTGAGATATAAACTCACAATTGCGAGTCCAATTCTAAGGGGAAAAAAGACTGACTTTTTTTTTAACCTCAGAATAGTTTATATCTTATTCTGACTTTATAACACACAATTGCGACTTTATACCATGCAATTCTGACTTTATATCTCCCAATTGCGTTTTATAAAGTCAGAATTGCATGATATAAACATACAATTCTAAGAAAAAGTCAGAATTCCAAGTATATTTCTCGGAATTGCGAGTTAATTCTGTATATCTCATAATTCTTAGTTTAAAACACGCAATTGCGACTTTATATCATGCAATTCTGACTTAATAACACACAATTGCGACTTTATATCACGTAATTCTGAGATGTAAACTTGCAATTGTGAGAAAAAAAGCCAGAATTGTTAGATAAATAGTCACAATTACATTTTTTATTTTTCACTCTGTGGCGGAAACAAGCTTCCATAGTTATGGCATCCATCAGTATAGGGGCTAAAACCCCAAATGTCTTCAATCTCTCTAAACCAGCACATATCAGAACCTCCAAGCCAGAAATTGTTGAAAACGTGGAGAAACTGAATCAATTTCTTTACATAACTGCTAATGCTCCCCAAGGATTGCAGCAAGAAGCGAAAGCTGCCGTTCCCTGCTCTGTTTCTGTTTTATCTTCATTTCGTCTTTTCTCATGTTTCTGTTTTCATCTTCTTGTCTGCAGGGAATCGCAGCCTCTGCGCGGTCTAAAGGAGAACACAAACAGAAAGTTTTTCTCACTGTGTCCTTTGGAGGGATCAAGATCTTCGATGAGAAGTCGGGGGTGAGTCGCGGGAGTGGTTGGGAGTTGGGGACAGTGGGAATTGTGTCCATGATCCTTTGAAGCAAGTGTCTGAGCCATGAATACAAATCCTCAGATGCCTAACCTGGTTTCTGTTTGTTTTATCTACAGAAATGACATTTTGTGTTTTTCATTACTTTGGAGATGTGTTGTAGCTAATATCTAGTTGACATTTGTTTTATTTTCCTCTCATCAATTGACGAATAAGTAACAGGAGAGTCTTATAAAGTAGGCTAGTCGGCATCAGTAAAAACCTCAGTACAATGGGAAAGCTAATTGGAACAACAAACACACGATGAGCCAAGATGTCCGATTCAAAGACAAGCGATTCTTCAGAAGTTGTTATTTTTCATGAGTCAATCAATAGTCTCGAATTAGCTTGTGACTTAGCAATTTGAATTGGACTAAAGACCTGTTCACACCAAGAACGATGACTATAAAAACAAACAATATCATATGTAAGCAGACGCATATCCAAAATGACGTGATCATCAACATTGAACAGCATATAAATCAAAACTGCCTAATGTTACAGAATGAAATGTCGACCCAGGACGAGCTATAGGACTGAAGCTTTGGGGGTGTTGATGGACTCGATCTACTCATCTATGTTTTGATCATTGTTCTGTATCAATACACAAAAACGTGATTTTGCTTTTTTTAATGAAACTTTCCCTCATTCAAGTGTTGATAAAAAAAGAATGCATGAAGCTAGAATAAAACAGCTTAAAAGCAGATGGTCTTTATTTTGATATATTGCATGTTCAGATATTCGTACAACAAAATATTCTGGGGGCCATGAAACTTTTTTTAAAATGATAAAAAATATTGCCGTTGGCTGGCAACTTTTTTCAAAAATGCTGCGAGGAAAAGAGTTAATACTATAAATGGTGTTCTGATATATGTATGTATATAAATTACCCAAATATTATTTATCATTGTTTAATGTAAGACGTACAACTGTAACGGGAATTGACTTTTGTTTGGGAGTTAATAGCCATATTGCTTTTTAAACTGGCTGAAATATTATTTTAAATCAGCAATATTTAAATGGCAAAAATACAGTGGGGATTACGAGTGACAGCATTATTTCTAAAATATTATAATTCTAACCAATATAAACCAGTGTGGAAATAATTGCTCCGCAGCATCGGTCTGTAACCGCAGCATCGGTCTTTTGTTTGCACAAAAGTATAAGTGCCAATTATTTCACAGACATAACTCCGAAAACAAAGCAGAATGTACAGTTATACCCGTGGACATAGTTTATAGTCTATTGCTCATGGCTCTTCAAGAGGCCCTCATTTTCTAGGCCTCAAAAGTTTGGGTCGATGGGAAAAGATGGTTTCTGTGTGCTGTTGCTCAGGCGTGAGTCTGCTGAACGTCGGGCGGGGGGGGGCATCCTTTGGGAGAGGTAAGCCTGTGTTAATGATGCGTTTTAAAGAGAGGAGCGCTCTCTGGGGAAATCAGAGAAGCCTAATTGAACAGACTTCTTAGAATAGAACGACCGTAGCTTTACAAGACCCATCTGCAGGGCCCGACTCCATCTTGATGGAGAGTAAATGGCAATAACAGCCAGAGAATCACACCTGAGCTAGTTATAAACGGAGGGAATAATGCGTATTTATGAAGTATCAGACCAGATCACGTACACCAACTGTAAGTGCTGCTCCAAGGAGAGTTTGAAAGGAGTTCACTCCATAGTTATTGATTTGCCTCTTTCTTTATTGTTGTGAAGTGCTATTAAGCCCTTTTGGTTTGAAACCAGTTTGGATATTAATATTTTTTAAAGATGAAGCAAATCCCAAAGAGTGTTTTTGTCATTGGCTTCATTAGTCCCACATTGATTTACAATGTTTTTATTTACAGCATATCAGAGGTGTAAACAGCATACTTTATCATTTTGATTCTGTTTTAATTATTTGTTTTTTGATTTTATTGTCATGTAAATGTTATTTTTTACACTGTATTAGGTGCTCTTTTTCTGCTTAAACATTTTTTTATACCACAAAATTAAAAAGTCATTTCAGTGTTGCAAGAAACATACATAAGGCACATCATCAATAAAAAAGGCATGCGTAATGCTGCAGTACAAAGTTCAATATCACTGTTGCTATTAGTTAGTGAAACTGCTTTCTACATAAAGTGGGTTGTCCCTTCACGGTGGCCACCATTTGAGATCACATGACCAGCTGTGGCTTTGCAATTTAGTTAGTACTTCCAACATGTGTCAAAATGTTGCTAGAAACATTCATTTATTCTACAGAAGACAGATTACACGTCACTGAAAAGTTGTCTGCAATGCTACATCCACACCTGTAGGTGTCAGTATAAATTTCAATTCACTGTTGTTGTTAGTCACGCGTCTTTGCATTGACTTAACATTGAAATCACTCGCGCCTGACGCGCTATTCGCGTCCGGTGTGAACGCACCATTACAAAAAGGTGCCCTTTCCACTAAAATTGTTATACACCTAAATAAATTAGAAGTTATTTTAATGTTTAACATGACGTCGAAAAGCCAAGAAAAAACTATAAAAAGTGTAGAAAATTCTATCAAGTTAGTACACAAACTGCAGATTAACTTATCTCAAACTCTTGCATGTATGAACAGCATTGCATGAACCGGTGGGGGCAGTAGAGAGGCCAATATTGTCATTTTATTTTAGAAGACGAATAAGATCTGATCTAAACTGATTTAAGGAACTTAAAAATTGGTTCTAAGATCCGTCACCAATTTTTCAGAGTTAAATTATGTTATGCAAATTCACATTGATGGTATTTTATAGAGAACAGACTGATTAATGTGTTCAGGGTTGTGTGTTGCACCGATGAAGGCCGGTGATAAATGAGAGGTTACTATGTGAGCACAGTGTGCTCTGTTGTCATGGCGCCAGGCGGTGACCTACATGACAAGGTTTTAATCTGTCATTGATGCGTCTGATCTATTAGCACCATGACCTATTGCTCTCTTTTGTGAAGTGTGTATGTGTCCAAGCATCACACTGCAGTTGCATCATTGCACAGCATATTTCAAGTTGCACTGCTGTTGGTTCAGCTCTGACACTAGTGCAGCAATGGTGTTTTAATCTGACGTCAATTGTGAAATGTATATTTCTATACCGGCCATGAAACAGAATTTAATTACTGGCAGTTTAAAGGGGTAGTTCACCCAAAAAAATTAAAATTCTGTCATCATTTACTCACCGTCAAGTTGTTTCAAACCTGTATGATTTTTTCTTCTTCTGCTGAACTCAAAAGAAGATATTTTGAAGAATGTCATTAATCAAACAGTTGATGGACCCCATTGACTTCCATAGTATGGAAAAACATATAATGGAAGGCAATGAGGTCCATCAACTGTTTGGTTACATTTCTCAATTTTCCCCAAAAAAAAAATATATATATTTTTTTTTTTTTACAGATTTTTGGAATAACGTGAGGGTGAGTAAATGATGACAGCATTTAAATTTTTTTAGTGAACTATTCCTTTAAATCTGTGAGGGTCACACTATCAGTCTTACTTTTTACTTTGGCGAGTTTATAATTTAGACCCTGAGACTGAGCCAATGCAATGAGCCGGATTGATGCTCTGTCCTCTCTATTACAGAGTCTTATAGTGTTTTCAGTGGTACGCTCAGATGTTATTGAGTAATAGAGGGTAGTGTGTGTGTGTGAGAGAGAGAATTGCAGTCCGGGTTGTTGCTCACATTGATGGTTTATAAGGTAAGATGACTGGACCATGTCATAGTGGCTGTGCTGGAAGTCATTCGATTTTAGATGTGCTCTCTGCTGCTGCAGACAAAGCAATACTTCATATGTACCACTTTTTTATCGCTCTCTCTTTCTGTAGCTCATTTCATTTCACTTACTGACATAAGTTCCCCCTCATGGCTTCTCTTTTTCTACCATTTTGAATTGTCAGCATTGTGTGAATAAAAGTGTGGATGCCCTAATAAAATACTGTTTTTCCCATCTGAACAATTTAAATAGTTGACCTTCAAATAAAAATTATGAATTGTCACAATATAATGTGGTGTGAAGGACTTCAACAATATGTTTAAATAAATAATTATATATCTGCATTGTTTATCCTTTTGATCTTTCATTCAAAAAATTGCCAAAAATCTAACCTTTCATTGAAGTAAAATAATTAAAAGTGGGGGGAAATCACATTTTGAAATAATGAAAATGAAAATAATATGAAATAATGGTCACAATTATTGGTACCCCTAGAATTTTTTACGAGTAAAATATCTCTGAAGTATATTCCCATTAATATTTACCTTTTTTAACACACCAGGGTGACTAGAAACATGAAATTGTCCAGCCATGACTTCTTGTTTCACATGAGTTTAAATATGAGGAAACACAAAGGCCAAATTCCCTTAATCATCCCTCACAATGAGTAAAACCAAAGAACATAGTTCTAATGTGCAGCAAAAGGTTGTTGAGCATCACAAAATAGAATGTGGCTGTATGAAAATAGCTAAAGAATTGAAAATCCCCATTTTGACCATCAGGGCAATAATTAAGAAGTTCAAATCAACTAAAGATGTTACGAATCTGCCAGGAAGAGAACGTGTGTCTATATTGCCTTAATGGACGGTGAGGATGAAAGTTTGAGTGGCCAAAGAGTCTTCAAGGATCACATATGGAGAATTGCAGAGATTAGTTGAATCTTGGGGTCAGAAAGCCTATAAAAAAAATCAAACAACCCCTACATCACCACATGTTGTTTGGGAGGGTTTCAAGAAAAATCCTCCTCGTTCATCCAAAAACAAACTCCAGCATATTCAGTTGTCAGACACGACTGGAACTTCTAACGGTACAGGGTTCTGTGGTCAGATGAAACAAAAAAAAAAGAGTTTTTCGGCAGCAAACACACTAGATGGGTTTGGTGCACACAAGAATAAAAATTACCAATTTAATATACCATTGGATCTTTAATGTTGCGGGCATATTTTTTTCTGCTGGAGGTCCTGGACTTCTTGTTCAGATACATGGCATCGTGGATTCTATCATATATCAACAGATAAAAAATCAAAACCTGACGCCTTCTGCTAGAAATCTTATAATGGGCCGTGGTTGGATCTTCCATCAGGACAACGATCCAAAACAAACATCAAAATCAACACAAAAAATGTGTTACAGAGCACAAAATGAAGCTTCTGCCATGACCGTCCCAGTTCCCTGACCTGATGAGTGGAGTGAACTGAAGAGAAGAAGCGCCAACATGGATCTGGGAATCCATGAGAGATTCTGTATGGAGGAATGGTCTCTGATCTCTTGTCAGTTGTTCTCCAAACTCATCAGGCATAGGAGAAGACTCAGAGCTGTTATCTTGTCAAAAGGAGATTGCAAAAAGTATTTAAAAAAAGGGTGCCAATAATTGCATAATAATAATGCATTTAAAAAAAAAAATTTAACCCCATTGTCTTCTCTTTTTCTACTTTTTGTCTTTCCAACTAATCTAAATCTAAATAATTGTATTTGTCCATCTTATGCGTGTGCTAAGTAGATAAATAGATGTGGTACACATTAGAAACTGAGGACTGAGACTGTACAACAGAGAATATGATGTTATGAAGAGAGAATAAAATAAGGAAGAGACAAGGGATGAGCATGAAGATGGTAGAAGAAAGAGAGACAGAAACCACTGGACAGTTCCCTTTAGGATTCAGCATCTTTCCTCACTGTGTAGTGGTTCCAGCTTCATCTGCCTGTCTTTTCCTCCTTGGCATTGGTTCTCCGCTCCAGGCCCTCCTCTGATGAAGAGGAGCTGCTTCCTGATTTCATTATGGTGACTCAGTGGACAACCGTGTGCGGCACTGTGACTCGGCTAATCGTATTGTTGTCCTGCCGTCTGAAGGCCTGCCAAGACCAGCCACTCGTATTATTAACTCTCCCACAAAGAGGGGGAGACCGGATCGGAAGCAGAAAAGCAGGGAGATCCTCCAGCTAACCCACTGCCACCTCCAGCTCCTCCTCAGTTAGGACCGCAGGCCTCTTTACACCAGCAAAAGCCTTTAATACCTGAAAGATATTCCTTAGCATTCTCATTCATCTTAGTGGCAGTTGCTCGGCTCGCTTTCGAAACCAACAGAGTTGTCTTGCTATCTACTGCCTACATGAGCAGCCACCTTCTGGAAGTGTCCTGACTGAAATTAAATCTCATAAGTGAATGATTTGGTATGCTCTACTTAGCAGGCAACACCATACATCACAGCGCTCCTCACGTATCGTGTATGACATTTCAGATTTGATTTGATTGGCTGCGTCTGAATATGCGTACTTCCCTAGTATAGTAGGTGAAAAACAATAGCCTATATGTAAAAAGAGTAGTATGCATTCATACTACACACATTCATGCTAGAACATACTTTTTTTTTAACATTCACAACGTAATTAAGCTGTGTCCCAATTCAGAGGCTGCATTCTTCAAAGGAAATGGAAAAGTCCACGTTCCATAATAGAGTACACACAGATATTACTAACCATTTTTAAACATTTTGCATTTTTCGGTATTGAATTGTAAGTATGTTTTTTACCTTTTCTAGCTTTATCTGCCTTTTTGGATAGCAAGAATGCTTTTCTTTATGAATTAAACGTGTAAAGCTATCTTAGAAATTGCAGAAAGGACTTGTTTTCTAGACATCTGATACCTGGTGTATGTTCTCTTACTCCCACAAAACACATTTGGGAATATATGGTTTGTGAATCCGCCGAAAAGTGATTTTTCAGAATGACTCCAACCTCTCATATCTAATGTGCCTAAGATGTCCAATTTGGTTTTCAGATTCAGTCTTCATATAGTTTCATAAGTCACAAATAGTATGCAGGGAGAGTAATCTTTGATTCTGTGCCACTGATTTGCATAGAAATGAGATCTGACCCACTCAATAGAGTAGTCTAATGCATGAAAAAAGCAGCTGTTGATGTAAATGACTATAACTGTTCCACTTACTCTAATATCATTAGACAGAATGAGTGAGCTTGTGTGTGTGTGTGTGCGTGAGTGCGTGCGCGTGTGTGAGTGCGTGCATGTAAAGAAGAGAATGCACATGGAGTGATAGCAAGTACAATGAGCTAAGTGTCTCTTTATCAAAAATAATAATTTAAAAGTAGGGCTGTGAATTTAATGCATATATATATATATATATATTGTCTATCCAGAAACATCTCATGGATGCACTGGGACGGATCCTCAGTGATGTATCCTGGGATCATTGGGTGTTTCGGGTCTCGCAACATCATACACCCTCACCAAGGCGACCCAGCCGGGGTTGATTAAACCCTGACTTGTGTCCCAGTAGCAGTCCACGGATCAGCCCTCTTTATCCAAGGCCACTTTGTGGCCTTCTCTGCGGCTTCGCTCGCAAATTGAATGGCCCTTTTCTTGGCCGCCCCTGTAACTCCCAAACGACTGAGGACCTTGCAAAGTGAACGTCCCGCAAAGCCGTCTGGCCGGAGCCTTGTTGATGCAATATTCTGAGAGAACCTCAGTTGTTTTCCCAGGTCGACCTGCAGCTGCCAGTCCGAGGCTTTATGGAGGAGGCCTGTTGTTAATTGTGGGCACGCCCGGGGTTTCTCTCCAGCTTTAATGAAGGGGACTGCCTTCTTTGGAGCATGATGGTGTTTGCTGGTGCTGATGGCTGAGGCTCTCAGCAATTGCCTTAAGCCCCTGGTCATGGCGCCAACGATGCCCATCAGCCAGTGCATTTGGGCAGCTGATGAGGAGATGTTCTAAAGAGCCTCTTCCAGAGCAAAGAAGGCAGGAAGGTGTCTCGCTCTTCCCCCAGACATGGAGGTTCGCTGGGCTTGGCAGGGCATCGTAGACAGCTTGTACCAGGAAACGGACCCGATGGAAATCTGCCTGCAAGATGTTTGCCCAGGGGATCCTGCGCTGCAGTATATATATATATATATATATATATATATATATATTACACATGTAAGGAAATATAATCTGACTTCTTTTAGATTACTATTGACAACTCATTTATCATCTTAAATTTAATAGAATAATATCGTACCATATTTATACAACACTATTTTACATTACGTCTGGGTTTCACAGACTGGGGTTTTTGAAGGAACTGCAGGGTTTGTGAGTTTAATAAAAGTTAATAATGAAATAAATCATACAACTTTTAAATTAAAATAATAACAGAAAATAACAAATATGTGTTTGAAAGACAAAAGCCTTCCAAAGACATGGCAATACACTGTTAAATGACTCACTGAGTGATAATCCAAGTAATAATTATTGTGTTCGTCAGGAGTTGATTAGCTATGCAATGTTGAGAAAACACAGGGTTTTTTTTTCTGTAAATCCTGTGGTCAAATGCTTTGTGGCTCTCAATTTACCATGCAATTATAGTCTTCTGACTAGTGGCTGGTCTGTGTGTCCAATTGCACAAAACTAGAAGACTTTCTGAATGCATAAGTGATATGATTTTTTTTTAACACTATAAAGAAGAATTAGGGAGAGTCAGTAATTTATGAATGACTTACTGCCTTTGTCTGAATAATACATAACCATGTAATCAACAAAAAAGCAGCTAGTCTGATTACTAGTATTTGAAAATCGAATATAATCGAATACAAGTACTTAATTTTTGGAATCTGATTATGTGGTCCAGATTACATGTAATCAGTTACTACCCAGCCCTGGATATATGTGATTAATTCCATTAGTTAATCAGCATATAATGTAATTAATTTGGCATTAATACTATTTGTAATTCAGTTTAATTGATTAACAGATATCAATTCTTGATATTTTGAAGATATATTTGACTAAGAGGAGTCCCAGGGCTCCTGCTGGTACAGTAGAGCAGGTTGGCACCAACAGCATGAGATAAAATTCTTCATTCTTATGGCATTTCAAGTCCATTTTGCGCTGTCAAGAGTTATTAGTCTCTGCACCTAGTGTCTCTCTCTCTCTTTTCCTGCCCATATGCTGCGTTTTCCCAGAGGCGTCTATGGGCGGCTCATTTCTGAAGTTCCTTTCCAATCCCGCTCTCAGAGGAGTCATTTTGGCTGCCCACCCGCTAGCTTGTCCACCCTTGATCGAGTGTGTGTGGGTGTGTTTGTGTGAATGTATGTGTGTGTGTGTGTTGGCACCAGTGGCATTTTTGATTAAACTCAGTTCTCTCCTTACTAATTACCCCTCTCTCAGGCCCAGTCGCTATATAGTTGTGCAGTTTCTCTTGCTCTTTCTTTCTAATCAAAGACCTGGAACACTCATCATTGCAATGGCAGCTGCTAATTAGTGGATACCTGGCGCCGTGGCAACAGCAGGTTGGGGGTTTGGGGGGGTGTAGGGCGAGTCAAGGCTGGTTGATGGGAATAATGACACCGTGTCTCCATGTCTAGCTCCCACACTGAGGTGATTAAATATGGACACACACTACACCGCCAAGCATGTTTTAATATAATGATCGGACTCCGACATGGAAAATGTAGAATAACTTTAATCATACCGCTTTATGTTGTATTTGAGGCAGTGGCGTTTATAGGTAAAAGGGAGGTAAAAAAATAACTGGTCAATATTAAAATAATAACAATATAGCCTAGTTATATCTAAAGTACTGGTATACTACTCAATACCCAACTGTTAGCATACTCAACTTGCAGTATTTTCAATGTTAGCCTACTACTGTTTTTTTTTTTATCTTGACAACTGTGGTCTGCAAATATTTGCGAGTATGTGTGTGGCTTCATAGAGAAACTACCCGAAGGTTTTTGGGCATGCTGTGACTAGAATGTCCCATTACACTGTTTGTCTGGCACATTAGCCCTGCAAATAACCCAAACAGAGTTTGTCCTAGTTGAAAATCAAGCAAAAAAATTGTTCAACTCTTCCCCCGCCAGCGTTTTAAAAAAAAGTTGCCAGCCACCGCCTGCATTTTTGATAATTTTCACAAAAGTTTCATGGGCCCCCTAGAATATGTTGCTGTATGAATATATAAACATGCAATATATCAAAAGAAAGAACAGACCATCTGCTTTTAAACTACAAAAAGATAATGCATTCTTTTTTTTATCAACTATTGAATGTGGAAAAGTTTCATTAAAAAATCTACATTTTGAGCAAAAAGCTTGTTTTTGTCAAAGACTGCGTCTGTATCGGATTCAGAATGGTGATCGAAGCATCCATCGAGTCCATCAACACCCCCAAAGCTTCAGTCCTATAGCTCGTCCTGGGTCAACATTTCATTCTGTACCATTAGGCATTTTTTATTTATATGCCGCTCAATGTTGATGATTGCGTTATTTTACAAATGCATCTGCTTACACATGATATCGCTTGCTTCACATGTTTTTTGATCCGGAGATTCTCATCAAGATGCATAATAGCGCCCCCTACCATATAACAGTGAAAATACGGAAAACCGTAAATTTCCATCAATGGCGGGCAAAGAGTTAAGGTGGTATAAGTGAGCAATGAGCGTTCTTTAAATGTTGCATGGCACGTTTTGTTTTACGAAATGCATATATGTCCTCAAATCTATAAAGCACCATTCTGAGAGTTTAACCGAAGATTTGAATGTCTAAAGAAGTAAAAAGAATCACATGTACAGAATGAGGGAATATGGGACAAAAAAGCTTGAGAGAGAGAACATGATCGCATGGTTGAGAAGAGGGCGGGACGGATGCGATGAGAGTATTGAAGGAGAAAGACAGAGAGAGATATGTGGAGGAAGGGTGATAAATCATGCTAAACTCATTAATGAGATAACGGTGGCTGAGGAATATGAAGGTTAAAGGGTTGAGAGCTCTGGATGTGCCGTAGACAGAGTTATTTCCTGCCATGCCCACTGCAGTCAGTCACGTACACACGCACACATGCATATATGCCTATACATGTACGGCACAACGGAAGTGACAAAAGGACATTTTGTTGATCAGAATTGTCAAGATTGATGCCGAATCATTCCCGACTGAATTTATGATTTACTCTGTGTTCCTGATGTTGAGGTCGGCTGCTTCTCTGCTCTTTAGACATCAATCCACCTTTACTGTGACACACCAGAAATGGAGCTCTCTGTGATTTACAGCAAAACACATTCACATATGCTTACAAATTCATCGGCATGTCATGCTCTCTGATGGTTCAGGTTCATATGGCTGAGTTAACTTCAGACACTGTAAAGGATGTGCTAGTGGCTGGTTTGATCGTACAGATGTGTAGACTTCGATGGTTGACTATGTATTTTACTGACTTTGAACCTTTCTTTGAACCTTTGAACCTTTCAGTGAACAGTTCTTAACCTTCTGTGGTGAATATAAAGTCTCTCTAGTTGATAATGGTCTGAGATGAGTTTTAAGGGATACAATTATTGACATCAAAGCAGAATTTTCAACATCAGTCTTCAGTGTCACATGATCCTTTCTAAAAAAAATAATTTAAATATGCTGATATGCTGCTCAAGAAGTATTTCGTAATATTATTGAAAATGGACACACTGATACTTTTTTCAGTATACTTTGATCAATAGTATACAGTATACTATTTGTACAGTATATAGTATACTATTTGTACAGTATACTTTGATACTTTTTTTCAGTAGCCAATACTTTGATCGTTCAAAAGAACTAATTTTTTTTAATTAATTTAATCAATTCTCTGATAGAAATGACAGTTGTGGAGATTACATTTTTGGAAAAAAAAATTGTTTTACTTTTTTATAACTTGAGGCTAATTACACATCTAACATTTTATGTTGTCATAATACACACAATTAAATAATATAAAAAAAAAATTGCATCATTTTGGGAAATTTTGGATCAAAGAGTAAATGTTTAAAATTAAGCAAATAAACAGTACAGGCTCGAGAATTGTCGTCCATTATAAAACCATTACATCACAGGCAGTTTACAAGGCAAAGGCTGCTTAGATACTCCTGAATAGAAATATCTAAGCAGAACTTTATCCAGCGATGATCGTGCATTTCTTTATGCCGTATTCGATCATTTCTGTCTCTGAACAATTACCTTCACAAGTCACCCTTTGAATGAGACCTTGGAACATTGGTTGTTCAATCTGTAATTCCTCTTCTCTGACTTATCTGTCTATTTTCACCTCTAAACAAGTAAAGGAGACAGAAAAATGTGTTTTTCCTCCTCATTCCCTCCTCTCGCTTATGATAAATGGATGATGAGTCGCTTTTTTTTTCTGGTTCGACTTTTTGGACAAGCTTCAAGGCAACAGATGTGAGATTGTGCTTGGAGAATGAAATATTGAACAATTAGAGCGTCGCTACATGCCCAATCCAACCGCTGTCACGCTCAGTTTCTTTCTCACCCTTCTCTCTTTCTACTGAGAAATTTTACTAGGCATAATATTTCTCACTAGCCATGGATTGATTGATTGATTGATTGATTGATTGATTGATTGATTGATTGATTGATTGATTGATTGATTTGATTTGATTGACTGATTGACTGATTGACTGATTGACTGATTGATTGATTGATTGATTGATTGATTGATTGATTGATTGATTGATTGATTGATCGATCGATTGGGGAAATATAGTCAGATCATCAATTCAATTTGTATACATGTAAATGTGTATATACACTACCGTTCAAAAGTTTAAGGTCAGTAAGATTTTATTTTAAAGAAAGTAATGTTTTTATCCAGCAACAACCCCATAAAGTGACAGTAAAGACATGCGTAATGTTAATTAATATTTCTATTTCAAATAAATGCTGTTCTTAATTCATCAAATAATCCTGGGGGAAATGTATCATGGGTTTTCACAAAAATATTAGGCAGCACAACTGGTTTCAACATTGAAAAAATACAAATATTTATTTGAGCAGAAAATCAGCATATTGTAATTTAATTCTGACAGATCATGTGACACTGAACTCAGCTTTGCCATCACAGGAATATTCAAATAGAAAGCAGTTATTTTAAGTTGTAATACTATTATGCAATACAGTTGTCCTGTATTTTTAATCAAATGAATGCAACCCTGGTGATTATAAGATACTTCTTTTTCATTTAATTCATAATAGTTTCCTGAGGTCAGGGACAATCCGCTGTCACAGAGCATTACGAAACCCTCCGAAAAACATTCGAAAGGCTGCATTTTGTTCTGATGTGCGCTTAGATGTGGATCTGAAGTGTCGTGTCAGTTTGAAGTGATGTCATTAAGAGGGTCTTATCGTCCTCAAACAGAGTCTGTTCCTCGCGGCAGAGGATTGTTACAGTTTCAGTGGCTGGCCTCCCTCTGGGCAGGATAGTGTATCGATAGTCCCGCCTGTTAACACCTGCACACACACACACTACCGAACAGTCATGATCTTCTGCACTCAGGGGGAAGATACTATTGAACAGAAAGGGCCTCCATTTGAGGAGCAAGACTAAGTAGATAAAGTCATTCGCTGTATAGCGTGTCGAACAAGACCGGGAGATGAAATTTAAAGAATTGTTCTACTAGGCAGACTCATTTGCAAAACCCAGATAGTCCTTGTATAATCCTCCCTCGCTGGATGGCAAACAATGGACGGCACCAAGCTCTGAAGGGATTCTGGAGCTGCTGTCCCTCATTTGCACTGATTTAGTGGGAAAAACGTCCTGTTTTGGGACACTTTGTCCTCTTTTTTCCCTTGTCTTTCCGTCTCCGAGCTCGGTCGGCGTAAGCCAGCGGCAAAGCTTTCGCATAGCCAGCTCCAAAACGATATGAAATAAGGGCTAAAACGTGCACTTTATCTCTAACTATTGGCCCGTAGCTACACAAGGACCTAATGAAGCCGTGGCTAATGTGTGCGTGCGAGTGTGTACGGGAGTCAAGCGGCTGGTTAATTAGCTGTGAATGTGTGGTTTTGAAGAGCTTAGCGTCGGACTCTAGATCCTCATTATCTCTGTAACACCAGCGTTCCCTTTCCGCTGTCTCCCCTCTCCTCAAACCAGTGTTGTACAGCAGCACCCAGAGATAAGCAAACACACACACACACACACTCACTCATCACCAGTGTTGGACACGTCCCCAGTCGCTAAAACCTCATTATGAGCTCTGTTTGTGTATTGTCATTAAGTTGTATGTGCGTTCCCTCAGGGCGCGATTAAACAGGGCAGGGCTTTTGTTTTAGGCCTTTGTTTTTATAATTCTTTGACGGCTGTGAATAACCTGAACCCTATGCCTTTAAATCATATTGGTCATAGGATGGGTCTGTTCCAAAACAACATAGCATCCTAACTAAGATTCACCTCATAAGTTAGCAATTTTAAATGCTCTATTGTATGTATTTGCAGAACCTGATTTCACCATGTTAAACATCATTGTTGGTCCTGGAACATTATTCCAATCGACCAATCAGATTTGAGGGATAATGTACAGTTTATGTCACGTTTAGGCTCACAACCAGGGTAAGGTGCTTCTACTGTACATCAGTGTTATTCACCTGTCATGTCTCTCTGATTTTAGTGATAACTTATGGGTAGGGTAAGGTAAGGTTCAGGGGTAGGGATAGGGCAAGGACTACATTTTCGGACAGAAACGTTGTTCCAGAATCAACAAAACATGGCAAAATCTTGGACGTGCGTATGTAGATACATAGGCAGCAACTTACCTCACACAAATACCGCTCTTCATGTGAAGGCTTGACAATGTATTACAATAAATTACTTTAGCATGTTGCTAAGCTAACAGTGTGACTTACATGCTAAAGTAAAACTTAGCTCATACAAATATTGGGTAAATTTTTTTTGTAAAACAATTTTTTGTTGATTCTTGTCCATATTGAATGAAACCTGTAATTGTTTTAAATATATATTAAACTATTCGACACATTTTTTGTTTGATTCTCACCAAAAAGGGTAAACACTGTGACACTGTGTTGCTAGCAAAACATTGCTCTGTTTGTTTTGAGCATCGCAGTTATATATATATATATATATATATATATATATATATATATATATATATATATACTTTATATGTATATATACAGTATATATACAGTATATAATATGTATATATATATATATATATATATATATATATATATATACTGTATAAGTCTTATGACCATGAAATGTTTGTCCAATCATTGCATTCGGTTTGAGCTGTGTACTCTGTTATTGTTGCGATCCTGTTTAGTTCTGAAATTACACACTTTAAGTATATTTTGAATGAACATTTCTCATGCTTTGTTGGCAACCTTGTTTTTTTTTTAAGCTCCCTGCAGTGCGTTCTGGGAGGCCTTCTCTGAGAAAGATACACGAGATAATGCTTTGTCGAGAATGTTGTATTTTGAAAGCCAACATAACAGAACATCCTTCACGTGAAGAGCATGTAGTACATGATGCCTTAAAATGCTAATGTCCAGGCAGGTTGCTAGATTTGGAACAGTGCTAGCGTGCCCTTTTCTGACCTAGCTCTTAGAACCATGAAGCTTAGTGTATCTTCACCATGGTAACAGTGTCATCGTCAATGCAGTGGAGTGACCTCAGAGGTCGTAGGGCCGCTGTGATGATTTGAATGAAAGAAAGGGAACGAATGAAAGCCACGAAAGGTAGCAATCTGAAACGTGCGTCTCTGATGAATCATCGCCGTATGGTGCTGTGCGTATTATTGAGCATGAGTTCGTGTGTGAATGACCTGCAGATTATGGGTCATTATGATGGAAGCGGCCCATGGGCTGCGATAACACAGGACTCACTACGCAAGCTCACGGCAAACATTCCACTCTGTGAGCTATAGTGAGAGGGAGGCTGGCGTTGAATAGGCACACAAGTAATTAATCTTTCAAGGATTTTCTATGCTTCCAATTTTAAACTGCCCAGAAGGAATGGAAACGCAGTTATGTGCCGAAGATTTTGCATCTAAAACCCAGAAAAGCACTTGAAAGATTAAAGTCTGCAGTTGGTAGGACTGTTTCATTTTGTATTACAAGCAGCATTCTTGGAAAACAAGCAATGTATTCACTGGGAACCCAGAGATTTTCTTTCAAGTTAATATAGGGAATGAAATGGAATTTATTTTTGTGTAAAATAACTGTATCCAAAATCAAAAATCAGCTTGTTGTGAAGGCCACCATGGGTGAAACCAGAGGTGGAGACCCCACAACAAGATTACATAAAATCCACCAGTAAATCAATCAGTGAACCCTTTTTTGAACTGGTTCATTTCAGCGTGCAACCCAATTCACAAACATGATCAAATCTATGCTATGTTTAAAAACAGCTGAGCTACCTACTTTATGAAAAAGAATTGTATTGAATGTGTACTTAATCTTAAAAGTATAGTCCTATTTAAAAAAAAAAAACTCTATTTGCAGATTAAAAAAGGCCAGTATTTTAATGAAATAAAAGGCTAATTAAGTTTACATAAAGATATGTTTCTTAACACACATTTAAAAAGTGAGCTTTCTAATGTCAAATTGAAAGTTTTACCTTACACTATTTGTTTGGATTTTTCAATTCCACTTCTGCCAAAAATATGTTATCCCGCTCCCACCTGAAACATTCACGTTTTGTCCGATTCCCGCCTGAAAAAGGCCGTAGAAAGAGATATGTTGATTTTTCAGTCCCGGTCCGGTTGGATTCTGTCTCATTCCGTGTCTATAGGCTGTTTTTTTTTTCTTTCTTTTTTTTTCTACACACACAACACTTCAGATCTCCAGTTAGAGACGTTTGCGTGCCGTTAGTTTTAGATAATTATATTTCGCGGCAACCCACGCACTCAGTTGCGGGATTGCAGACCTCTACAGTAATTATAAACAACATGCAATTAAGAGCCCAAAAAGTTGTTTCAGTTTGATCTTACTGTGAGTATATTCTTTTAAACTTCTGTTATAGGTACTCTTTCTATAGGAGTTATAGGCTACTACATTTTCCCAAGGCCTGTCACACCACTGAAAATGTAAATGTGAAATCGTCATGCTCAGTTTTAAGTGTGAAATCATTAAGTTTGTGTGGGCACATGGCATGATAGTTTGATAATGAAATCCTCCCATTAACCTTATTCAAAACTTTTTTTTTTTAACAAAGCAACCCTCTTTCTCAAAGTTTGTTTAACACATCACTGACAACACTTCATATTTCAGCAGGGAAAATAGCACCTCGCAGTCAGACGGGTTGTCATAAGATGTCATTCCCTGTTGCAACTCTCGAGTTAACTGCCAGGCCCATGGGGGTGCGTCTCTCCTCCCCCCCCCGTGCATGCGGCATGTGGCGTGTGTATTGTGTTAGTGATGTTTTAATGACTCTAGATGAAGTGGGTGGTGAGGGGAAGATTGCCACTTGCAGTAGATTTCAGCAGATGATTGCTCTTCAGCGGCAGGAGGCTGACACTAGTGCCGAGACCCTGGTGTTTCAGCCATCATCCTGGAGGACGACTCGCTCCGAGCTCTTGACCTATTTCTGCCCTCCAATTCCCTCTCTGGGTTAATGTCTCCCTTCATTTCCATGGCCATTCAATGTCTGTAGTTGGATTTTTAACTTTAAGTGAGTGCTCGGATGTAACATTATTGCTTTCGCAGAAGAGGTTTCAGTGCACACTTGGGTTCAGTTGACCATAAGGTTCAGTTTGGGCACAAAAAAACTCAAGCTTCAATCCTTTGCAAGGGGAGGGCGTAGAGTTTTGAACTTTCAAATGAAAGTAGGCAGTAACTTTGTCGTTTTGGTGCACATCTGGGTTCAGTTGACCATAAAATTATATTCTGTTATGACAACTCTCTGAGTGATTGGCATGGCAAAAACTACAAAGGACTACAAAACATGGCGCAAAACAGGAAATAACATAAGTCCACTCAAGACAAGGGGAAAGCAAGACAGGAATCATAAGACACGTGACAATGACTACATTGTTTGAAAGTGTCATTGGTTTATTTTGATGATCTTTTTTTTTTTGGACATAATTCAGGGAGTCAACATGTCTGACATCAAAGCTAAACTTCATCTACTCCTCTAGCTGTACATGCAGCTCTAAAGTACTTTTGTTTTGTTTTTATCCACAGGTTCTTCAGCACCACCATGCAGTTCATGAGATTTCCTACATTGCAAAGGATATCACGGACCACAGAGCCTTTGGTTATGTATGTGGGAAGGAGGGAAACCATCGGTTTGTGGCCATTAAAACTGCTCAGTCTGTAAGTACTCATACCTGAAAATAGTCTCAAGTTTTCACATGCATTATATGTCCAAAAGTATATATCAAAACCATGAGTATATTATGTACTACAGTCTGTTTGCTGTTATGACAGCTTCCTATAAAGACTATGTCCCTGACTGGCATTCATTCCCTGTTTGTTTCTGACTTTGCCCCTGTGTTGTTGTTTCTGCGGCTGTATTTTGTTGTTGCGTTGCTCTAGTCTGCAGTTTTGCGCTTCTGTTGCAGTTGCTCAATCGGTTTCCATACTGGGACGATAAATATCTGCTGTCCCCTCTCTCTCTCTCTCTCCCCATCCATCGCTCTCTCACTGTGAACTACAAGTGACCCAGCAAACGCATAACTATAAAGCAATGGCAACATGTTCCTGCGCTATTTTCACTCACTCCTGCCACAGTTATTGCTCTCATTTATACATTTTTTCAACCTCATGTTGTCGTTCCCTGCTGTGTCTCCCCATCTCTCTTTTTCTTCCTTTTCTGCCTTTAAGTACTTTGGCAGTATCAGTATTGTGGAATGGTATTACATAAAAATACCTTGGTACTTTTGGCTGTTTCTTTAAACTTCGTACAGTATGTTCGGGTTGATTTTAATTAAAACTAACAGATTATTTTATCTTATTTTATTTTGTTTTAACTATAATCTAAAAAAGAAAACTTCTGTCCCTCAACTGTGGGATCATTTCCACCACAATTCACAAACTTTCTTCAGATAAAGTCTTCTGTAACATATTTGTATTGTGTGTGATTTCTAATCAAGCTGTAATTTTGTCCAATTTGCAAAAAGTGTGAAAATATTATGTAAATTATGTGTATTTGGAATACATAAAAAGCTAGCTAAAAGAATTGCCGTAGCTAGGAGTGAGCTATTTTATTTATTTTCCACAAATATATAAAGCACAGAATACTATTAAATACAATACATAAACTATTCAAAGTGTGAATATAGTTTTATTTCTACAAGTAAGCTGGGCCAAAAGTGCCTATATTTGAAGAAACACTCATATATCATGATACTGAATGCTGAAATGATTGTATATGATTTATCCACAAACCCACTGCAGCACGTATTCTTCTTTACTTTCTTATTTCTTCTCTCTTTTCTCATTTCTTTCCCTGTAAACACCCTTTCTTTCTCACATCTGCTCATATTGCATTTCAGTGGAATGAATTTGCTGTAAAATACCCAAGGCGAGTTTTGAGGGCATTTTCATCCATGTATTTATTGAGATATTAGTGACATTTAGGCTTCACTGGGAAAGGAGATGCATTTTTAATGCAACTACAAAGAGTGAATTTTGATCTGACCCAGCCCTTTAAAACGGAAAGCACTTGTTCTGTCACCTCTCATCTGGCAGATTTAAAAGCAGCTGAATAAGAGGTTAAGAGGTCTTTTTTTTTTTTTTTTTTTTTTTGCTCTGAATTGCTTGAAGAATCGTACAGGAAATACGGCAGATATGGACCCTTATTGAGAAGATCATGTCACTTCTTCCCCTCTCTCTCTCCCTCCCTCTTTACCTCTATAAATCTGTCTCTCTGCCTGTCTTTCTGCATGTATTCCCAGGCTGAGCCTGTGATCCTTGATCTCCGTGACCTTTTCCAGTTGATTTATGAGATTAAACAGAGGGAGGAGATTGAGAAGAAAGCTCAGAAGGACAAGCAATGCGAACAAGCTGTTTATCAGGTAACACACACGCACGAAACCTTCACACTCGCATAAACTCAAAAACCCAAAGAGAATTTACAATTTCTAATGCTCGGTCAAAATACGGCCGCATATATGTCAGCAGACGAATGAGAGTGGTGCAAAAGAGAAAACAACAACAAACTCGAAAGGGAATAATGAAATATGCAATACAAAAAGGGTGAAAATACAGAAACAACACATTTCCGAGAGGGCATATTTATTATTTATCTCAGAGAATAACATAATTATACTCATATGAGGCCGGGTGCACTGAATTTTTTTTTTAAACTGTTGCTTGTAAGATTGTAAATTAATGAGAAGTGGGTAAACAACAAGGCAGACTGTACAACAACAACTGTCTCATATATATGGCACAATTAATCGTTGCACAGCCCTAATCTATCGATCTATCTATCTATCTATCTATCTATCTATCTATCTATCTATCTATCTATCTATCTATCTATCTATCTATCTATCTATCTATCTATCTATCTATCTATCTATCTATCTATCTATATATATATGGTGTATATATATATATTACGGTCCAATTCTCACTATGACTTTTTCCTAATAAACTCAGAATTTCTGCTTATTAATAGTTAGTAAGGTAGTTGTCAAGTTTAGGTATTGGTTAGGATTAAGGAATGTAAAATATGGTCATGAAGAATAAGGTATTAATACAGTATGTGCTTTATAAGTAGTAATAAACAGCCAATATTCTAGTAATGTGCATGCTAAAAAGTGTAACTAGTTAGTGAGAATTGGACCCTCAACTAAAGTGTTACCAAATATTTTTATTTTTCCTAAATTAATCTCAGACGACAAAACAGTGGCAAAATCCTACAGTGCGCACCAATTGCCTGGCTGCCCCCCCCCCCCCCCCCCCTTTCTCTCTCTCTCTCTCTCTCTCTCTCTCTCTCTCTCTCTCTCTCTCTCTCTCTCTGTCTGTTAAATCTCAGGTGCATATCTGCGGGGTGATTTCCTTCACACTGCTTTTTCAATCGACAAAATCCCTCCTTTCGCATTTCTGTGCCTGTTTTCACTGGCTGATGTTGAAATTGTGCGTTTGCTCTGTTTTTACATAAATGACCACAAATTGGCTTCTTTTTCTCGTCTTAATCACCTCTCCCGCTTCCTTCTACCAATACCCTCCTTCCTTCCTTCAAACACTCCCTCTGTGTCATCACTCCTGCAGACCATTTTGGAGGAAGATGTGGAGGATCCCGTGTATCAGGTAACGCTTTGAAATAAATCGTTAATCATTATGTCTGCCTGAATGTACGCTGTCAATTTAGTGTGCCTCTCACTGTCGCTTTAAACAGGGCTCCCTGCTCAGTAATGTGCGTTTAATCTCATTTACAGAAATAAATGATTCCACTCCATTTTCTCTGCTCTTTCCTCACTCCTCCTGAATTAATAAGTCTTGTTATTTCATCATTTCTATATAGATGTAAACTGTGAATCATCGCTGCAAAGTGTTGTTAACTTTTCCTTTTCGTGAATTGGGAATATACTGATAAAACTCTGATGCAAGAGCGATTCTGGGAGCCTCCTTTATTTTGTACTGAAAACAGACAGCTTTAACACATCTCATCTGGGCTGCGTGTGTGTGTGTGTGTTTACATGCATTACATTGCCTTTCCGTATTGTCCGGTGTGCATCATATTGCGAATGATCTAGCCTTCTATGTATTCTATTGTGTATGATTGGAGTGTATCTTTAAAAAGCTAGACTGGACGTCCATTGGCTGTTACTAACAAAGAAGAAGAGAAACGAGGAACATTGCTTCTAGGCCTAGAAGTTAGCTTAAGAATCAGTCATTACTTGCAGTATAGTAAAGACCTGATAAGCACTATCAATTTGGTGTTAAGACGGCTAGAGAAGAAGAGAATTAGCCAGTGGCTAACTGTGTAACAGAATGAAATGGCCAATGGCGACAGTAGTTTGTAAATGAGAACGACTAAGCCATTAGATCTAATGTCACCGAAAATGGAGACGATTCTGCCATTAACATTAATGTGGTGTTGAATGGACAGGAATTAGCAATTAGCTAGAATGTCGCTTGCCAAAAATCGCTCTCATCTCAGTGTGGTCCCTGCGTTATGGAGGAATACATCACAGCTATGGGTTTAAACGGGTCTGCCATTCCTAAATTATCCCCAAAACTTAGTGGTTAGCATCTTAAATGCAGGCCAACACTGGGAAAGTTTTGTTACCCCTGCATGCTAACATTAGCATGCTTCGTTAAAGAAACATGCAGCATTGGGTTTTAGACTTTGATTTATTTCTCCTTAACGTTGTAAAATTCATAACATTGCCCTGTTCGCAGGTACAGGAACAGAGGGGTACGGATACACGGGGAAAAAAATGGGATGATGAAATTTTAAAGGCCGAAATCAGACTGAATATATGCATGAGGCGTGGGTCAGAAAAAGAACAACTCGTAATTCTTCCTTCCGAAATCTTCTTGTATTTGTTACTATGGTTATTTTAAGTGGTCTCGGATGTAGAGAGTGAATATTCTTCTCTGCTTTGAAACTATCATAGTTGTAGTTGCAGTGAAACATGAATCGTCCGCTGTGTCCCTCGAGGCTGCAGGGGTCACTGCGCTGCTCCTGGGGGCCGCTGTTGATTCTGTGTGATCAATCAGTCTTCTTCCTTTTCTCTTTTCTTTTCGCACTCACCTTTTTCCTGTCCCTTTGCCTTTTTTATCTTCTTCTGCTGCCGATGTTGTAGTACATTGTATTTGAGGCGGGACACGAGCCCATCCGTGACCAATCAGAGGAGAGCATATATCAGGTACACTACCAAATCTTAATAATGGTACCTTTTAACTGATAATTACATAATCAGATTTCAATATTAGTTTGAAAACATGTTCACCACTAGTAACAATTTACTTATATTATTATTATAGTACAAAACAAACAATTCAGAGTAGCATATGTCCATGCAAAATCATATTTGTGGGGGATTTGAACATGTGACAATATACTGCAGCACTGTATTGTTTTCTTTTTTTGGAAGTTTGCCAGCTCGGAAAGAGAAATCTGCTATTTTAAATTGGACTAATTCAATAAAAATGTTACCAGTAAATTTGTATTTTTTTCATAAATTATTATAATATGAATTGCAATATGTTTTATCATGTTTCACTGTAAAATATGATTAATTCTGTCAAATACATAATTTACAAGTTCTACTCAAAATTCATTGAAATTAATATTTTACATTTGAAATAAATAAATAACGGCGTAGCTTCTCATATTTTTCATAGTTTATAAAATGATTCACCTAATTAATATTCATGAGCCAGGCTGATGAGGTTTATAATGTCACCCCTGATTTTTCAGATTGTTCCTACACTCTTGCTTGAAAGAAATCTAGACTAAAAAACAATTAAAATATAAAATAGATATTATAAATTATAATTATATAATGTATATATATATATAATGTGGATTTACCTTTTTCACACAGAAATGTAGTCTAAATTTCACAAATAACTACAAATAAATGTCAAAAAATGTCGGAGAACGACTGAAATCGTATTTTCTTGTAAAACACTCCGATAATCTTAGTTTTATTTACTTTGAAAAATCACTTTTACAGTGTGTTAAAAAAATATTGTCGCCGTCCACAACAATACAATCTGTCAGTTTGAAAAAAAAACACATAATACATCGAGCTTAGGTCTATCCTTAATAGCTTTCATGGAGCAACACAGGTTTTGATGATCAAACATCCAATAGGGAGCCTCCAAACAAACCGGCATTCTTCTTTAAATAACACTTTAGAAGAATCCCTTGGTTTTGATGGTGCGGCTATACTGACAGCTCCACTGCGTAGCTGCCAGAGTCCCACCTGTGAATTAGAACAGAGTGCTTCGCCAAGCCACACTAATTCAGCGTGACGGCCCTTTCAAAGATTTACACCCGGCAATGTTTCGTGCTCCGAGCGCCATGACCAAGACAACAGCAGGTGTTGTATCCTCAGGTGCTGCTTTGTTTTGTCACCTGTGGCTTGAGTCAAAAAGAGACACTGCCAAGCTAAACAATAAACACATCAGTGCCCCAACACTTTGCCAGTCTGTTTCCTCCACAACTTTTTACAGAGCCGACTTAATGTCGTAGTCAGTTAAATAGCTCCGCGAAAGCTTGAAACACCATCAGGGACCAAATTATACCCTCCAAATTCCAATATCTGCTCGGCTCTCAAGCGCTAAGCTGACACTTCACAAACTCCTTCACTTGTTGCTGACATCAGGACAGATATCGGAAACTCGGGAGCATGAAAGAGACATCTGCTTGCTGTCACATCAATAAAGCCAGGATCAGCTAACACCTGATCTCATCTCATATCAAACAAAAAGCCAGATTGGCCGAGTCAAATTGAATCTGCGTGAACATCACTTTTGGTGTTCGCTAACAGCAGTGAAATTGGGAAACCTACATGAACAGAACAAGAGATTTGTGTTCTCTAGATGTCCACTGTCCAGACTGAAGCTGTATAAATGGCATCGATCGAACCAATTAATCGTGGTTATATTGCGGAGCGCCATGAAAATATCAGGGGAAAATTTAAAATTAATGGACATTTCAAAAGTGTATCTACATTTTCTAGCTATGCTAAGCTATATAAAATATGCCACTTGTTTACAAATTGCTCTTTTTGTGTGCAATATTCCTAAAAATGATTTCCCCAAACTTAGACACTACAGGTGAATAGGGTAAAACATTTAACTAATAAATACCATACTTTATCCAGTTGACTTATCACAGTACATTAAGGCAATTGTTTTGTATTACAATTTTTCTGAAATTTTCTGTTTAAATATGCATGTGAGGCATTGGTTAATTAAATATGCACAGATTTGCATACATTTCGAGAAAAGGAATTGAACTTTGGATAAAGCCAAGTTTGAATTTCACATATCTCATTTTGTTGACAAATTAGAGTTAAAGGTTTTTACTGAGGGGATTTTGGATATCTCTTTGTATCATAACATAAATAGTTAGAAAAAAGTTATATGAACAAACCTCTCTGTTAATACCTTCGAAATATAGATAGGAAAAAAATGCTGTATGTAAGTGGAGATTTCTTGCTCAGTGCAGGAGGGGAAAAAAAAATATTTTGAGAAAACTGCCTATAAAGATATGTACAGTTATAGTTGAAATGTACAGACGCAAATAGATAAAAGTGTAATAAAATAATCGCTTACATGTGTATTTTGGATGTTTTCTTTCCACTGAAGAAAACATCTAAAAATAGCCCAAAATCTAAAAATGTACCAGTACCTGAAAAAATAATAGTTTTGCCTGTATAGCGTCTTCTCTTAATTGTTATACGGGAACCCTATATTAAGGGATTTTTTTAAATCTAACATTCCTTAACTTTATAGAACAGCATCTCATAACAAGATATGTTGATTATCCGAAGCTAACACTATGCATCAAAAGTAACCTTGACCTCCAGCGGGCCCCTTGGGTCCCAAGTAGTTTTGGCTCTGGTAAAGTTTGGATAGCATGACTGAGCGGAGGGCTTGATGCCTAGCGTAGGGAGCTTTCCAAAGTCTGCATGGAGAAATGACTCTGCTGTGAGAGGAAAGCAGCAGGTCTCTCCTCTGCCCTTTCTCCAAATGAAAGAGTGAGAATGATTAATCATTGCTGTCGCTGTGTGATCTTTAAATAAAAGAAATGGAAAAATCACTTCAAGTGTACGATCAAATAAAAACACAGCGGCAATCAGTCTCTCAGCAAGAGGGAAATTAAGAACAATGGCAAATTAAAAATAGAGAGAGAGAGAGAGAGAGAGAGGACGTGAAAATAACAGACAAAGACAGGATCAGGATCTGCATCTTTTCTAGCCGTCTAATTTGAACATGAAAATGATGGTACACTGTAAAAAAAAAAAAAATTTACTACCTTAAATTTTTTAAGTACAATCAACTTGGATTTTTAATTCAACTTCAACTTAAATTACGCTAAACTGACTTTAAAAATTAGTTCTTGGATAGCTTATAAATTAACTTATTTTGTTTAAAAAAATTAGGCAATGTAAAAACACGTCATAACTTATTGATCAATAATATATATATTTTTTTATATTTATCATGCAGACTATAAAATGACAGTATATTGATATTATTTTGATTTATTTGATCTAAAACATTTATTATAAATAAAATATACATTTGTTATAAATAATACAAATATGTATTATTATTATTATTATTATTATTCAAGATCAATTTGAATGTCTACTATGCACTATTTTCTGCATCTTGCACTTATAATATTAATTAGAACACTTTATACACAGACAAAGGCTCACTTTGCTCTCCAGGAAGCATAAAATTTGCATTCTGCATTGACCTTGTAAAATCTCTTGCTGAAATCTGAACTAATGGTAACTTGTCATGTTAACTGTGCATTTGGCTGGGCTCCCTGTCCACACCAGGTCCCTACCAGCCAACAAAAGGAGGGAGTTTATGACGTCCCAAAGCGACATCCAGTGAGTGGACCTGTGTGTGTTTGTTTATGTGACTATCCTGTGCCTCTCTCTGGCAAACCTTTCAATATGTGAACCACCAAGCATCAAGCATGTTTCCGCTCCCTGTCTCGAGTCCCGTGATGAGTTCAGCAAGCACTCATTCCCCGGCTTACAGTAAATCGCATAGACTGTGCACTCTTAATTTACCCCCGGTGTTTGTGCGTTTTTGGCTGGTTGTGTACATGTGTGGTTTTTGTGTTTGTTTCATTTTCTTTGTGAAAATGTAGCTGTTTGGGGCATTACGTGATTGGTCGGTTTTTGCATGATGTACGCTTGTCTTCACCCCATGATAAGGACAGCTGGTGCGTTCATGAGGGCATTCCTGCCTTGTGAATCAAGTTGACAAGAAAGTTCACCCAAAAATAAAATTCTCATGAATCATGTATGACTTTTATTTCTTCCATGGAACACAGAGATTTGAAAGAAGAATGTGCTCATTCTTTTTCTTGCAATGACTGTCTTTCAAGCTTTAAAAAGGATATAAAAGCACCGTAAATGTGGTCCACATGATTCATGTACAGTATCAGGCAGAAATTTAAGTAATTATTCAATAAAAACATGAATATCGAACACAACTCATACGGACCATTTTTGCTATATTCATATTTTTATGGAAATGAGCAACTAAAGGGTTTCTTCTTTTGTGTTCCAGGGAAGTTTACTGCAAAAAAAAATCTTCCTTAGTATTTTTGTCTTGTGTTCTAGTACAAATATCTAAATATTCTTAAATCAAGATTTAATTTGAGAAGAAAAACTAATATATTCTTAAAAAGAAAAAAAAAGAAAAAAGGATCAAAATGAGCTCAAGTGAGTTTAAGCTTAAACTAGAAAAAAATATCTGTCTTTGGGGTCAGAAATATAAACAATTCAAAGCGAAAACAAGATGTTTTTTTCTGACCCCATTCACTGTCAAAATTATTGTCATGATTTGTTATCACAACTGTTTATCTTTTGTCAAATCAACATAATATTTTGAGTTTCTGTTTATTAAACCAATCTCCTTCACTGTATTAACTCATTTTTTTTAATTCAATGAACTCAAAATGTTAACGCAACCAGACAGTGGCAATTCTTTTTCTTGTTTTACGCAAAAACTTTTAGAAAAAAAAAAATCAAATCATAAGTCACTTTGATTTATATCTTTAAATATATCTTTATTTTTAAGAATGTTTCGATATTTGTACAAGAAAACGAGACAAAAGCACAGAGGAAGAACACAATGTTTGAAGTGTTGAAACGACATGACAGAACTTTGAATTTGGGTGAACTATTCTTTCAATGCCACATCATAAATGTCCGTGAATCATGCATGATTTACAATAATAATAAAAAGAAAGTCTGTGTAGCGTAAATGGGTTGACAGATAAAGTCATTTAAATGAGAGATGGCAAACATTCTTCTGAGTTTTTTGAGTCGTGCTCATGCATCTGTGATCGCACTGTGAACGAAATTTCAACTGGTCAAGAAGTTATAGTGAATGTTGCTCTCTCTCTCTTTAAATGGTGGATGATCTCTTGTCAGGCCATTTGGCCTCAACATTAACACTGTTATAAAGAAAGATGGCTGATCTTTTCATGTTCTGGCCAGTGTCTCTGCTGTCTGTATCTCTCTTGTGTTATAGCTGCTCTGTTCATTCAGTCTTAGCTCAGCTAAATGCCTAAACCCTCACACAATCACCATCACAACACACACAACCCCTGCAAAAATCCCCCGTACCCTGGAGTTGGTTGAGTCTGTCCTCAATATTCAATTGTTTGGGTCACTCCAGACCTGGAAAACAATGTTTGAGTTGGATTTTCCTCATGTCACCCTGTGCTGCTGTCTGGCATCTCTTCCTCTCGCCCTTTCCATCATGTTTTCAAACACCCACTCGCTCTTTTCTCTCTTTTCCTCGCACATATCCCTCTCTCCTGTTTCAATCTAAGTCGCGTGGCCTCTTGATCCTGCCTTCCCCAGCTTTTTCATTTCTACCGAAGAAAAATCTGCACAGCTTCAACTCATAAAATAACACTTTCGGCTCTACGGAATTGGCTTTTGAACCGTTAGGCTGTAAATCTGTTTTGTGTTGTGCATCTGCACATACTGTACATTGTGGGTCTGAATTTATTTATTTATATGTATTTATTTGCGCTTTTTTAATTAATTTTTTCAGCAGCATTTTGGGGCAAATTCAATTAGCATTTCAATACATTGAAAACAGTGTCATTATTTTTGTCACAAGCACACTTCTATAAAACTAAGTATTTTGTGTAATGTGCATTATAATTATACATAATTATACATTATTATAATTATTACAACTTCAGTAAACATTTTTTTTAGGAGACATTTGTGTACATTTTCTAGCGTTCATAGCTGGGCTGATTCATTAAATGAGTATCAAATTATACTTATGACACATAGATTTTGTTTCGTTGTTTAGTTTAGTTTTTCTTTGTTTTCTGTAGTTGTTGTTTTTCTTTTGCTTTGTTTATGTGTTTTGTTTTGCCTTGCTTTGTTTTGTTTTGTGGTTTTTGTTGTGTTGTGTTTTGTTTTGCTTTTTGTTGTTGTTGTTGTTGTTGTTGCTTTGCTTTCTTTTGTTTAGTTTTGTTTAGGTTTTTTGTGTGTGTTTTGTTTTTGCCTTGCTTTGTTTTGGGGGGTTTGTTGTGTTTTGTTTTACTTTATTTTGTTTAGTCTTCCTTTGTTTTTTTGTGTGTTTTGTTTGTTTTGCCTTGCTTTGTTTTGGGGGTTTTGTTGTGTTTTGTTTAGCTTTTTTTTTTGCTTTTCTTTTGTTGTTTTTTGTCTGTTGTGCTGTTTGCTATTGTTTTGCACTTTTAATACACATTGTTTTAATACACATTGTTCAAAATAAGTAAAAAAAATGCCAGATCATGGTATTCTGCCGCATCCTTCACAACTGAAATGGACAACGGTGTCATGCAAACTGCATTTAGCACATATATTTGGAGCAAGTTTGCACTTTAATTAATTTTCATATTTCCATTAGTGAATCATGCGGTGAAACAAAGCAGGCAGTGTGCGCAAATAAACAACAATATCAGTTGGCGCAATTTATTCTTAGTAACTTCCCCCGATTATATTTTTGCCTACTAAAGAATTGACTTTGATAAACAGTATTTAATGAATCATTTCTTTGAATAACCCTTTAGTGTTGTTCTTATTTCTTGCACCTCTCCACATATTATTTAATTTCCTAGCTGTGCTTCTCAGTCGGTTTCATGCCTGTGGCTACATGATCATAACTCTCCGTCCGTAATGAAATGGGCAGCACTAAAAGCACACAGGACACTGTGAAGATAATTATTCCCTCCGAGGGGACGGCTAATTGATAGTCTTTTGAAGTGATAATGATGATAGAAAAGTATGCTGATGGATTGTGGCAAAATAAACGTGATTCTAATATTCACTCCCAGCCTCGTTCTAAATGTTGCCATGGAGACTGTTTAGTGTAAATACTGTAGTTTCGGTTCTGGAATGACGATACATCATGCGAGTCATACTTCCACAGGAGAGGCAGCTTGTTATAATAACAGATAAGAAGGTAGTTATCAGCACTCGTGATATCCATCAGTAATAAGGTGTCAGTGGCATGCAAGGCGCTTTGACTGACACAGTTCATCACTGTGGGGCCCAGCTGTCATCTTTCCCATTATCCTCAATGGTGATCCCCAAGGGTGTGTAAAGAGATTGATTTGATGGAATCTTTTGGGCTGGTAATATTAGAGCCATTTAATTCAGCTACTGGCCTCAGTGTAGAACGGCAGTTCCAGCTCAATGACCTTCAAAACCAAACAACGTGAGACGAACACCATCACCCTGGAAACATGGCAGGAACAAATCAAATTTTTGTTTTTTTCCCCTTATTCGGCCTCATTCGTGAAACACAAGCAGAACAAAACTGAGTGCAAATGTAGATTGCTGCATCATTCAGAGTTGTGCTTATGTTTTATGAATGAAGCCCGTTTCAATGTTAGACAGCTGAACTGATCGAGTGAAGAAAGCTACACAACCCAAACCGTGATGATGCTTTCTCTCTTTCCCTCTCTATCACACTGCCTCTGCTTTCCTTCACGTTTGTCCATTCACTCATAACTGCATTAGCAAATATAATATGTCACTAGCAGTGGCTGATTCCTGCTTACTTTTCTCAGACTGATATGACCATACTTCGATTCTTTAAGCTAAGCGCTAACACCGAACACCAAGCGCTAACATAGAGAGACTTTCAGACTTAACCATCTCAGGTGTCAACTGCTTTTGAAACCTGACCTGGAGTCAGTTCTCACTTGATTTTATTGCATGTTTTACATGTCCAGATCTTGTGTGTTCATCTTGTTGTCTGTGTTAACTCTGGTCTTACTTGGTTAGCCGGATAACTTCCCGGATTCCATCATAATCCTGAGTTATCTTTTGTAGCAGAAATCAATGTGAATGTCAGTCGTTTGAATGTCATGAATGTCAATTTTTACAGATATTGTTTTTATATTAAGGTGATTTTTTAAAATGAACACTAAATTATGTCACGACCTGTTTGTATCTAATGAATCCCACGGCTGGAGTAATGTAAGAAAACAGTCTTTAATCCAAAAATTCAGCAGGTCATAGAAACTCACCACTTTACATCAACGAGAGCAGACATACAACTGAACACAAGATAGAGAATATATGCACAACCAACTAAATAAACTCTTTAAAATAGACTTAATAAGTACTGGACATATTAAATCACTAATAAAAATGACAAAAACACAACAAAAATACTGAAACTAAAAATTAAAATATGAAAATAATGTTGAAATTAAATGTTGTAAATGTTAAAATTAACAGTAATAAATACTTTTTGCTACTCTTTAAGTAATTAACTAATGTTAACCATTGGGACCTAATGTAAAGTTACCAAAATAAATTGTATTCCTTCAGTCATGTCTCTCTGAGGGCACCAAGTGAAGAAGAAAAAAGTGCACATGACACCTCTTTATCCGGCTAACCAAGTAAATCATGTTTGAAGATGGGTTCTTGGTGTTCTTTTCTATTTCGTGGTCTACCCATCCTCTCCTTTTGTATACGATCCTCTCCTTGCCTGTGTTGCTTTTTCAGCAGCACAATATGTAAGATGGGAGCAGCTGTTGTTCATGGTCTTTTGCTCTTCCCATGTTATCTCAAGAGACGCCCATTTGAGCACATTATTTTCCCATTAAAGCCTGCCGGCAGCTGGTTAAAAATCTTTTTTTTTTTTTTTTTATTCCTCCTTCCACAAATGAAAGTTTGGCACTATGGGGTGGGATGCGAGTTAGCGAAGATAAATACAGTTGGTTCTTGCATTTTTCTGGCTCAAACCTGTTGAGAGATAATCTGGTAAAAAATGCAAAAGCCACGAATTGATAGTGGGATAGTGAGGTACACATGTGTAACCTCACCTGTACAGGTAAAGTACCATCCATCTCATCTAATCACACTTCACCTTCCCAAAACAGACCTCATTTTCTGTGTGTCCCATTTCATCTTTCATCTAACACCATGTTATCATTGCAGAACAAACATAACCAACAGATCGAACTCTTGGATCTAGACACTGACCTGTTGCTGGTCACCAAGGTAAGGTGGACAATGATTGGCCGAAGTTTCTCCACACCTGCCCTCGGCTTTCCCATAATCCTCCAAGCTGTTGTTTTGATTGCAAACGACCTAGAAAGCTCATCTAGCTGTAATCTAGCTAAACAGTAATAAGTAGTGCACTATGGTCCACTGTAGACTTCAGTAGAGTCCCTGTACAGGAAAGTAAATGTCACACTTCCCGCTATGAACAGTTTATAGCCCTGCTAAATCCCCAGTCTCTTGCTTTTTACCTTTTCCACTAGTCTCCTGGAAGTAGTCTACTTACTCATACCTGACCTTTCTTTTTCATAGTCAAATGACAGAGCTCTTTTAGATGACCCTAGTGTGACCCTGTTGAATAGGTTTTGTGCTCCCATGAATAAATCAGTCAGAGACCATGTGCGCAGGATTTTTACAGTGGTCTCAAAGGTCATGCACACAGTCGTGTTATTGTGTGTGCTGTTTTTTAATTGTTTTAAAATGATTAGAGACAGGCGAGTGGAGGCAGTAAAGGCCAGCATAACATCAGAGACGGGAGAGCAATTATTCTTTCATAAAAGATGTACAGTAGGTGTGAAAAGAGTGTGTTGCATTTTAGGAAAGATCCCTGTGGTCTGGCCTCAAGCAAATGGCTGAACGAAACAGTTTTTAGAAGCAGTTTAGAAAAGCTTTCCTGTCATGCGCCAGTCACTTTAAAAAGCTCAGAAAATTCTCAGCCACGAAAAGAAGGAAAAATGGCGGCTTTAAGAACAAGCAGAAGTAGAAGCCTCTGCACTAAATGGACTGGCAAATAGTTCCCTTAACCTGAGAGGGGGGAAAGCAATATTGGCTAATCAAAAATCTATAATTCCAAGCCGAACAAATGCTGTCCTGCCATTGTACTGCAGTGAAAAGTGAATATAGATGGACCCAACCATACAGAGCGCCAGGACTTAAACACTTTTAGGCAAGTTTTGATAAGTAGATTATGGTATGATTTTTGGTGGGTTTTCACTGCGAAACAACACAAATAATTCAGTTACTATCACCACAATTGTAATAAATAAATAAAGGCTGCAGAAAATTCTGACATTTTGGGCAGCAAAAAAAAACAGAAAAAGTCCTGCTTAACCCTAGTGTGACTGGCATGCCCTTGTTCATCAATGACCTTGAATACAGGACATATCCCAAAATATTCACTCATTATTATATTATATTGTAGATTACATGGGTGGGAGGAAGGAAGGAAGGAAGGAAGGAAGGAAGGAAGGAAGGAAGGAAGGAAGGAAGGAAGGAAGGAAGGAAGGAAGGAAGGAAGGAAGGAAGGAAGGAAGGAAGGAAGGAAGGAAGGAAGGAAGGAAGGAAGGAAGGAAGGAAGGAAGGAAGGAAGGAAGGAAGGAAGGAAGGAAGGAAGGAAGGAAGGAAGGAAGGAAGGAAGGAAGGAAATTAAAATAAATAACTGTTTATTTCTGCGTGCTGTTCATGGTCGGTAGGTACAAGAAGTCATCATCATCTTTTATATGTTTTTCATATCATTTTTATAGCAACTCACTATCATTTCCATATGTCACCTTTTGTATTCAATCCACTGTTTGCCCGAGGTAGATGCCAATATTCTGTGGCAAAGACTAGACTGTCGTGGCAGTGAGTGCTGAGGTGAAACACATCTGATTTTATGCTGGTAAATGTTCCTCTCTCATCTGCAGAATATCAACCAGTTAGAGCTTTTCGGAGACATGTCCACTCCTCCTGATATCACGTCCCCCTCGGTGAGTGTCTCCAAATGGAATGCAGGAATACTGCACAGTGTATACTGCATACTAATTAGGTAGTATGTAAACAGGATGTCATTTTGATATAGTTGAGCTATGAGCAAGTGTAGTTTTTTGTAAAGCTTCTGTTTAGACTGCTGTGATTCTCCTCTTCCACAGACTCCAGCATCTCCGGCTAATACTCTGGACCGCACGCTGGCCCACCAGAATCCATCCGAAATGTTCACCCCCTTCAACCCTGCCTCTGTACCCTCAGGTAGGAGAAACCCCCCACCCCACCCACCCAAGTGGTGTGTGTACAGGAGAAAACAATACCAAGAAAATAGATAAAGGAGACATGGAACGGGGCGGATGTAAATTAAGTAATGTGTCTGTCTAGTTCTGGCTAAATAAGATGTCCCGTCCTCCTGCTGTAGAATATGAATGCTCTCATTACTGGATGCTGTACTGATCTGCATGATAAACGCCTTGTAGAGGACACAGCGTTACCTCTACCTGCTCTAGTGTGTGTGTGTGTGTGTGTGTGTGTTTATATCTGTGAGTGTTTGATGCCTTTTTAACATGCACATCTGTTCGGGAGTCATATCATACATTTTTATTATGTAATTTTTTTCCCTAATGTCCACTTAGTCAAGGATTTTTGCGCCACAAAGGGGCAGTTTCGTTTTTCATCACCATTTTCACCCCTCTCTCTCATTCTTTGATTAAATTATATAAAATATATACAGATTATTAAAGAAGTGGTTAAAATATATACTCACTCTTATGTCGTTTTAAACTTGTATGACTTTCTTTCTTCTGTGAAACACAAATAAAGATATTGTGAAACATCTCCATCCATTGAAAATTAATGGGGTCGAATGTTGTTTTTGGGCCCCATTGACTTTCATTAAATGGACAAAAACAGTTTAAAAATATCTTATTTTACAGTTTTGTTTTGCAGAAGAAAGAAAGTCTACAGATTTAAAACGGCATGAGGGAAATACATATGACATAATTTTCATTTTTTGGGGGTGAACTACCCTATGCCTGAACTTGCCAGAACTAACATTTTAATATTGTTCATATATCTGATTACAAACATATTTTATAGACTACTACTGAACTTTAAGGTGACTTTTCATCTTATAAACATTATGGTAAAGAGAAAGCCATATATACAAATTTAATAGATAATATAAGATAATTCAAAGTTCCCCACAAGTAGCTTTTCCACAAGCTGAGGTAAATATAAATTTATAGAAGATGAACGCAGTGTCATCCACACAAGTACAAAACACCATCATGGTAACACACGACACTAAAATAATGCTATAAACATTTATTTGAACATATGATGCAACTTAAGACCTTAAAGGGATAGTTCACCCAAAAATTTTAATCTGTCATTATTTACTCACCCTCATGTCATTCCAAACCCATAAGACTTTTGTTAATCTTCGTTAAAATCTGAGAGCTTTCTTTCCCTCCATAGACTACAACGTTAATACCACTTTTACGGCCCAGAAAGGTAGTAAAGACATCGTTGAAATAGTATGTGATTACAGTGGTTCAACCTTATTGATAATATTAATAATGTTGCACTCTATGGAGGGGTCAGAAAACTCTCGGATTTCATCAAAAAGATCTTCATTTTTGTTCCGAAGATGGACGAAGGTCTTATGGGTTTAGAATGACATGAGGGTGAGTAATTAATGACAGAAATTAATGACCCATTTTAATGTACAGTACTAATAAAAAACAAAACAAAGAAGAACTTACTGTTTACCAATTAAAACGTTTTCACCGTAGCATTTTTAAAGTCTTTTGTCATAAAACATCACGATTTGATGTTTTGTTACATGGCGAACTCCAAATTGTGAGGTGCTACCACTTTAAATTCTACAGGAACACTCACGTCATGATATTTGAACCAGTTATTAAAAACTAATAGCCCTTGTGCATTGACTTTGCTCTCCCTGGGACATCTGTTCCAGCCAGATTGACTTCCTCTGAAACAGTAAACAGTACAGCATTGATATGTGTGGAATCAAGTAGTGTATCATCTGTCCCATCTGTCTTCAATTCTTTCCCTCAGTCAAACTCCCCTCTGTGTTGTAAAATCATAAACACCAGGCTTGACTCCGACACACCTGTCCTGATGGAATTCTCACAGTTCAGTTATGATAGCATGAGCACATTTTTCACCTTTGTGGAATCATTCTGGCTTTTTTCAAGTGAGAATTTTTCCCCAGAGTGCTTCAGGGGGTCTGGTCCCGCTGGCAGTGTATTGTAAGTCACTTTCAATGAAACTTGTGTGCTAAATGGCATGTCAAATGGAACATAAATCATCTGAATGAGAATACACTACTTAATTACGATCTTGTTTAGGAAAGCTATGCTGTATTGTGAACATAGTCACACTAAATAGTCACTATATGTGTTCTATATTTATAATATAGCATGACTTTAAGATTATGTTTAAAGGCCATGTTGCAGGTTAACCACCACTGTCGATTAATGGGTACATAAATCACTCAAGATATGTATATCATTTTTAAAATGTCTCAAAAATGGTCTTAAATACCAGTTTTTTACGTTTTTGGTATTAACGATTTTTTTCACGCAATTCGGTGATGACGTCACGTTGGGGAGAAGTGGAGGAAAGCTAGCCTGATGGCCGTCAAAGCCGATGAAATGCATGGTCCGAGGAGAATGAGTGGAGAGTTGGTGAAGTGTCCTGGTGAGCTGCTATCATTTAGCAACGCAGCAATGAGATAACGACACATATTTTTTTTACTGTCATTGAATAGCACCAAGTGAAAAATCAACGTTTTCTTTATAGTGGCGGTGATCATGATGACGTTAGTTCAGATAAGTACCGGTAACCTTTGTCATAGTACTGGTAAACTTTGTCTTTGTCATCTAGAAATAGAAGGCATCGTGCTAGCTATATAGGCGTTTCTAAGCGTTTCTCTTCCTCCGGTGAAAATGTTGTTGCAAACGTAGCCGCCGCGTGTCTGTCGCGGTGTTTGGCAGGTGCTCGCGCGGGCGGTGCCGTCCCGTGGAAACTGCGTTGGAAAGCTTGTGCTGTAGGGCAGTGAGTGCGTTTTGGTCGCTGGCCGAGGAGCTCACCCCGCGACCAGATGTGACTGAATGCTGAATGCATGCTGCCTGAATCCGTTTGTGCTGAAGATAGCATACATACATCTCAGGCAAGGATCATGGTCCCCTTCAAGCCCGCACGCACGAGTATGTTAATTGTTTGTTTACTTTTTTCACGAAGTCTTATGAACCAACTTAAACAGTTATAGGTGACTATAGATGTGTTGTATAGACAATGATCATGTTCTATAATCTGCGCTATCTGAATACTCTCGTCTACTACTCGTCTCTCTAGTCACTCTCAACGCTCTCCAGGCGGGCTTTGGTAAACTCTTTCCCCAAGGTGACGTCATGGAATGCATTGTGGCGGAAAGGAGAATCGTTGGCGCTGTAAGATAGTACCTACTTTTTCGTATTATATTCCGTTTTGTGATACCCAACAACATAAAATACAATGGATAACAGTTTAAATGTTCATTACCAACAAGCAAATTGCACAAATTCGTTGAAAAATTTAACCTGCAACACGGCCTTTAAATAATATAATTCACTTTATTAAAAAACGCTATTAATTAAATGCATTTAGTGCCATCTTTCCACTAGAAGATATAGTACTCCTCGACATGTCCGCAGTATACTGGAGATGTGCTTCAGGTTTCGCTTCCCATGTACCTGAATAACAGTCCATAATTCCATCCTATTTGCCAATGGTGGATCCATTGCTCAAAAATGACTGCCGAGGGCCATCATGGACCAGTGCAGGGGTGCGTTGCTGTGATGAGACAGCCCATTGCTGCCTGACTGAATGATGGACATGCACGATTTACTTAAATTCACATATAGAACTTCTCCAAGCATTCCACTCACTGGTCCTTGAGACAACCACACACCATTACTGCAACTCCATGTGTCAAATATTCCCATCCCACACAGCTCAATGACATTATGTTAGCACCATGAATTGAGGAGTAACTAACTACAAGTAAAAATGTATTATAAATGCCAAGCCTAAACAAATTTACATGCGCTATTACCTCAGCACAAATCCAAATGTGTGTGCTTTGTGCATGTTTGCATACTTGACTTTAAATGCATTGAATAAGTCACTTTGGAAGGTAAGTCACAGGAAGTTTCAGATGATAAAAAAATGTATTCTGAAAACAAAATGTGATAGATTCTTCTTTTAAATTGCTAATGGCAACACCTAAGTAGAGAAGCTGTGGCTGATTCTAGGACATTTTTAAAGATGAAGGATCATCACATCTTCCCACAACTTCCTATTTTGTGAGTAACCCAACTACAGTTGATCTCACGCCTCTATGAAATATTCCAGACACGCTTTCACATTGTGTGGCATGTCATAGAGATAAGATACGATGTGGAGTTTTATTATTTGAATCAGCGTTACTCATTGGAAAGAAAGAGCAAGATGTGTAATGAAATAAGCCTCAATGTGATATGAGTCAGACTGTTGTAATGGCCTCGTTTAAAGGGCGTTGCTATTCATTAAGCCCGGACCTATTGTGAGAAGTAATTACAATAGTTCATCTGAGCCATAAAGACCTTTTTCATTATGAAAATCTAGGTCATCTTTCCCAAGTCATCAAGAGATATATGGCTGCAGCCCGAAAGTCCTTTAGTGAACGCTAAAGGTTACAGCACAACCTCGTAATGAGGTGTGCGTGTTTTCCAAAGCATTTTGGCGGTAAATTCTCTTTCGATGGTTTGAAGAGCTTTGTAAACAGAAAGTTTCATTGTCTCCGTCCTTTAGGTTACGTGACGATGGGAGCCGTGCCACCCGCGTGGGCGCAGCAACAGTTCGCCGCTCAGGCTCCATTAGCGTTTGGCGTCCAGTCCACGGTGCCCGTTGCGCAGGTTTTACCGGGCGCTCAGCCTCTGATCTGGGGTCAAGCCAACCTTTTTCCTGCCACCCAGCAACAGTGGGCCGCGATGGCAGGGGCTCACTTTTCGCCTGCCGCTTTCATGCCTGCCCAGACAGTAGGGCCGCTTCCCGCTGCCATGTTTCAGACACTGGCTCCCATGGCAGTGCCCGCGTCCTGCGAGGCGCCCGCGGTGGCCATGGGCGGAGCCGTGGCAGGAACCTCGGGCTCCACGGCTTCTAGTCCGCAACACGGGGAGCGCACACTGCAAAGACAGGCTAAGATGAGCAAGGAGATGTTTAAGGACTTCCAGATGGCAAAGCCACCAACCATGCCTGCCAGGAAGAGCGAGCAGCCTAACCTGACCTGCACCACAGACGCTTTCACCAGCTACTTCAGCAGAGTGGGGATGGCGCAAGACACAGACGACTGCGACGACTTCGACATCTCGCAGATGAACCTCACGCCCGTCACCTCCACCACGCCTTCCACCAACTCACGTGAGTAGGACACATGTAGACGCCATGGTTTTGACTCAAATTTGGGGCTGGTTATGTAAATGCGATTATAGGGGGGGAAAACTAGTTTAAAACACGTGGTCAAATTCAATTAAATATTTGTATTAATTTCATATGGAAATATGTTACGTCTCCCTATTTAAGATGTCTATGGGTAATTAACATATAAGTGTTAAAGTTAGATACATTTTTTTTTAAAGTATTACTTCTTCATACCCTATTATCCCTAGATATCTTAAATAGAAAGACATAATATAAGTGGGGGCTCGTCCGGGATTTTTATACCATTTTCAAGAGAAGTTTTACCTAAGTACAAATTTCTCCAGTTTCGAGGTAAAATATTTACTGATTAGCAAATAAAAGTGAGGGTTTTTTATTGTTTGAAGAGGTTTAAAGTTGGAACAAAAAAAAGTATTTTTTTCCCCTATTGTGATGTATATCCGAGTGATATGGCTTCTCAAAGTAGCAAAAATATAGGGCGTGACTTGATTTTAAAATATATATTTTTTTAGGGCTGTCAAAAGGTTAATCGTGATTAATCACATCCAAAATAAAAGTTTATGTTTACATAATATATGTGTGTATACTGTGTAGAATTATTATGTATAAATACACACACATTCATGTATATATTTAAGGAATAATTGCATTTATATACTGTATATACATTTATATAATTTATATTATATTTAAATATTTTATATATAAATATAACCAATTTTTCTTAAATATCTACATGATTGTGTGTGTTTTTAGATATATAAATAATTATACACAGTACACACACATATATTATGTAAACACAAACTTTTATTTTGGATGCGATTAATCCCGATTAATCTTTTGACAGCCCTAATATTTTTATATTATTCATAAATATCATGTTTTGGGAGAGTTGCACCACATTACATTTTACAACCTGATTTAACCTTCAAGTTATTTGATATTTTAAAATACTTATTTACAACTTTGCCACACTTTTTCTTTTTTTTCTATTCTTTTTGCTGGTCACATCACATGTATTTGGTTTGGCATGCAAATACATACCGTACATATAGTATTTGTGGCATTTATTATATCAAAATATTATATAAATATAAATACATATATGAGCAGTATCACAGTATTATGAGCAGTATAGCGTAAATATAATAATAAACTTAATTTCCTCCTTAACCCAAATCAGCTCTTGAACAAGAAATAAATTAGACCAAAGATTGCCTGTTTGATATACCTCAAATTAATTATATCTCATGTTTAACCACTATTTACATACAGTAAGAGCCAGTGGCAAATTCCCAAAGGATTGGCCGAGATTAAGCTGTTTTCTGCGGGTACATGAGCAGTGAATGGCCGCTGTAATGGTGCGTTCACACCGGACGCGAATAGCGCGTCAGGCGCGAGTGATTCCAATGTTAAGTCAATGCAAAGACGCGTTACGCGCGTAAAACACGTGTAACGCGTCTTTGCATTGACTTAACATTGAAATCACTCGCGCCTGACGCGCTATTCGCGTCCGGTGTGAACGCACCATAAGCCTGGCAAAACGCCTTTAAAAAGCCTGAAAGCCTTTAAAACAGATTTGAAATCAGGTGCTATGTTTATATATAGCCACATATTTGAGGTCTAAATTACTCGCCTAAAAACTCGTATAACTACATTTCGTGACACAACAACAGTAGAATTTTTTTAAAATATGGTGGACTTGCTCGACCGCCATGACAGCCGCAGAATGATACAAATGGTAAAACGGTTCCAGTGCTGATATTGTGGAAATATCGCACATCTCTAAGCCAATCAGATTCGAGAACCAGAAAGAATGGTTGTATATTTAATATAATATTTTGATATTATATATGCACCAGATGCTTCTATCAAAAATGTGTTACATGACATTAAATTACATTTTGTTAGTTCATGCATTACTTAAACCCATGACGTTGGCATTGTTAGCTTCTTGCTCTACTGTTTGAGCGCAGGAATGCCTCCACAGCCACAGGACATCAATTGACCTTTCACTGATGTCTTAATTATTTAATGCAATATAGTATTAATTTAAAGAGGGTTAGCATCTTCCTCTTTTTTCAATAATAAGAATTGATGACAGCCGACATTGAAATGATTATATCTTGGCACTGGCTTGAAAACATAATGATTATCTTTAGAAAGCTGCAATTTTCCTTTTTGCTTCACTACATAAAATTCAAAATGTGTTTCTGGGTCAAGGGACTCAAAATGAAGTCACATATGTACACATATTAGATCTTCCATGTTTTCCTGAATAGATGTTTTAGAATTATGTGAATTTTGTTATACTTATTTATCAAAATATATATTTATTATTTGTTTTTGTCCTCTTTCACTCTGATTTAAGAGGTTGGTCACGGTTAGGTTAGGCTTAGGGATCGGTATAGGGATATGTTTTTATATCAGGAATGTTGTTTCAGGACCAACCGAATCACATCATTCTGTAGCTCCATAAACCCTAAATACATCAACAAAGAAAACGAATCTCACATAGAAGAACTTGGTATCTCACCACATCCCTTTCTCTCTCTCGCCTCTCTCATCGCAAGCCCTTAAGAGTGCTGACACGGCTAGAAAGGCTTTATCCGTTTCCTTCTACAGAACTTCAAACTCGCACCTCATCCCGTCTTTCATCAACACATCCTTTTTCACTCAGAGGTTGAAAGGTGGGCTTTGATGCTGTTGCCCAGAAGGCATTGTCTTTAGTCAGCGTGAAAATGACAATTAGTACTGCGGTGGGGAACGACGGCAGGGGGAAAGAGAGAGTCAGTCACAGGCCCAGCTGTGCTTCTGGCGAACAGTGTAATTATCACTGATCTCTAGGGAGCCCTGCGCTGTGTGTTGGGCCTGTTTGGATCCTTTCGCTCCTGTAGTGCTAATTATTGCTGGGATGGAACGCCGCACCGTCCCGAGTTTGCACACAGGCAGGCCGTGCGTGAGAGACATACTCATTTATTAGGTGTCAATAAGGGATTTTGATCCACATAGGAGCCTTTCTGACAGGTTTCTGGCTTAAATGCATATGTTTAGTCACACTAATCATGACTAGTTTGTGTAAAACACAAAATACATTCCCCTAGGTACAAATCGTTCCAGTTTCGGAATGAAATATCAACTGAATGTTGCAAATAGTGAGGTTTTTTATTTATTTTTAAAGAGGCTAACGGTACACTATGTAATTTTTTTTTTTTTTTTTTTTTTTTTTAATTAACAAAGTTTAACAAAGTCAATACGTCATCATTCCAAAACTTGTTTTTGTCTTACCCTGATTCACTATGATAAGCCTATTAGAAGTGTTATCGATATTTTAGACCTGTCGGGATGATTTTTGAGGGAAATTGTTTATATATACATGCATGTCTCATCAAATTTGTAAATAGAGAAAAGTTGCTCCGGCTACTTTGACGCGTGTATGGTGTGGTAGTGTCAGGTTAGTTGCCACAACGAGTGAGAAAAGTTGACACGGAGCATGATAAATCTTGAACCTCATCCGTTTGAAAAAAAAAAAAAGTAATAAGTAATATAACCATATTCATTCGCACAGTCACGCAGAGCCGAAGCACAACCAAAACAATATTCTCCCGCAAAATGCATTTTTTCAAGTTTTTCTTTCCAACCGCTAGAGGGCCAAAAGTTGCATTGTGTACCTTTAAGTAACAAATATAAACCACATGATTAACTCAAAACCAATAGGAATTCACTTTTACTCACCCTTAAGGCTGGGATACTCTACACGACTTGATTTGCAGTTTGGACAAATCGATGCTAGTTTGCTAAAAGTCAATGGCAGTCTGCAGATTTTTGGGCATTTCTCTGAAATTGAGAAATTGGGCATTGAGTTGACATTTCTCTGAAATTGCGTAGCTTATGGTAGGCATAGACTTAATCTTTTAGCTTCAGGCTTTTAGCTTCATTCCACCCAGTCAGATGATCAAACTTATTTGATATTTTGAGCTGATTTCAGAGCATGCATCATGCGTCTCTTAACAACGAGGTGCCTGTTTGATTTTGTCAAATCCAAAATGCAACCTCAGATGAGATCACAACATTTTCTGATGCGTTTAAAACAAGCACTTTGAAGATATATTCTGTGAGTTTGTGGGTTCCCTGTGAGCCGGGCTCATTGCTAGCACCATGCTAGTGCTAAAATAGAACTACAAAATATTTGTAGTACGATATTTCACATAAAATCTGTGTAAAAGTCTTCAAAAGCCTTTTGATGGTTTAGTGCAAGATACAGACTTTCAATGTGAGTAGAAGTCATAGTGCTTTTAGCGCCACCCTGTAGACATTTCAAATGGAAACTGCACCGATTTGTAGCTGCACTAATGCATTTTAGCTTTTGGAAAAGCATATCTGTTTTATTTTTAACGTAAGAGCGGGTTAGGTCATATTTAATTTGAATGAGTAAGACTTCCAGTGTTAGCCGCTTCCAGTTATTTCCTCGGCTGAATGCAACAACCGTCACTGAGCTGTGAGAGCAAACGGCTCGCTGAAGCAGTTTAAGGTTGCATGAGCCAGAAAAGGAACATTGTTTTCATGTATAATTGATCACAACCTCGTCTTTAATGCAAGTGTGAAAATTTCAGCGCCCTTCCTGTAAGATTGCAACAGATATTTAGTTATTCTCCCAGCGGGTGAAAAAAACATATTTGTACCTTCTTAGCGTCGCCCAACAACACATCAGACGCTTTATATCAGCTAATGCAATAAACAAATGTGAGATTTACTCTGTGTGGCCTGTTACTAAGCATAACTCTGGCCTTTTCTCTCTACAGCACCCACCCCGGCCCCCCGGCAGAGTTCTCCATCAAAGTCCTCGTCCCACGCCAGTGACCCGCCCACCGATGACTCTTTTGGTGAGGCAGAGGGCAGCCCTAGTCGGAGCGGGGAGGAGGATGCTGTAAGTACTGCTGAACAGGATTGTGGGAAATGTAGTTTTTCAACAATATCAGATCTGATCCCACACATGCTTTTTATTACACAAAATACAATCAGAATCAAAACCTAAAGTTCATGACTTACATGATTAATATTGGTAAAATATAAATACATATTGCATATCCTTATGAAAACTGAAGTATTAGAATAGAGCCCGATTCTAACCTACTGATTGTAATATTTATATTTCAGCAAGTGCATTATTACCTCATAAATAATATAAGACCTAAAAAAAAGGGTATTATCCAAATGACCACCACTTTTTAGACTAATGACGTAAAATAAAATTTCTGACATCATTTACTCACCCTCGTGTTGTTCCAAAATCAAACGACTTTCTTTCTTCCATGGAAAAAAAAGAAGGGAAAAAATTGTTAAAGAATGTACTGGTCACTCTTACTACCTTTACAATCATTTCAAGGTGTACAAAGGGTATAAAAGCATCACAAAAGGGTTTATATGGCATGTCTGCTGTATTCAGAGTGTTTGAAAACCATGTTAGCTTTGTGTTAGTCAGTGATTGAGTCATGGTAGTTTACATTATGAATAACTATACATTTCAATATGTTTGTCACTTAAATCTGCTTCAGAAGACATATTGAAATAACACATCATATAGGCTATTTTATGGTGCTTTTATGTAATAACAAGTGAGTAAATGATGACACAAATGTCATTTTGGGTGAACTATGAAAACACATCAGTGGTGCCGTCTCACACTCACACACACACACACACACACACACACACACACACACACACACACACACACACACACACACACACACACACACCCCTCTCTCTCTCTCTCTCTCTCTTTCCTGATCTCGATCAGATATGACTCATCAGAAAATGCCATGGAAACCCGACTAGTGCTCTTTCTCCTTTCTTTTATATTTCAGCTTGAACAAAAAGTTTAATTAGTCCTTGTGTGTGTGTCTCTCTCTCTACTGAAATGGCATTGGACTTCTCACTCACTTACTCACTACACACCCACACACACCGTCATGAGGTGTTACGAGTGCAGCCATAGAGGGAATATTCATAAAAATACAAAATGCTTTAGTCTAAAGCCTTTTATGCGGTAGTACAATACAGGACCCTTTTTAACAGTAGGGTTTTCACAGCTCCGGTAATGGGCACATGTGTGCGGGAACTTATGAATACATCAGTGTGTGGGTGGACTAATAAATGTATGAATGGATGGATGGATGGATGGACGGATGGATGGATACTTTCTCTTTTTTGAACATTTACAGCTCTGTCTATGCTTCTGTTCTTACTGTTGCAGGAAAAAAATATGTGAACTATTGGATTTACTATGGATTTCTTCTTTCCTGCTGCTTTATAAAAGCTTATTTCCTGTCACTTTTCCTCTTTCTTTTCCTTTCCCCTTCTCCTTCTATGCTCCTCTCTCTTTGTCCAGGCTGGAGACTCCCAGCAGTCTCCGGGTGCGAGTGAGCCTCAAGCAGAGCCTGAGAGCTCAGAGACGGACAGTCCTCAGGTCGGTAGCTAGATAGCGGCAGGTCAGGGTAGGTATCTGTCCTCTTTTATTCCCCCTCTTCTTCGTGTCGGCCTGCTCCAACCATGACGTCACGTCAGCACGCCTTCACCCGTCCTCACCACCATTACATAGACCCACACATCGTGGCCGTGTGTTGTGGTGCTCTTTCTCTTTATACTTTACACTTTTTCTACTCTCTAACTCTCTTAGGCTGCGTTCACACAGTCAGTGTACTAAAAGGTGTGACTCTTGATTTGTCCTGTTTATACTATTACAGATCTGGATTCAATCCTCTGTTAGGAATGAGGTCTTGTTTTATGTCTTTAATCCAAGTGACATGGTACCCATAGTTTAATGATAGTAAATACATATCAAGACTTTTTGTGTTTTGTAGCATGCATTGTGTCTTGCAGTGTTAATTTTCATTATGAACAAGGACATTTCAGCCATTTTATGATGCAGAGGACTCTTAAATATGATGGTCCACTTGTGGGGGAATCTCTTTCTAAATGATAAAGGCAGCTAATATTAAGAGTGATATTATAACTATTTAAAAATCAAACAAAAACAAAAAGACATTAAACAACATACAACCCATACAAACCATTACAACCGTACAATTTTGTGAACAAAGTTACAAAATACACCAGTACCAGTGTCTCCACAGCTTTGACTGATACCGTGTAGTACTAAACCTTAAATTTGATAGACTCACAATAATTTCATTTTTAGAAGCATTAAGTCGGCAGATAAATCTATACATAAAATGACGTAACAGTGCTTTAAAAGTGATTACTCGTACACTGACACTGTATGTGTGTGTGTGTGTGTGTGTATATATATATATACATACACCATTTTACCACATATTTATATACTATACCATTCAAGTCAGTCATTTTTAATTTAATTTTAATTAAATTTTTAATAAATTAATAATTTTAGACAGTAAGGATGATTTTAGTTGATCAAAAGTGACTGTTAAGACTTTTACAGTGTTATAAAAATAAATAAATAAACTTTGTATGCATTAAATCCAGAAAAAAACACCACAGGAATAAATGATATATTTTTTAAATTTATACAAATAGAAAACAGTTATTACAAATTTGTAATATTTCATAATATTACAGTTTTTAATGTATTTTTCATCAAATGAATGCAGCTTTGGGCTAGTATAAAAAAAAACTTAAACTTTTGAAAATTAGGATAATTCATAAAACTACTGTATATGCTAAAAATATATATATTTCTTCCTAAAGTTAATATCTATGACTCTATGGAAGCTTGTTTCAGCCACGGTATAAAAAATAATCATAATAATGTAACTTTTTATCTCACATTTCAGACATTTTTCTCAGAAGTGTGATAAATAAAGTCAGACAAAAAGTTGTTGTTTTTTTATTTTTTTATTGCATAGCGGAAAAGCTTCCATAATGATTATCAATAGAATAAAATAATTGTGATTTATCTTTGGATTTCTGAGTCTAGAAAGCAGAATGAAAGATTACATTTTTGCATTAAATTGAAATCGTAACTTTGACAGCCATGCTTTTCTGTCAAATGTTCTCCCTATTTGTATACTGCAACTGTACTTAGCACTCCAAACAGGACTGACAAGTGTATTCTGCTACTGTGTGAATGTGGCCTTATTCTCTGCCTTCAGTTTCTCTCTCTCTCACTCTCTCTCTCCGTTTCTCATCTCGCCGTCCCTGCCTGCTGCTGCAATCACTCTTATGCTGGTATGCATCTCATGGGAACATGGTTTATATGCTTTTATGGTGTAATTTTGTTTTGTTTATGACAGAGTATGAGTGAGTTTGTGCGTGTGTGTCCCTTTAAAAGCTTCCTGATGTGTGTGAGTAGCAATGCTTTTGAATGTGTTCTTTAAACAGCGGTGTTGCATGGCATACCCATGAACATCATGAATGATCAACATCTAAGTATCTGTGTTGTGTCATTTCCAGATATACAAAACGAGGTCGTGCATGTTTTTTATATTGTCACTCATCACAGCAAAAGCACACAACACACCGAACTGATCTGAACCGATGTAAAACGAGGTCTGACACGCAAACTAGATCCTTTTTTATCTTTGATTTATGTCATTGCGACTAAAAGCATAAAATAATGCTAGTGCTTTCAACATTTCAGCTCTTTCATTTTAGTGACTTTTTTTAATGAACAAACAAGCAACATGCCATTATCTTTCTGTGTATCTGTCTACAGCTTATGTAATACTAAATTAACACCAAGCCAGTTGGCTGGTAACTTTACAGTTGCAACAAACAGTATTACACAACTTAAATTGAATTGTATGAATGATAGTCCCAACCTCGATGATTTCAAACAAAAGACATGCAAATAAAAGACTTGCCCAGATACTTGTCACATGAAACAAACTAGCTCAGTGATTTCTTTAAAAAAATTTGGACTTCCAAAATCCAAATGGCCTCAAAAGTGAGCGATCGCTCGGTGGTACCTGTCTGGAGGAGACATGAGCTCATCAGGATGAATCATTAATGAAGGGCTCTGGGAGCCAGAGGCTTGTTTCTCTGACTGTAGGAAGACTGATGTAGCACACTCATCTCTACCTGCCTAATGATGAATGAAGCACTGATCCCCACTGAAATATTAACACACCTACATACACCCCCAATAAACACACAGACTGTAGAACAGATGTGTCTGTTCTATAAAATGAAGGAAAACTGGTTCCTGGTTTGGTGGGTAAAATCTTACCAATATTTGGTTTGATTTAAAAACATTAAAGTTTTTGAGTTTTTGAGAGGTTTTATCAAATGTTCCTTTCATAGTTCTTTATTTATGCCCTTTTACAAGGTCTTGATTTTGTTTTTGGGGACTATTATAATAGGTTTTCATGCTTGAATGTTGATTTTTTTTATTTGTCACATATTTTACATTGCTGCAGCTCCTCTCTTCCCAGTCTGTCAGTAACGCTCTGGGGTGCGTTTATCATATAAGAAATCCACTAGCTAGTCACGACTGTTTCCCGAAACCGTATTGTCGCAAATTGGTTGTTCAACCACGTTGGTTAATGATGTCACGCACGTGGTGGAGTAATGAAACTTATTTCAGTTCATCTGTTTGAGATCGAATTAATGCTAAATGTTTTGCTATAAATGACATGGCATCTAAGGGGGCTGGAACTTAGGGGGCTTTCACACTGGCAGTTTAGTTCGAAACGGGGCGCGTTTCGCATGAAAGCAACACGGACTCGGGTGGGTGCGCACTTGGTCAGGAACTAAACTGCGCATGCGTTTTAGCTGATTATTATGTATTTAGTTAAATAAAACACATGTAAGGGATAATAGTGTTGATGATTTACCTAGGATACGAGCGAGAGTGAGCCTGCAGTGTATTTGCGCATAGCATGTGGAATCAGGGCAACAGATGAATGGAAATCCACTGTCTCCTTAAAAGAGTCCTTTCACAAGCAGCAGAAGGCCACCTTATGCGACACACGCACAGTAAACCTGTGAGGTTCACTCAGCTGCGCATAATAGTACCGAATTAATAAAAAAAACACAATATATTGACCCGCGTTCTGTTTTCTATCATGTGCCGTGCACGTTTGCGATGAGGTAATATGCACGCAAACGCACCAGGGTTTGATAGAATCAAGTTGAGTGTGATACCAGACCAACGCTGCAGGGGGCGCCGGGAACAATCGTGCTCAGGCTCGGACCGCAGCAAACAAGCCCAGTGTGATATAGCACCCTAAGGTTTCGGGAAACACAGACTCGTTGAACTATGCTGATAACAACGGAATTTGCGACAATAGTTGGCTAACAATGCTTTCGAGAAACGCACCCCTGTTTAGTTCCTGTCTCTATGAAGCCCCTCTTTCTGAAAAGCTCAATGTGCTCTGATTGGTCGGCTGGAGCAGAGACGTGTTCGTTTCCGGAAGAAAACTCAAGAGTACAATCGAGGCGTTTCAGGGAATTCAGAAACAGTGCTTACTGTGGTGTTGATTTGTCATGTGTATGATCCTGGTATGATGGTGTCTCTGATCATAGTTTCAGAGCACATGATGAGCTAGTAATACTCAGTTTACTGTGCTTGAAGCAGTATGGCATCTGTGAACTGTGTGGTTAGCAGTCATTGCCAATATGATTATCATCATCAAAGCTTTATTAAGGACACACATGGTCCAACCACAAACAGTAGCAAAACACAAACAGTAACAGACAAAAATACAAATCACAATATCACTTTTACATATAGGAATGATATATGAGAACCCGACTGAACTTGGGGCTGGGTTCGTCAATGTTGAAATTATGCTGTTTGCAGAATCTAACAACCTACACATACATCTGTACATGAGATTGCGCAGAACAGCAGAATTATAATAGCGGTTGACTGAGGATGATGTTACTCTGTACTGTCTGCACAGTGATGATCTGGAACGGTATTGTGTTCTCGCTGACAGTGACCTTTTGTTGGAATATGAGCCAATAGCAGTGTTGCCAGATCTCAGGCTTAAAATAAACAGTAGGTTACATTGCATTTTTCTACAAAAAAAAGTATTTTCAATAGTTACACTCTTTTACAAAAATAAGTCAAATGTCAATGAATAAATTGCTTTCATACACATGGAAAGGACAGGGGGGAAAGCACAGATTTTAAAGGCGCAATCAACTACAGCGATTATGAATGACATTATGTCAGAGAACAGAGCCGTTGGAACTGTATGGGGGATTTGACAACTGCAATTACTTGTCTATCAAACTTTCGTTTTGCTAAGCCAAAATACACAACTGGAAATAAGTTGAATAGAATATTATGTATCTGTAATTAATACTTTTATTTAGCAAGGAGAAACAACATGTTAAAATGATCAAAAGGGACAGTATGCGACTAAAAGGTACTTTTTTTTTTCCTCTTGCGATAAGTCATTCCAAACATCATGGCAATGGATGTTGGTAGGTTTTCGCACATCGCAGCCACCGTTCTAGCCATTAGTTTTAATCGAGGGAGATGTAGGCGTGTTATCCAAGCATTAGTGGCGAGGAAAGACCCTTATACTTGAGAACGGCATGTATGAGGTGTTTCTGGGTGATTCTCCTTCATATCTGCTTCGAGGTCTTGATGTATTGTGGCACTTCTTTGTTGTTTGGAAACCAGTATTCCTGTAATTCTTTTGTCTTTAATGAGTTTAATAAAATTACTCGTCTCGTCACCAATGATCGACTTTCACATACGCAAGGTGACCTGTAAACGCTGTAAATTTCAATTGCAGTTGTGTGAGATAACCTTTTTCAAACTGGCTGAAAAAACACCTCATGTGAGCGTAAAAACATTTTTGCGATATATGGGAGTTTTTGCTAAATGTACGTGTTTCCATTGAGCGTATTTTCAATTCGCAATTTCAATACGAAGGGTAATGGAAACGCAGCTACTGGTTTGACTTGTATAGACTCTGTGTACGGTTATGTTAATTTTTTGTTCTTCTTTGTCGTTTGTTCGTCATCTTCACTTTTATTTTTAGTGAAGCATTATTCAGCTCCGCTTCAGCTATGATAAAAAGTTGTGGATTTTGGGATAAGAAGAAATAAAGAAATAAAGTGAATGTGTTTGTTTGGGTTGATTTCAAAAATCAACAGTGTTTATGAGAAATTGCTTACTGCACCTTTAATGTAGATGGCATTTGTACATGTGTAAGAGAAAATAGACGTTACCAAAAGGACTTTTCTTATAGAAAGTGGTCACGTCATCACAGTCTTTCTTCCATTTATTTCATTTTCTCTACCACTTTCACTCAGCAGGGTTGACTGCTCTATTTCCCTTGCTCTACCTCTCACCTACTTAGTCATCTATTTCTTCCTTCCCCTCTTTATGTACTTCCTCCCACACTCCCTTTCACTTGGCTCTCCTCTTTTTCAGCTTTTTAGTGTTCAATTCATTTTATCTTCTCACTTTTTTTCTCGCTCTCTAAAACACTTATCCTGTCATCTCTCGCCCCGTGTGTCCGTCCGAGCGCCCACGATGGGCGGAAATGTCTGTAAGTGAGTGATAATTGCTGTTTGAGGTTCTGATTTCAAACTGTAGGGTTCAGGCTGTAGTCTGGACACACACTGACTGGAAGCTCTATTGTACCTTATCTAAGCCTTCATTTGCGCCTTGATGCTGTTTTTTTTTTTTTTTTTAAATAAATAACCTCTTGATGAAGAGAGAATTCACAGGATTTTATGCTCAAGTGGGTGGTTAAAAAGCAGCTATGTCTGCAATTATTGAATATAAAGATTACAAACATGGATGAGGTTGTTCTGAGAGCAGGTAGAGTAGCCTGGCTCCGCCCTCCTACGTACTTCCGCTCAATTTTCCTTTTCCTTCAGAACTATGTCTGGGATTGAGGTATATTCTTGGGTTTTCTCCAGTCAATTTTTTACCGGTCCAATCAGTGAACAGGGGGAGTGGTTGAGAACGATGTCATTGATGTTGTGTGCTAGTTTGAGTCGTCATACGTCACAGCCAAACGTTAGCGATTGGTTATGGCAGATCCAGAGTGACTCTGGGTAGATCCAAAATTGTTATATTTTAACAGAGTACCCGCCTTCAAGGAAGTTAACGCTTGTTAATGGAGAGAGGCCAGACTCTCTGTACAAATGAAATGTACGAGAGTCTGGTAGAACCAGGCTACAGGTAGAGTACGAGGCTGATAGATTTTTGTCACACATTTTGTCTCTGTTTCCAGTGTTTTCTGCAGCAGTTTGTCTACTGAGAAGCTGCTGTGGTGTAGCTCTTGGTGTCATGGAGTAAGTTTGTGAACGTAGTGATTTTCAGAAAGACCTCTGTTGCCACCTGGTGTTGATTTGGAAGAAGTGCTTATTTGATTTATGTTGCCAGATTATACCAGATTTTCACCCTCACATGTGACATACTTTATTTTTTTCACACTAACTGTAGTTTTCAATTGAGATCTGGGGTACTTTCATGTGTATTATAAGTCATTTTTATTAAATATAAATCATATTCACACACACACACACTATATATATATATATATATATATATATGGACCTGTGAACAATAAAAATTGACACTTTTAAAAGCCCTCAAAAATGGTCACTTGCAAAACATCCGAAATAGAATAGCAAAAATATGTATCAATATATTTATATATATATATATATATATATATATATATATATATATATTTAGTAGTAGAATAACTTTATTGTCCCCGTCGGGCAATTGGGTTTGCGGCGCAGTCGCTAGGGCACTTCATGACAAAACATCAGACATATGACACAAATATTGGATATTGGATATATGTTTGTGTTTATATAAAATTTTATATAATATAATTGTATTTTTTTAACAAATAAACATGGGAAGACGTGTCAGACCTCATCAATATATATATTTCTGTAAACCATAAAAATGTACACTTTTAAAAGCCCTCAAATAATGGTCACTGACTAAACATCTATGATAGTTCAGATACACTTTAATAATAAATATGTCGCTTAAAGCTACACTGTGTAGGAATTACTCCCATCTAGCGGTGAAATTGTATATGACTACCAACTGAATATTACTTTCTAGCCCCTCCCATTCCGAGGGCATTTTAACTCCTACGGTGGCCGTATTATTTCAAATCTGCCGTATTATTTCAAAACACTGGAGTCGCGAGTAATCTCCCCCTCGCATTCGTCACGGTGCCACTGAGTGTAAAAACGCGAAAGGCGAGGCTTGAATTTCCAGGTATGTCCCTCTTTGGCTAATGTATTTTCAAGATGGAGGCACAACATGGCTTCCGCCATTCGAGCAGCTCACTCGTATGTATTATCAATGGCAGATTCTATGCTTACGAGAATACTTGATTAGTTGGTAGAAGTAATTATACATTAATGAGCACATATAATTTTGAAAGAACATACAAAATTACACAGTGTAGCTTTAAGATGGCGTTGAAAGATTCTTTATGTGTCCAGATGATATAGTTATAACTTTTACTAGTAGGGGCAAACGTGTTTCCCATCTGAGAGTTTTGTCATTTATATTTCAGTAACCCTGCTCTGTTTGTGTTCAGGGGAAGGACCCTCTTTATGCCCAGATCAACAAGGGGAAGAAGTGAAGGATCATGGGAACTCTGCACAGACGTGATCAGCGCTGGGGGGAGCAGGAGACCAAAACACTGGAGATCAACTCTCTGCCCTGTGTGCGTGTGTGCGTGTGCGTGCGTGCGTGCGTGCGTGTGTGTGTGTGTGTGTGTGTGTGTGCACCCATCCGTGTGTATGTGTATGAGAGTGTGTGTGTGTATGAGCGCGGTCACTCCAGCGTGAACGGTCCACTTCTACAAGCAGCCATCTCTCAAGAGCCGCCCCGTCCCCCTCACGACTTCCTCCGTTACTCCCTCCGCAAGGATCGAGAGGGACAGACTCTCTCCATACCACTTTGTTTCTTTCTCACTGTGTTTTCTGCACTTGACAGAAGGGCACTGTGGGTGATTTCAACCTTACAACACCCCTCATAGCCTTATGAGCCCAGTTCTGCAGATACATCCATGCCCTTCGTCCTACTTCCAGTTTCTGCTGGTCTGACTCTCTATAGAGACCGCATTACGGGAAACTCTCGAGAGGTGCCTGTCGGACCCCCGATCACGCATCCGACCCAAGACCACCATAATCCATCACAGAGCGGATCCATCTGTGACTTACGCAATCCATCCTTTTGGGTTTATTTGGTTTTTCCTCTCCCACGTATTTGAGATTCTGCTGCTAGAAAGCTATGCAGAGCTAAAAGAAGAAGAAAAAACTCACTTTCTCTCTCGGATGGAGAACAGACACGAGGAATGACTTTTGCCAAATCTCAAGATTTTGGAGCAGCTGAATCTGACAGGGGAACTCGAGGGAACGAACATTGCAAAAACCTGTGATTGAACTGTTCCTTCTCTATAGCTTTTGTACAATACTAATGAGAAAACAAAACAAAAACATGACGTTGAAATGGAATTTTTATTTTATAAGTCAAGTGGAGCCCTTGAAGTCGACTTTAGATGTGTTTTAGGGGTAAACATGGCTTTAAAATCTGATCGTTGGTTTGCCAAACTCATTTTGTAAATAATAATAATTATTATTATTATTGATCATAATAATGACGACAATGACAAATAATAATGATGATAATAATAATGGTTCCGATTATAACAGTGTTCATTCCATCCTGTGGACTTCCGTGCCATAAAATAGGCTGGCCTTAGTGATGCAAACTCCTCATGAAACCCAAGCAATATTAACACGTGTCCCAAACTCCCAAGCGGTTTACGTTTGCTTTCTCTGTCTTTTGATTTCAGCAGGATGGTGGAGTCTTTTTAAGTGGCCTGAAACAAACCCAGAGAGACTGTTATTATGTTTTTAATGGCTGAAGTGGTAAATAGATGGCGTCATATTTATGTGATTTCTTTTGGTTTGTTGTCAAGATGAAGCTGGTTAATGTGATAGAGGAAGACCAGAGCTTGTCTCAACGTGTATGTTAATGCAGCAATCTCAAATACGCATGTACACAAAACACATTTACAGACCTTAAAGTCAATAAGACGTCAAAATGGGCTCTGTTTACTTTTTTTAATACACCTTTCTGCACATTTATCAGTGCATGTTATTCCAAAGAGAAAATGTCTTCTTATGTTTTCATCAAAGTGTTAAACTTCCTTTTTGACTAATATAAACAAGGCCGAACAGCAGATGTCAGTATCAATTATCATAGATAAAACATATTGGCTCCAATCTGATATATGTAATGCCCACTTTTTACATTTCAGTCAATGTGAATTCCTGTCTCCTATTTGTTGAATATCCTGTTTTACTCAGAAATATAGGTCACATTAAGACTAAAATGGGTTGCGAAGGCTGTTTCGTGTTGACTTTAGGGCCGTCTGATCACATTAAATCACACCAGAATATCTGTCTGAGATCCAACCTCCAATCAGAGAAAATCACCATGAATGGCATATGTTTTCATTGCATCTGAAAAGCTCAGAGCACTCCATTACTGTGACGATAACTTCCTCCTATTTTATGGCCAGAGTCCCATTTTAATTTAAAACAAAAGCCGTTTTGGACCTTCAGGATCTAAATTCTGAGCATTAAGAAGACGAAGGTGAAAAGCAAGGTGAATGGGGAGTCCTTTCAATTTCGGTACATTTCTATTTTGCCTTTACCTCAGCTAACGGTTTGGTAATGTAAAAGGACACGTTATTTTTTATCTTGATGATAATGACATTATACAGTGAATTTTTAGAGCATTTTTTTTTCTTTACTCTTGATTTACGTAACCCACCATGTAATACTGTTACCAATAAACACATCCCAAAATGTTTCTCTGCCTCTCTGCCTTAGCAGCAAAACATCAGTAGGAAAAGGCTGTTTAATTCTACATACAGTATGTGTGGTCCTCTCTAATGGTTCATCACTATGTCTCTTCTCCACCAGTAAGCTGGTGTGTGGTGGGCGTTCTGGCGCAATATGGCTGCCGTCGCATCATCCAAGTGGATGCTGCACATTGGTGGAGGTTGAGGAGATCTCCCCCCCACCCCACCCCACCCCATGTAAAGCGCTTTGAGGTCTCAGAAAAAGCGCTATGTAACGAATTATTATTATTATTATTACCAGCTGAATACTACTACTCTCTTGGTAACCCCCATTATTGTACAATTTAGGTTAAAAGGAAGATGAATCATGAGCGTGAACAGGGAATGTCTATAATATCAACAGTAACTTGCTTTTGTGCACTGCTGCATCCACACCACTAGGTGTCAGGATAAAGTTCAGTACCACCGTTGTATCTATCAGTGAAACACAACCTAATTACATTCTTTTTTATTTTATTTTGATACAGCTCAAAATGTTTAACCAGAGAATAACATCAACTAAAGTATAACATGAACATAACAATAATACAAATATTTTTTTTTTTTAAAGTACATACAAAAATAAAAGTTTATAATATCAAGGCAGTTATATGTATTTGAAAAGCTTTAAAATTTGTATTCTTTTTATAAGCTTTTTGATTTGTGATCTCATGTTTGAAAGAGTTTCAAAGTATTTTGATAGATCAGTGCTAGCTAATTACATTCTGCCAGCCTGAGTTACAAACAAATCAAATTACCACATGTTACTTCAACCTAAACTCACACTAGATTGGGAAGAGAAAAGAGAACATTTTACTATAACTGAAATGTGGTTTCAGGTGTTAAATGATCTAGCCGCACAATCTAAATTAGATGCAGAATGTGAATTGAATCACTGAACAGGATCCTTGCCAGATAAATGAGCACATCACATTATAGGCATTCCATTGAACACCACTCACATTCACTCTCAACTTGCTTATGGGGGAAATGAATACATTAGGCCTGCTTAGTTTGTTTTCTGTTTCACAGGAACTGGTTTCAGGAGCAGTTTGGTGTTCTTCTGATCACATTTTTATCAACCTTCTTTGTCATCATGTAAGAAATGTCACTAAACAATTTGTACGTCACATGTTAAATGACCATGACACATTAGTAGTAAGATTCCTTCTCAGGTATGGAGGGTGATTTACTAGGTTAAGAACTAGTTTCCTTTCTTCTTATGTAAATTCCTGCGCTCTGATTGTTTTGACTTCATGTATAAGAAAGAAACTAAGATACAGAAATAGGCTTTCATAAATAAAGCCACCTCATTGACCTCAAGAAGAATTAACTTAAGTATAAAGTGTGACAACTAGCCCTGGTCTCCTTTATTGTCGAATTTGAGATCTTCAGATGTAAAGCTAACCAACATCTGTTTAGAATTGAATTTAAAGCAAAATAACTAACTTTGATTAGATTCTTTAAGATAGAGACTGTTCTCCTGAGAGTAAAGCACAACCTCTGTGAAAGTATACACAATATTGACCAATACTTATATGTTTCTTCTAGCCTGCCTGGCGTGAAGACGGTAATGAGAGTTTGGTTTTGGTGGTTTGACAATAGAAGCTGTGCCTTCTTGGATTTCTGTGGTTCTTGACTGACCGCATTCTTTGAGAATGAAAAAACAATCCTTTGCTTGCGTTCAGTGAAGTGACTTGTTTGACGAGACATTCCTTATCTCGTCATTAGCACATGAACATGCCCATCCAACCTCATTCCAGTCTGAGGGCCAATGGGCGAGTTCTCACTCTATGTTCTATTTATCCTCTGACAACTGCGACACAACACCATTTCATTTGCATGCTGGATCATTTCGAAGCATAAAGGAATAAATCAATGGATTATTAATTATGAGGGGTTGAGGAGAGATAAATATCTATTTTTTGAGGAACTGCTGGAAACCTTTGAGTCGCAATGATGGAACAGGTGAGAAACCATGACATTAGTTTTTTTCTATTATTATCAACTTTTAAATGTGATCTATGCTTTGTTTTTACATAGATTCCTTAAACTCAAATTAAATACATACATTAAAATGTAATATTAGACAATTGTGAAGAAATTGTGAAGAATTTTGGTCACAAAAAGTACCAAGATAAAACCTTTTTTTTTTTTTGGACATACCTCATTTTGGCAGTACAATGCTATTCCTTCATGTAAATATCATAAATACGGCAATCATTCAGTACCATGGTATCGCTGTCTCTTTTGTGAGAGTTTCCATACTTATCAGTTTATTGATTTATTGATTTTTTACACCAGCCATACTCTTGATGGAAATAACCAGACGTTTCTTAATATAGCTCTAGCGTTGATTTTCACCTCCGCTTACTGATTTCTACCAAATGCTATTGTACATTTTGACATTGACTAGTGTGAATGTATGGAATTTGTTTGGGCAATGATAGCATGTCATCACATTACCTTCCCACACCAAGTGGATGGTGTTGTGTTGTGCTACAAAGCAGTTTATTTTTAAGCTCTGATATACTAATGACTGTACAAACCTATCATATGGATTTAAATCATATGCATGCCATAGTGAAATGTGAGGTTTACTTTGATATTTTTTAACATTTGCTCCATTTCATACATCAGGATGAATCAATAGACTTTAAAACTGCGAAGGCACGGTTCCAGAGTGAAAATGGTCTGAAGATCCAGATTAAACCTGCTGTCCCAGAGAAACCCAAAATCATCTCTCCGCTGCCAAAAGCCAGCAATCATTTGATCTCATCTATCAATGCTGCCGTGCAAAAAGGGTCGTTTCACGCACCACGAGTAGTCTTCAAAGATGACAAAAATCTCAGTCGCCAGCTCTCTCCACCCTGGGGATTGAAGAAGACTAGAGAGAACCAGCCCATCAATAATGCTGAACAACTAGATAATAACCAGAAGAAGGAGGTTAACAGTGTTAAGCAGAATCTTAAAGACAGGAATCTTCCACTGGTTCTGCCAGTGGCTCCCAAAAATGCCGAAACCCCGGAGTCCGAATCCAGCCCACTTACACCTGTGTCCATTTCACCATTCAAACCGTCAACACCCAAAAAGTTTGCATTTACCCCTCAAAAAACTAGTAAAAATGAATGTGAGAAGACAGGCCCTGTGAAGGGGGTACACATTAACAAAAAATCTTTGAAGGATAGAAATCTTCCACTAGTTCTGCCTGTGGCTCCAAAAAAATCAGTAACCCCAGAGCCTGAATCCAGCCCACTTACAGCTGAGTCCATTGCATCAGACACACCCAATCATTTTGTATTTACCACTCAAAAAACTAGCAAAGATGAGAATGAGAAGGGAGACACTGCTAAGGAGGTCGACATTGTCAAAAAGTCTCTGAAGGACAGGAATCTTCCACTTGTTCTGCCAGTGGCTACAATAAAAGCTGATACCCCAGAGCCTGAATCCAGCCCCTATACACCTGTTTGCATTTCACCAGTCAAAGCGTCCACACCCAAGAATTTTGTATTTACAACTCAAAAAACTAGCAAAGATGAAAATGAGAAGACAGATACAGTGGATAGCCCAACTCCAGCTAGTCGTACCCCTGCTCCAAGTCACTCGGCTCCTGTGCCATCTGTACCAGCCAGTCCCCCTGTGGAAAGTGTACCTGTTGTCCCTAAGGCTGTTATCCCTAAGGCTGTTGTCCCTTCTCAGACTTCAGCTGGAACACCACCTGTCCCCAACATTCCTACCTCAATCATTCCAGCTCCAGGTTTTCCAACCTCTGCCAGCCCTGAGCCAAAGATTCCAGAACCAGCCACTCCAACACCAACTATCCCCTCTCACGCTGTTCCTAAATCAAAGAGTTCTAAGCCAGATACCACTATTTCAACTCCTTCTGATCCTGAACCTCTTAAACCAAATATAAAAATGCTCAGTTTATCAGAAGTATTTCCTCCCCCTGAAGGAAGTCCACCTCCAGAGTTCACTGACATTCCTCCCCCTTTTCTTTATGGAGATTTTCCCGATGGAGACCTTACTGAGCAAGCTATACTCACTCCAGCGATCCGTGAATGTTTCGATCCAGTTCCCAGGAGTCCAGTAGTCTCCAGGTTAGCCTCCCCTGCCCCATCCACCCCTCCAGTGATATCCCCAGAGCCCTTGGTGATGCCCTTAGAGTATACACCTGGTCCAGACTCAAGACTTATAGTCTCAAGCCCTCCTGCACCTGTCGAGGTGGTACTGGAGAACGCAAAAGCTCTTACTCACAATACTGCTATTAACCTAGAGAGGACTAAGGAGGACCAGTCCTCATCCAAGCCGTTTTCAGCCTTGACGAGAGCGGAGGAGATGGCCTCAGTTAAACGGGCACCAAATGATAGCCGAATATTTAGTCTTCTGGAAAGGGCTAAGAAAAAGACCACAGTTAGCAAGTTGGCTACCACACTTGAAAATACAACCCCAATTGAGACAGCTACACCCGAGATACCTATGCCTGCAACTCCTACACCTCTGCCTGAGACTGTCACAACTGAGGTGACTCAACCTAAACTAGCTACACCTGAAAAAGCATCACCACAGTTTGCCACAACTGTAGAGTCACTGCCTGAGAAAGCCCCACCTGTACCAGAAGGGTTTGATATACCTGAACTCCCTCCAGTTGATTATGTGGATCATCCTCGGGTGCCACCTAAAACCCACCCACCTGAAACTGCCAAGGTTAATGGCCTTGATCACAGTAAGTATCTGTTTCAAGCAGGGTGGACACTGTGTGAGTTTGACCACAATTTCACTTTCATCCATCGTAGAAGGTTATTCTTATTGTAGGGCAGTCTTGTATCAATAAGTGTGGCATTTTCACAGACAGCCAATTAATTGGTAAAATTAAATTTTGTTCAGTGCTACTGTTAATCAACACAAATCAGTTTTTGATGAACTTTTCATAAATGTAAATACCTTTTAGCAGTGTTTAGATGCCTTTTTGATTGTGAGGAGTTATGTGGATTCCATACGTCAGGGAGGGTTGGTATGCAGGATATGTACGTCTTTTGTGGCGTGTGTTGAGTAACATATTTTTCATAATCAGAACAGCAAATCATATTTTGTCTCAAGGACATATCCGTAAGAGTAAGACATTTTGTTTTGTAGTTAAACTAAATGTTAATGAGGCTTACATATATTATCATAAGTAATTGTTGTAATGAGACCATATTGCTCATAGAGACATCCTTAAAGAGAAAATAATTATTTCCATTACAGCTTAGATTAAAATGACATTTACTGTCAATTATTGGGTATTAAATATGATTATCACCTAACATTTTGAAAAGAGAAACGTTTAGTACCATCTCATATATTTGATCAGGCTTATAATTTCATAAGTATTAACATCATGGTCCCTCCATTTTCATTCCATAGTATGTGCTTCCTCGACCTCACCGTTTTTATTCGCTTTGCAGACATAACTTTCTCGGTTCACTCTCTCTTCTTCCTCATGCTTCTTTTTTAGGGTTCGAATTTTTCTTTTTTTTCTTTTTTTGGGAATTCAACAAATGCATGCAAATTCTTAATGTATTCTTAAAACATTTTAATCAAGCTTCTACACTGTAAAACATCTTTAAATACAATCAACTTGGATTTTAAGTAATTTAAATTTAAATTAGATTAAACTGACTTAAATATGAGTTGAATCTTGTATAAATCATAAAAAAGTTATACATTGCTTAATTTATTTTGATGAGTTAAAGCAATGTAAAAACAAGTTGTCGTATATTTTTTTACATGTTTTTTTTTTGTTTTTTTTTTGTTAATGGTGGTGGTCCAGTGGTTGTCCATTCTAATATCTATTCTCTTGTTTCTGCAGGGATGGTGACAGTGGTCAAAAATATGCACCCCCCTCCCCCTCCGCCTAGGAAGGCTTTGCCAGACATACCCTCTGTGGACGCTCCACTTGAGAAACCAACTCAGTCTCCTGCCAGAGACCTCCAGATTCCCACAACCCCATTTAAACCTCTAGAAACACAAGGTTAACTTTCTTAAGATATGTTTCTTAGAAGTGTTTGTCCACTAAATGTGTACATTAACATATGTTTTCTTCATCAGAAGATTCACTACATGACAACTCATCTGGGGATGTGTTTTATGAAGATGTTGGGGGACCCTTGGCTCCAGCAGTTTCTACCTTTAGGCCTCCATCAATCCCATCATCAGATTCTAGTTCCAGAAGGCCATTTTCAGTTCATGAGGAAGCATTCCTGAAACAGTATAGCCCAAAACATCAGGTTCAAGAAAATGCGCTTCTGAACAAGGATAGGGACATTATGTATGTGGATTATGGGTCTGTAAACTCTGGCTCTCCAAATCCAGACACTCAAGCTGCTGTACCTAAGGACTCAATGCAAAGCTCACCTACCTTTTCTCCATCAGGGTAAGCCATTAACTTCATGATGATTTAGTGTGGCAGCAGAGAGAGAGAAAAAAAGGCTTTTGTGTATGTGTTGTCGATATTGAGTGATTATATATGTTTATTCTGACTTTCCTCCAGGACCCTTGAAAGAGGTCACAATGTTAATGAAGATCAAGCAAACAGTAAAAAAGGCAAAACAATAAAGAATAAGAAACCGAAAGGATCTCCAAAGAGTAAGTGGAAAAAGTATTCACTAAAATAGGCTAATGCTGTTGTGAAGTGTGTTATTTTGTCTTGTTTTCCAGTAAAAAAAAAAAAAAGAAGAAAAATGTGCAGTGTAGTGATCTAAGATGACCTTCTGACCTCCATAGAAATGATAAACAGTTTATTTTAGATTCTCTTTTTATCTACAAAGTATTCTGCTAACTAAAATATGTTTTGTATTGTTTGCGACTTAGATCCATATGATGATGCAGCAGCTGTGGTACGTTTTTTTGGTTTTGATTTGTTTTGTTTTTACCATTATTGTTAAAAAATCTTTTTAGAATGACTGTTGAATGTGTGAATGTTAATGTCAGGACCTTTTGTTTTCAATACTAATAATCTTACTCTTTGGTAGCATTATCATATGACATGTTTTGTATCTTTTAATGGCATGTTCCGTTGTTGAAATGATCTGTTCAAACATGTTGTTCTCTTCAATTAATCACCTAAGGAGGCTCCACCTAAACGGCTGTTCTCCAGGTTTGTAGCAACATTATATATTGTTTTTGTTTTTAAAGTCCTGATATCAAAACTGCAGACTACATTCCCAAAAAACTGCAACTACATTCCCAAAAAAATCTGATTGTAATGATAAAAAAACAATTTGCAGGAAGAACTCAGGAAAAGTGGCAGATGAAAAAGAACTAAAGAAGAAAGAGAAACAGCGTGAAAAGGAAAAGGAGAAAGAGAAGGAAAGAGAAAAGAAGGAGCAGAAAGAAAAGGAAAAGAAGGAAAATGAAATAAAGAAAAAATTTAAGGTATCTTTTTTTCCTTGGTATTTCTTACATACGTCAGTATTTGTATCCCAGACAGCCACATAGTGTCGGCCCAAATCTGGTATACGTGGAATTCACTAATAATTTGCACCAATTGTATCAGATTACTTATTACAATCCACATTTCACTCCTAAGGTGCATTTACCATCACTAAACCCCGATCGTTTTAATCAAAAATGAAATGAGCCTTACATTTCAATTTCTCGCTAACAGCAAGAGTCTTTTTTCTGATGCGCATGGCAAGTTCAGTAAGTGATGTGCACATGTTCATGTAACTGTCTGTGTGTATTGACGTTTAATGCAGATCACAGGCCAGGAAGAGGCCATGTATCATGTTAAAGTGATCGAGGACTGTAAGGGAGGTAAAAACGACCTGCCGGTGAAGGTTGGAGACACCGTGAGCATCATCCGTACCAACAATTGCCCTAAAGGGAAATGGCTGGCTAAGGACAGCAACAACAAATGTGAGCGAAACACAAGAAATTAATTGAATTCCATTATATGCATATATCGGCACACACATAGTTAGCAAGACGCTAACTCAGTATTACAGATAAATGGCGTGCAGAAAATAAGCACTGTTATGAATGTACCCTGATAAGGACTAAATGCCTGAATAGATCTGTCACTAAGCAAAGACGTGAACGAGTCCTTGAGCTTTGACTAATCTGTTAGACTGTGTACGTAAGAGCTTATCTCATTTTTAAGATGCTTCTGCTGGAATGCTGATTGGCAATGTGCTGTGTGTTGTTGTTTTTTCAGACGGTTATGTCCCGGTGGAGAGTATGGATTTGAACATCAATGGAATTAGGGAGCTGGGGAAGATGACAACAGCATCTAACAGATCCAACGGCAATGGACACAAAAACACAGAGGACATCAGAACAAACAGCAGGTAGCCATCGAGACAAATATATGCCACTGCAATATACAGTAGTAATGCTATGCTAGCATTGAGTGCTGATCTTGATCTGCAGTTTACAAATGAGATTTTCTTTATTTTCATCTGTATTGTTTTAGGACCTCGGAGCATTATGACATGATCCGTGAAAGCTGTAAGCACCTTCTTTTAATCATTTTTTTTTTATAAATGTTTTATTTTGTATTGTTTTTTGTCTGTTTGACCACAATAAGTATCAGGATATTTTATTGATAACTTTCTACTGCATCATACTAACTAGCCCCGCCCACTGTGAAATCTCATTGGTCCAAAAAAAAAACACCCACACATTATACATCAAATATTCTCTTCACTTTGATTGTACCATAGTAATGCTCAAATGTGTAAAGAGTACCTGAAAACAATACTTAAGTAAAAGCAGAAATACCTTACAGAAAAAATGAACTCCATTATTAAGTTACAAGTCGCCAATTCCAATACTTGAGTCCCACACTGCAACATGACATTACATTTCTCAAATACTTTACACCCCTGATAATACTATGGTTTTTTGAACACTACTTTGGACACTACTTAATACCATTATATTATTGAAGTATTTTGGATTACCTTCTTGAAATCATAAAGTAGCATGGTAAACAGTAGAGGACTATGGTATTTTAATATCATCTGATACAGTACCATCAGAGAACAATGGTACCAACACAATTATCATAAAGGTAATGTCTTTGGATTTTGCTGTTTTGGGTGCTTATAATGCATAGTACAAATCCAACTCTTGACAGGAATTAAAATTTCTAGTTAGTTTAAATAGGATGTTTTTCAGCTATGAACACATTTTTCATTGTATTTCCTCAGTCTCAGAAGACAGCGAGGAGTGGACAGCTGATGATGATGACCCTGTGTTTGACTCTCCCAATGAAACCTCACACGTGTAAGTGTTACCTTGTATGTTTGGATGTGCCCTTTTATTTGTTCTTAGTAACCAAACTTGACTGTTAAGCTATTGTATTGTTTACATGAGGTTTATGTTCAATCTTTCAGAGGGCTGGATCAGTCGCTGGCCACACCAGCTCAAGGTGAGTCATTGATGAGACATGACGGAAAAATGTTCAAGGGAAACCTAACCAGGAACAGCCAAGACAGAGATCAAAACTCTGGGGAAACTGTTATAGCTACAGAATTTCATTTACTTGTTCATAGACATTTATGGAAACCAATGTCCGCCATCTCAGCAAAAAAAAAACAAAAAAACAACAAACAAAAAAACAGACAGACAGAATCATAATTATGACATAAAATGTTGAAATCATAACCAAAAACCATTATGCCATCAAAATAATGACATGAAAATTATGTTATAAAAATGTTAATATTATGACATGAATGACAAATAATTTTGTAATTTATGAATTTGACAAAAACAATTTGACAAAGCAAAATTTCCGAGCTAAAAAGTAAATTGGTAAAATTATGAAAAAAGTTGGAATTTTGTCAAAAAGTCAAAATTATGAGCTGGAAGTAAAATATCTCATTAACTCAAAATTATGAGAAAAGTGACGAAGTCAATTTGACGAAGTCGAAATTGAGCTAAAAAGTAAATTATGACATTAAAAGTTGAAATTATGAGCTACAGTTATGACATAAAAAGTTGAAATTATGAGCTAAAAGTCTATGACATTAAGTCTATTTTATGAGCTAAAAAGTCTATTATGACATTAAAAGTCAAAATTATGAGCTAACAAGTCTATTATGACATTAAAAATCGAAATAACAGGCTAAAAAAAGTTATAATTCTGACATCAAATGTCGAAACTGATTCTTGAGATACTACGTCATAATTATTAGATTAAAAGCCAAAATTATGAAAAAAAAGTAGTACTCAGTATCTCGTTATAATTTTTTTTATTCATTCTTTTGTCCCTGTATTAATTTGATTGTTCTTTCAGGTCCTGTCCAGCCAACCGAAACTGATTCAACTTACATGAACGTGCAGTAAGTTCTATTCTATTCTATTCTATTCTATTCTATTCACTAAAATTGACACATCTACTACCTTTGATCTGAAATAATCTGTTTTACATTAAACACACACGAATAATCATTTGTTTATTGTGTGTTGCAGACCGAAACAGGAAGCCCTTCAAAGACTATCCACATTCTTTATGACACCTTCTCAACCTCTCCCGCAAGACGGCAACCCAATGTAGGCCATCACTTTACGCATTGTCTATTTTCTTTCGAATTCACTGAAGATCACTTATTGTAAATGAGATTACAGCAAAGCAAGTGATCATGGTTTCTCTACTTCCCTTTTCCTTATTTGGTGGTTTGTGGATCAAGAATGCCAGAGCCTGAAGCAGGTATGTTTTGACACACGAAAGCTTAATTGCATAAACAATCACATCTACCCACACTCACTTTGTTCCTTCTCCTTCTGCTCCTCCACTTCTGGTTAGATCTGTTAGCACACGAAGAGGATCCTGGCAGCTTGTAAGTAATCTCACAAATATGTGCAAGTTCTCAAACGTAACACAGACAGTCATTTATGGGATGTCTTTTGTCAGCTGGAGTATGCGGTCAGACTGGTTTTGCATGGATGTTTGAGATGTTTGTTTTTTTCAGAAAGTCTCATTCCTTCAGCCTGTGCACCACCGGATGACCTGATAATGCTAACTTGTGTTGTTGTTGTTGTATATTTCCTTTAGAAATCAAGATGAAGAAAATGTAGATGTTTCGGAACTGCAGATTCTTCCTCCTCCGGACCTGTATGCCGACATCGTAGCTGGAGACTCCATGCCCATTTACAGCCAGTACGTACATTGAATACATCTTGACCTTTTGCGACAACATGCCCCAATGGCAGAACATGTTGTTGCAATATATAGGGTTAGTTGTCACAGTGGATCCATTAACTCTTTCGCCATTGACGAGATTTTACGTCATTTATGACAAAACGCTTCCCCGCCTATAGCGGCAGCCAGTTACCGCTAAGAGGCTGAGTAGAGGGAGTAAAAGATGACGCGTTTCCATTGCAGTCCAGGTGATTTATTGTAACATTGAAGTGAACAGACACATGATGAATGATGACGGTAAAGTAAGCAAAACAAATTAAATAAAATAAAACTAAATGAAATGAAAACGAAAACGGTCAACAGAAAGTGAGCGTCCCAGCTACTCACCCCCTTCTTACATACAAACCACAGACAAACTAACAGGTAATATATGCACCTGTAACAAGTGACGTAAACCGAAACAAATTTCAAAATAAAAGACATCAACCCAAACCTGGCACCTACATTCCAGCCCCTGATTATTACACCCCAAGACTGTAATAATCATAACAATACAACACAATCACACAAAATATACATCACTGAATATTTACCTACAAACATAGAAATCGCTAAATCTTATTTCACAAATAAACAATGTATACACATGTGAATGTGTAAATTCTTCAATGTGTGAACAGTGTCCATAATCAAATTAAGTAAAACATGTCAATCAAACGGTCTTTAGTCAAAGTCTCCAGTAAGTCATTTGAGAGCTCTCATAAGTCAGTCAGTCAATCAGTCAGTCGGTCATAGAATAGTTAAAAGTCCTCCGTTTCCAGAAGAAGGCAAACTTTAGTAATGGGTCTGGTCAAGCAGGAACTCTTAGTCTTGATTCTTACTTGCCGTGTCAATCCCTTTTTATCCTGTGTGATCTGAACAATCTTGCCCATTATCCATGAGCTCCTTGGAGCAGTATCATCCACTACAAGCACAATATCTCCCACTTGAAAATTGCGTTTCTTCACCAGCCACTTCTGGCGTTCTTGTAGTGCAAGTAGATACTCCCCGATCCATCTCTTCCAAAATAGATCCGCCATGTATTGGACCTGTCGCCAACGTCGTCGAGAATACAAATCCTCCCTTTTAAACAGTCCAGGTGATAAAGACGGCTGTGTTTTCAAGAGGAGAAGATGATTAGGAGTAAGGGCTTCCAAATCATTAACATCCAGAGATGCTCTTGATATTGGACGATTATTAAGGATTGATTCAACTTCACAAAGAAGTGTGTAAAGACCTTCCTCGTCTAAACTTTGTCCTCTAAGGATAGAATTTAAAATCTCCCTTACTGATCTTATAAGGCGTTCCCAAATTCCTCCAAAGTGCGAACCAGCCGGGGGATTAAAGTTCCACTTAATCCCTTTTTGAAGCAGAAATGAATTGATCTGATTATGATTCCAGTTTGTCATAGCCTGCTGCAGTTCACGTTGGGCACCAACAAAGTTTGTACCATTGTCTGAACGGATTTCGACAACTTGTCCTCGACGTGCAATAAACCTTCTTAAGGAATGGATGAAAGAGTCTGTATCAAGTGAATTTGCCATTTCAAGGTGAACCGCTCTTATAGTCAAACATGTGAATATCACTCCATAACGTTTTACAACACTCCTTCCACGTTTGACTTCAAAGGGACCGAAGCAGTCCACTCCAACATGCGTGAATGGTGGTTTGTCAGGTGTGACCCTATCTTGTGGCAAATCTGCCATCTGCTGATGACCCGGGATTCCATGAAGACGTCTGCAGAATATACACTTGGACAAAATTCTTCTTATAGCCGTGCTAGCACCAGGGATCCAATATCTCTGCCGCAAATTAGCCAGCATATAATTCCGTCCACAGTGTCCAATGTCATGATGAATTTGCCGCAAAATCAAATCTGAAATGTGTAGATCTTTCGCCAGTATTACCGGATGCTTAACCTCTTCAGGCATCATAGCCTTGTCCAGACGCCCACCAACTCTGATGACATCTGAGTGAAGCACAGGATTAAGTCTATAGAGTTCACTATTTCGTTTTACCAATCCATCTTTCCGTAGACTAGCCAGTTCCTCAGAATACCTCTTCTTTTGGCAAAGACGGATAATCTCCAATTCAGCTCTCTCTTCCACAACTTGTCCATGCGACCAGCAAGTGTGGCAGCTGTGAGCTCCAGACGAGGGATAGTGATAGGTCGTAAAGGTGTCACTCTTGCTTTACTCATTAAAAGAAAGGAATGGGCACATTGTTGATCATTATGAAGCAGTAAATACGACACCATGCCATAACCCTTCTCACTGGCGTCCGAAAAGTGATGCAATTGGGCAGATATAACTTCTCCAAACTTTTCCGGCTTTAAACACCTGCGGACCTCAAATTTCTCCAATTCATGAAGTTTCTCCAAGCAACTCGTCCATCGCTGAATGTACACTGTTGGAATAGTGCTGTCCCATCCAATTTTTTCATGACACAGATCTTGAAGTATCATTTTGGCACGTAGAATCACAGGAGACAGAAAACCAAGAGGGTCATAGATGGAACTAATGATAGAAAGAATTCCTCTTCGAGTAAGAGGTCTCTCCTTGATGGTCACCTTGAACTTGAAGACATCAGACTCAGCACACCACTGCACACCTAATGCTCTTTCCAGAGGTAGCGTGTCATGTTCCAAATCCAAGTTCTTAACTTTCTTGTCTCTGTCTTCTTCATGGATGGCATTTAACACAGTGCGGCTGTTACTTATTCATTTGGTTAATCGGAATCCACCTTTAGCGCACATTTCTGTGAGCTTCTGGTACAATAGAACAGCTTCTGAATCTGTAGGCACAGAGACAAGACAGTCGTCTACATAGAAGTTATTAAAGACAATGACCACGGTCTTGGCATCATACAGATCCTTATGGTCCTCTGCACACTTTCTCAATGCATAGCTAGAGCAACTTGGAGATGAAGTTGCTCCAAATAAATGCACAACCATTCTGTATTCTTCCAGATTGGCATCAATGTTTCCTCCAGGCCACCAAAGAAACCTCAAGAGATCACAATCATAAGGATTTACCTTAACCTGATGAAACATCGTTTCTATGTCAGCCATCATGGCAACGTACTCCATTCTGAATCGCACAAGAACACTCACCAGCGAACTTGTTAAATCTGGACCTTGCAAAAGATGTTCATTCAATGATGTTCCTTGATATGATGCTCCGCAATCAAATACCACTCTGATCTTTTGCTTTTTAGGATGGTATACACCATGGTGAGGTATGTACCATAAGCGTCCATCAAGTCGTTCCAGTTCAGCTGTGGGAACCTTTTCAGCATGGCCTTTAGCGATGACACTCTCCATAAAGGTAGTATAGTCAGAATGAAAAGAAGCGTTTCTTTGAAGCCTTCTTCGAAGATTCAGAGCACGTTGTTCCACGATTGCTCTATTCTTGGGCATGACTACCTTTTTCTTTTTAAGTGGAAGACAAATGTAATAATGCCGATTGGTCAGTCTTGCTGACTGAGAAACAAAATCCATGAATTGATGATCTTCCATTGACAATCCTTGCTGTTCTTCCTGAGCACATTCAGGAAAGTCACCCTTGAACTGTTGCTCCCATAACTCATCCAGTTTCATAACTGTGATCCTATTGACAGTCATGTGAGAATCTTCCTTAACAGCATACTCTTCCTGTCGCTTGATTGGTCCATTAACTGCCCAACCAAACATGGTCTTAATGGCATATGGCCCACTGTCTTGACAGCGAATAATCTGCCATGGCTCCAAAGCCTCTGGCACATTAGCACCAATCAACAACTCCACACCAGCATCAATTGAAGGCAAACATAAATGACTTAAATGAGGCCAACAAGCAAGATCGTTTTGTGTGGCAATGTTGGTTTTACTTACAGGCATGGTTTTCTGCGTGTATACCTCTGGCAAAGAACAGTAATACTCTTGATTCAATCCTGACACTTCCAGATCCTTCAGAAGATAACAGCAAACGGATTTGTCCTGACTCATGGTTCTCATTAGAATGTTAACCTTCTTTGCGGAGAGATTGAGCTTGGACATCAAACTCTCTGTGCAGAAAGATGCAGAGCTCCCAGAGTCCAGAAAAGCATAGGTGGTCACAACTTTACTTCCTTTCTTTGATTTCACACATACAGGAACGATAGACAATGCACAATTTTCTTTACCAGCCCCAGTAAGAGCACTGGACTGGAGCGAGACCAAACCACTTCCCACGGTTGACTTTGGCTCATCTTTATACTGAATGGCCCTTCTTTCTGATGGAAAAATATGAAGAAGACTTGGGTGTTTGAGATGATATATTCTGCATATACTTCTCTCTTTACAATCACGGCTGAAATGTCCTATACATAAGCAACCGAAACAAATCCTCTTTTGCGTCAGGAAATTCATCTTTTCTGCATGAGATCTTTCAACAAGCCTTTTACAGAAGTCCAATGCATGCGCTCCATCACAGAAGAGACAGGTTTTAGCCTTCCCAACACACTCCTTTGCACCAGTTGCGTTGACTGTGGTGGCAAAACTACTTCTAGGTTTTTGAGGCGATTTGGTATTCAGGTTTCTACCTCCAATAGGCAGGGCATCTTGAATGTTTCCAAATACCGGATCGGTGATGATTTTCACCTGTCTTTCTAGGAAGTCCACAATACCAGAAAAGCAAGCTGGATGGTTACGTCTTTCCTGCAAATCATATGCCACCATTCTCCATCTTTCTCTGAGCTTATAAGGAAGTTTTGCAAGAACAATTTGCATATTAGAGGCAAGATTCAACTCATTCATGTAACAAATATTTTGCATAGCATTGCAGCAACTCCGAAGAAATAAGCTGTAGTCCTGCAGAGCCTTTGCATCCTCAGGTCTTATCGCTTGCCATGAGAGCGCTCTTTTCATGTAAGCTGAGGTTATCCATACCTCATTGCCAAAATGCTCCTTGAGCAAAGCCTTAGCCTTTATAAACCCTTGTGAAGGAATCATCAGTTGACAGCTTCGAACAAGATCCTTAGGTTGCCCTCGAGTGTACTGCTCCAAGAAATGCAAGCAATCTGCATGGCCACTTGCTTTCTTTTCCACCACCTCTTCGAATGTTCGCATAAAGTCGTGATAACGCAATGGATCTCCATCAAAGAATGGGACCTCCCTTGGTGGAAGTGAAGATAAGTTGTGTTGCTGAACTAATAAGGCAGCAATTTCATTTTGTTTGTCAATAAGCTTAAGGATACTTCCTCCTTCCAAACCATCCTGTAATCTTGATCCATGTGCACCCTGCATTCCAGGTCCATGTCCACCATCATGACTGACACTGGGTAATGTAGAATGTGTCAACCTTGTGTTAGAATTTACAATCTGTTGCTGTTGTCGAGCTGACGTAATTGGAAAACGCATAGGATTCTCTGGTGCTGCTTGAGCTGGTGTATAAGATACAGGTGGCTGTAGTGGCATTGAATGTGAACTTGAAGGTAAAAATGGATCCACATTTGGGTTAAGAGAACTGGTTCCAGTATTTCTTGCCCTTAACGCACTGGCATCAGAAGAATTTGTACAATCACTTTTTTCTGATCTCACGTCGTTATACACTTTCATCTTGGCCATGGATACAGCAATTTTAGTGTCCAATTCCATTTGTTTTTTTCTCCTCTTCAAATCCTCCTCTTCCTTATCCAATACATGTTTCCGTGACAGCATTTTTTGATGTGCCAACAAGGCTGCCATTTCGGCCTTAACTTTAAGATGAGCAGATACAATGGAAGATCGACTGGTTCGAGATCCATGAGTAGTTGTCGTTTTCCTGCTCACGTTAGAGACACTATCAGTTGGTTGTATTTGATTCTGCATATCACCATCGTCTAGATCACCGTTCGGATATTCACTTGGAACATGCATTTTATGAGATGATGAAACTGGTTCAGCAGAAGATGGAATATTAGAATCACAACTCAGTTGAGGTTCAGCAAAATTATCCATTGCTCTTGAATCATGAATGACAGAAAGTGACGGGCAAAGGTTTGCATCACGTTGAGTAGAATTTGGTTCACTTATTGCATGTTGCCTCAGATTCCTAGCTTCATTCAACCATCGTTCAACATCTTCCACAAATCCATCATTGTGCTTAGAAACAGCATCAAACCACTCATTTTGTTTGTTTTGTTCATCAGGAGGAAGAAAAGGAAGTACTTCTTTGTGCAACACAGATGCATCATCTTTCAAACATTTCAAAGATTCCACCATTGAAGACACTTGCAAAGCATTTTCATCACATTCCATGAGATCTTTCATTGATACAATCAAGCTCTTCATTTGATTCACCTTAGCCTTGCGATCCTTTTGCAATGCCTCAATTTTAAGCGCCAATGCCTTTGCCGTAAGCTTAGGCTCTCTTTTGCTGCTCACAGCAGCGTGCGCAGACTCATCTGCGTCCATTTCACACACCACGCAATCCCAGTAATCCAAACAGCGCCGTAATTCAACGTGCAGATCAAGCCAACAACTTCATGAATGGGCGCAGCACCACAGCACGATTACGAGTGCGTAGTAAACTCGACTTCATTCCACAAACGCATTCCATCCAATTAGCGGCACACAAACACTGCACGGCCCGAGACCATAGCGTCTTCTCAATCAAATAAACAGCAATGCTGCAGCCAAACATAGCAGAACCGCGCACATACCTCTTCTGCCGTCAGGATACAGAAGCGCGATCTCACTTCAATGTGTGCGTCGGCGTTTCACATGCGGTGTGCGAAGAAATCCTTTCCAATCCACGGTAATCAAATCCAACAGCGAGCCATTTCTGTTGACTAAATATAGCGGCAGCCAGTAACCGCTAAGAGGCTGAGTAGAGGGAGTAAAAGATGACGCGTTTCCATTGTAGTCCAGGTGATTTATTGTAACATTGAAGTGAACAGACACATGATGAATGATGACGGTAAAGTAAGCAAAACAAATGAAATAAAATAAAACTAAATGAAATGAAAATGAAAATGAAAACGGTCAACAGAAAGTGAGCGTCCCAGCTACTCACCCCCTTCCTACATACAAACCACAGACAAACTAACAGGTAATATATGCACCTGTAACAAGTGACGTAAACCGAAACAAATTTCAAAATAAAAGACATCAACTCAAACCTGGCACCTACACCGCCATTGACGAGTTATTGCAGAAATCTGTATTTTCACTGTTATACGGTAGCGCTGTTACAGATCTTTTGATATAGAACTGCATCTCCTCATCCAAAAAGCAAGTGGAGAAGATCTGCATAAACCAGAAGGAGCGGATTCGCATATGCATATACAGTACTAAATCAAAACTGCCAAGCGTTACTGAGAAAAATGTTGCTCAAGAAACATTTGGTATTGTTATCAATGTTAACAGTTATTTTAGCAAAGCTACCAACATTTAGGATGATTTGATAAATAGAAAGTTAAAATAACAGCACTTATTTGAAATAGAAACATTTGTATCATTATAATGACTGTAAAAAAAAACAAAAAAATTATGATTTATCACAACTTTTTATCTTTTGTCAAATCAACTTATGGCACTTTTCCATTTCCTGATACGGTTCGGCTCGGCTCGGTACGGCTCATTTTGTGGCGCTCCTCCACTGCATGGTACGGTACGGCTCGCTTTAAATGTTGAGGTTCCAAGCATACCGTACCGATACTAAAATGTGACGTAAAAACACTGCAGATCACTGATTGGTCAGACAGAATCGTCACTACCAGCGTCATTGTACAAGAATGTACAAAAAAACAAAGTCACATGAGACAGACATATTTTAACCATATAAATACTGGGAACTATATTCTCTGAAGGCGAAGCACTGCTACTTGGGCGGAGTGATAACCGCATCACCTGAGCATCGCTCTGAACGAACTCTCTGCTCCTCACCACGGCGCGTCTCAGGTGCTGCGGTTATCACTCCGCCCAAGTAGCAGTGCTTCGCCTTCAGAGAATATAGTTCCCCCCGTATTTATACGGTTAAAATATGTCTGTGTCTCATGTGACTTTGTTTTTTGTACACTCTGTGACTATACAAATCCCAACATGTAAATAGGAAAATGTTTGCGTTATTTTGTCACTTATTTGGATTAGTATGCTAGCTGCAACCATTTACATCCAGTCTTTGTGCTAAGCTAGGCTAGCGGTGGGTGCGTCAAACAGACTTATAGCACGCACGGAGATGAAAAAGGTATGTATGGACTTATCTAACTCTGGGGGATAAGTTGAATAGGCTAAAGTCCCAAAAAGTCGGAGTGTTCCTTTAACTATCTTCAATTAGCATATTCTGTCATGATAATTTATAAATCGCTCGTATAGAACTGTTGTGAGATGCACACAGAGTGACTTTCTATTGCATGTGAAAAGACGGATGCTACAGTTTGAGCTGACTCACGCTGAACTCTCCCTCTTCTCAACATGGACTGCGTGTTCCCGGGGCGGGGTTTATGTACATTTTTTCGGAATGTCATGTAGTCCTTACCAGCCGTTTGTTGTAGTCCTTAAAAAAATTATTTCTTTAAAAGCAAATATCTCCTTTTGCTTTGAACTTTGAGCATAGCAACTTTGCAGATGTTGTTTATGTTCAAACAGCAACATTACACACTAACTAAAGTTAGAAAAGTGAAATCATACTCAACCACCCCTTTAAACTATTTGCTTGACTTGCTTGAAGAAAAAAAGAAAGAAAAAAAAAACCTCCAAAAAATAAATGGCTGAATCTTGGTCATGGGACGAAGTGCAGACGTTCCTCTCATCGGTTGCCGAGGAGCGGATAAACTATAACGATCATTCTACCACTTTGAAGCGGTACTAACTGCAGTGGAAAAGCAAACCGAGCTAAAGCGAACCGTGCCGTGCCGAACCGTACCATGCAGTGGAAAAGCGCCATTAGACACATAATGTGGTTCAGTAGTATAATATTTTGATTAAATCAATCTCCTCTGTTGTCTTAACTCAACATATTAAGGCAACCAGGTAACTTACTTTTTTAAGTTAAACCAACAATATTTTTTATAATTTTGACCAATTGAATGCATCTTTGCTGAATTTGCTGACCCCAAACGTATAAACAGTAATGTAAATAATGCAATTAATAAATAATTATATAACTAAAAATATATATACAATAATTATACATACATTCAACCATAAAAATATGCTAAAATTGGTCATTTCTGACCTCTGGCTTTTTTTTAATGCTACATAGATGTTTACTGACATTTTTTGTCTATTCTAGGTCACTCAAACTCGTCTCAAAATAGGCGAATAGCTCCGGCTGCAAGAGGGAAAGATGGACTGCGCTGGATCTTCGTTGAGTTCATAACCCTCCTGTGGGGTGTGATTTGATGAGTACCACAGTAAATGTCACCCACACAAGCTCAAGAAGAGATGTGTCTGTCAAGTGGGAAGAATAATGTTTGTGATTGTGCATCTGTCTGTAAGCGGCTGCAGGCGAGTTCTTCTATATTCATGTATATTATGTGCATTCTGTGTGTGAAAAAAAAGCCCATGCGTGGTGCGGCGAGAAGCTCTTCAGATTATTTAGACCCTTTCATCTAAGTGTTAGTTCACTGTTGTGTGGAAAAGACAGTCTGTGTCTAGAGGTTGTCTAAAAGGTTTATAATTAAACAATTGCATTCAAAGCATGAGAGCTCATGCATGTTGAAACGGCTTGGCATTTGGGTTTGGTTTTAACAGCACACTGCCATGTAAACCTTTAAATGCAGTAAAAAGTCAGCATTATTTTTGTGGTATATTTTTCTTGCGAATTAAATGTTTATATAGTCATACTCTATATTTGTATTAGATTAATTAGTATTATTTTATTAGTTTTATATTTTACAAGCAGCACTTTGCGTTTAAGTGTTCCCAGTCTACATTAGGGGAAATATGCTGACGCTTCTAGTGCAAGTTTGAGTGCTGTTTATTTAGTTATTCTACTGCATGTAATATGTTTTCTGCTGCAGACAATAAATGCCACAGTTGTATCAAATATTCTGCCTTTGTTGCTTCAAAACTATTTCCCCTGATTTTCCCAGTATAGTTGCTTAAGTATGGATTAAATACATAAATAAATATTTATAAAAGCTGCAAAAATGTCATACTGATCTGTATGATTTTAATGTTTTTGAAAGAAGCATTTATTTTATAAAAAAAAAGGCATAAGAGTAAACATTGTGAAATATTACTATAATAAGTCCATTTTAAAACTTAATTTATTCCTGTGATGGAAAAGCTGAATTTTCTGCATTATTACTCCAGTCTTCAGTGTCACATGATCCTTCAGAAATCATTTTAATATGCTGATTTGCTGCTCAATAAACATTTCTTATTAATGTTGAAAACAGTTGCGCTGCTTAATATTTTTGTGGAAACTGTAGAAAGTACAGGAGAAAGTAGTTTCCAGGCATGTAATAAAAATTTGTTTAGGTTTTCATAACGACGGGGACTATATTGTCATAAGTTCACTGTTAAAAATTTGTTATGGCAACATATGTTTTTACATTGCTTTGCATCAAAATGTTTTACAAGATTCAACTCATTTTTTACAATTCAGTGTAATGTAATGTAAGTTGAAATTACTTAAAAATCCAAGTTGATTGTACTTACAAATTTAAGCCAGCCACTATTTTTTAGAGGGTTGTTGATGAGTGTTGTACAGCTATAATGTTGCATAATCAAAATAACTACACAAACTAAAAATTGCATATACCTCTTTATTTTCCCTATTTTTTTCTTTTCTTTTTTAACAATAAAAATTAAAGTGCAAATCAGAACAGGAACACCATGCAGTGCATAACTTTTAAAATAAAAACCGCACACAGACAGGAACTGACACACACATATGTAGAATACAGACATGTATACACTGACAGGCAGAGGTCGTCTCCCAGCAGGGCTCGGGAACAGGCAGACAACACATTATTCTCATGTCTCACTGCAGGGAAGCTGTTCACACTTACAACACTACACTGGAGAGAGAGGGAGGGTATAATATCCAGCGCAAACGCCTCTACATAGACAAAACACTGAACATGAGCTGAAGCCATGGCCAACACACTAATGCCCCTTTGAAAAAAATGGGGACTGTAAAGTTTCTGACCAGTTTTCACAAAACACAGCCATAAAGCTGATATAAGTGACATAAAACTGTCGTAATGGACTTGAAAAAAGACAAAGATTTATGACAAGGGCGTCAAGCGTGCGCACATTCCTGCGATTCCCACCCAAGGTTTGCCATTGATAGTAAATAAAATGGCAAAGTCCAGCAGCAGGGGGCGATAAACTCCCTAAACTGTGTGTTTAAGCTTTTACCTCAGCACTTTCTCTCCAAAAAGGTACACTGATCCTCAAAGTTGACCGGGAGTTAACTTGGGATTTGAGGTGAGAACGTTAAGAATGCGTAAAGGCTTTAAATTCTGGGAGGACTGTGCAATATTTTTCAATGAAAACAACAACATAATCCAGTCTAATCTTCCCCGGCAATAACGGGTCCCCCAGCAATGGTGGTTTGCACCGAACTGTTCAGCTTTTTAGAGGCATCATATCTATTGCATTTCATATAAATGATACGAGAACTTTCCATCTTTCTGTTTTACATTCAGTTCAAATGCAGTATGTGTCATAAAAATACAGCACACTGGCACAAAACAAATAAACGCTCTGCTCCATGCACACAATGGTAGACATTTAACCATTCCGTACAGTACAAGACAGAGGGGGAGATTCAGGATGATCACCACATCTATGGAAAAAACGATTTGTCATAAAGTCTGTTTTTCCGGATTATGAGCAGAAATGAATATGAAAATGACTAGTAGATCTAGCTTTTGCAACTAGTTCAACACGAATAAAATAAAAAAGATTGGTTAAAATGATTCAGATCTATCCTAGACCGCAACATAGTGTCAGCCCAGATCCGGGACACATCTGGTACCGGTACATGTGGATCAATGTATCAGATGTGGGCCGGATCCGAGCCGACACTGTCTGGGATTGGTTGAACTGAAAACATCTCTTTTTTTGGCTGTCTTGTTTGATTTTCATGATTTGTCATAATGTAACATCTGCATATAATATTCAATATAATTCACTCCTCTCATTTTTCAGTCATCTTTCACTGCTATTTCCCATCTGGCTGTTTTGTAGTTGTCCATTCACACACGTTGGCACAAAGACAAACTACAACAGATCCCCTACCTGGATCCTCACTGAAATCTGAAGTCATTTGTTCACAAGTAACACTTAAGATGTGAGCTTAAATAAAGAATAAATATGTGTAACTAATAAATACATTGGATCTACTCCATACAAACAACCACACACATAAACAAACGTGTTAAAGCATTAAAAACGACGTTCACAATCTATTTAAGGCATCGCAAGGGACGGGGTCACATGGCGCAATCTTTAATGTTCTCATCAGATACACACCGCGTATATAATGTTTATGTAAGTATAAATAATATTTATAGTATATTACTATTACTTTACTACCATTTTGTAAAATAATTACCAAAAAAAAATACAGAAAACCATAAATAATAATGGGTTGAATGTGTCATTCAGGGAAAGTGATTTCTGCCTGTCTGTAATCTCAAGCATTGCGAATATTTTAAGGCCGTCTGATTAAAGGTTCACTCATATCGACAAAATGACTGGCACATTCTCCACTTCATCCGTCTGTATTCTTCTCTATTTGCATTTTAGCCATATCAAGGCACAACATTTAAGCTGGTCTGTCTGCCCTCGTCCAGCATATCTGTCTCTCCATGGCAGCGGCACAGCCCATGATGTAAGCAAGGCCTCTGAGACAGACACAGATAGCTCAGGGTCAGCCGTTTCCACTGCAGATGGTGTGTATCATCTGAGATTCACTCTGACATTCACCAACACTGCTATATAAATGCTCTCTGGAGACTCCAAGCCAAAGCCTGGATGCTCAATAGAAGTTCTTCACTCTATATATGAACTCTTAAATAATGTGAATAAATATGATTTCTTTGCAAAATAAGGAAGAATCTCTAATATAATATAATTCAATAATGATCTTTGCTCTGTATAAACCTATTGTTTTGTCATTGCAATCAGTAGCTATTCATCTAAACTATGCAACTCAAGTGATCGATGTGCGAATATAAATATACTGTATAATACATATTATCAAAAGAAATGTATACATAAAATCAGAAGTATGTTTGTAGTTTTTGAATTTTTTTAAACGTATGACGATAAGGAAAACCCCAAAAAGTGGCCCTAAAAATGTTTTGGACAAAATTAATGTTTTATTTTATTTTTAAATAAAATATTTGTTAGGTTTAAAATAATAAAAGCTATACAGTTACAAAAAGTTTTTTTGGGGGGGGATTTAAAAAGTATATGGACAATGTCTGGTTGTCAAACATTAATGGAACATAATAATAACTATATTAATTGTTGTTATTATTATATAGTATTATATAGTATAGTGTTATTATGGTATAAATATTAAATTGCATGCCACGTTGTATATATAATTCTGAATTATATTGCATAAATATATCAAATGGAGCATGATAAAGTGATAACAAAAAGGTTTAGCATGACTTGTTTGCTGATGGCCTTGATATGATTGGTTAACTAACACAACGACTCATACCTGTGTCTTTAGTGTCCAAAACCTTTTTGGGGCCACTGTGTGTCTGTGCTGCTACTGTGGGACCGACATAATTCACAACCCCCAACTCCATAATTCACAACCCCTTAACCCTTCACCTTTTGACTGGATTCTAAGAGGTAAAGACCACCAGATGGTGGTGTTTTCTGGGCGCGTTGGTCTCAGCGAGCCAAGGTAGTGATGAGACTGGCACACATTTCAAAGAAGTCCATGGTGTGGCTGCCCTGACGCGGGGTCAGCAGGGGTGTGCTCCCGGTCAGAGACCCCGGCAGAGAGCTGCTGAGCAGGGGCATCTCAACAGCCACGCTCGCAGAGTCGATGCTGAGCCGAGGTCGATGGAGGCCCGCTGTAGAGCCGGAGCGCTGAGGAGTCGACGACCCTGACCTGTGCTCGATCACATCATCTGAAAAGTGAGCGAAAGAAATCAGACAGATATAATGAAGAGTAACAAGCCAGGCTAACTGGCTAAATGCATCTAGATCAGAGGCATAACTAGGATTTTTGTACATTTAGGGGCTTCACATCTTCACATTTTTTAAAGAAATGAATACTTTTATTCAGCAAGGATGCATTAAATTGGACAAAAGTGACAAATATATTTATAATGTTACCAAAAATCTATATATTTCAAATAAATGCTGTTCTTTTGAACTCTCTGGTCATCAAAGAATCCTGATTTTTTTTTTTTTTTTTACTGTTTTCAGGAAAACATTGAGCAGCGCAACCGATAATAATGAGAAATGTTTCTTGATCATTGAATCATCATATTAGATCATGTGACACTGAAGACTGGAGTAATGATGCTGAGAATTCAGCTATGCCATCATAGGAATAAACTACATAAATACAAATTATTTTATTAAGTTATTTTAAATGGTAATTATATTTCACAATACTACAATTTTTACTGCATTTTTGATTAAATAAAGTCTTGGTGAGAATAATATATATATATATATATATTTTTTTTTAAACATTCAAATATTTTACCTGCCCCAAACTTTTTGTTTTTCACATATACTGAATCCTAATTTGTTTGTGGCTTTAGTACACAAAGTCACAAAAAATGTCAATTGAAATAAAAATGATTAGTCAATTATTCAGTTTTGGAAATGTTATAATTGTTCATACTGTTAAAGCAGGTACATACATACATTTAATTCCAGTAAAGAGATCATCATTTTTGGTGGTACTTGTGATTATAAAAGACTGATTGATTGATGCTCACCATCGATGCTCTTGAAGTCGAGCAGGTAGCTACGGTTGTCCACCTGGTAGAGCTGCAGACACATCTTCACAAAATTCCCAGTGACAGGATTCTTCCGGCGCACTCTCAGGTGATAAGGGTTCACCACCTAAATCCCACGACATCCGACACACTGACATATCTATTCTCACTATCAAATCAAACATGCATACTTGTGCTCGTTTCAAGCCACTCACTTTCCACTCGTACTCCAGCTGTTTCATGGCACGGTAAACCTCAGCCATTATGTCGTACGGTTTGCTCTGGCTCCGAATGCCCAGGTGCCATTTTGCCTTCTTCACCGCCAGCGGTTTGGGACGGGTGGTGTTGAGGGCGTCCAGAGGGCACCGTGCCTTAGGGCTGTCGGCCAGGAGCGGGGGCATCCGTTCGGGGTGAGGTTTGACCCCTGGCGGCAGGGGCATGCCCTCCTCCATGAAGGAGCCAGTTGGGGGACTGGAGGCCAGGTAGAACTCGCTGGCCTGGTTCATGATTCTCCGGTTGTCGATGATGAGGTGGTACGCCACCGCCAGCTGGTCTTGAGGGTCTCCACTGTAGAGGCTGCTCAGCACTTCGGCTTCAGTGCATTCAAACTTGTCGCACACCTCCCGCACGGCCTCCTCGTCCACCTCTGAGGAGTCGTACGAGGGGTCCTCTGGGAAGAGGTAGCCAGGAAGTTCCTGTTTAAACCACTCATCCTCTCTGTCATTCAGGAGAGAATCAAATAAAAGTACTGTATGCATGTATTTAAATATTTGTGAAAATCATACTAAACTAAATAATAGCAACCTGATGTCTTTGATAGTAGCTCTCTTCAGTGGGTCCACCTGCAACATGAGCATTAGTAGACTGGCCACTGAGCGGTTGAGGTATTCTGGCATGTAGAAGACCCCTCCGCGGATCTTTTTGAAGAGGGTGGGCACGTGCTCGTCATCGAATGGCAGAGTCCCACAGAGCAGTGCATAGAGAATGACGCCGCAGCTCCAGATGTCCACCTCTGGACCAGCATACAGCCTGAAACACAACATACGTGTCATTGTGTGAGCGTGTGGGCTACTACATTGTGTTTACGTATCTATCAGGTCCTGTTTACACCTGGTATTAAGATGCATTTTGGTTTATAAGATCACAAGTGGACGAGACAGACACATTTCCAGTAACACCTGGTGTTTCAATCCGTCTCTTTAGTCCACTTTCAACCACTTCTGTCCTGATTTCTTCGAGGGGAGGGCTATGAGTGGTATCCGGTCGAATGCGTTTTTGTCTACCTCTGGAAGTGGTCGAAAGTGGTCAAGCTCAAAATGTTTTACACCCTGTTTACACCCGTATTTAGCGTCGTCCACTTGTTATCCGATCGACCAAAAGGCATTTTAATACCAGGTGTAAACAGGGCCTCAGTCTGGATGAGACATTTTTACAAAAATGAGCAGAACAAGATGACAATCGGTTTTTCATAAAAATGTATGCAGTCCTGATATAATATTTATGTGCAGTGTATCAATGCAGTCCATACCGCAAAACAAACAGCTAGCCATGGTTTGTTGGACAGCTGGTCTTGCAAGCCAGACCTTTGGCTATTGATACATATAATACAGTGTAGCGCAATGTCCAAGAACTGTAAATTTCTTGCATAATCTGGTAGTCAATACTTTAATAAAACTGACTACATGACCTCTCACCTTCCTGAAATGACCTCTGGTGCAGCGTAGTTTGGTGATCCACAGCTTGTTCTCAGGAACTCTCCGTCTGACATCATGTTTGACAGACCTGACAAGCAGAACCGCACAAATACAGTTAACAGACAATTTGATTGGTCAAGTACATATATACAAGTAAAACAGGGCAGATCTAAATACAGTGGGATCCAAACGTATGACACAATATTTGACAATCTGGGAATTTTAATAAAAATAAATAATGAAATAATAAATAATATGACGTTGTAAAAATCTATTAAATTAGAAGATTTTAAACTTTAAGAATTTTCACAAGTGGTCTCAGGCTTTTGGACCCCACTGTATATGTGGTGTCGTTCAGTGCATCTGCAGGGTGCAGCAGATATTTCAGGTATATTCATCTCATCATTGTAATGCATGTGTTATGCCCACTGCACAATACAATGTCATTATATTAATAAATATTAAAATAACATTCTACCAATATATATGTAGATTGGGGTATGCATGTATATATTTGTTATATACACAGCTTGCTGTATCATTTTTAAATCTGTGAAATAAATGTATAGAAAATAGAAGTATTATTTTTTTTTACTGTATTTATACTTGGCGTGTGTGTAAATAATACAAAGTTTAAAGTAATTTAATATATATATATATGTGCGTTAAATTAGAAAATTAGAAAATAAAGCATTTTCACTAGCGCTCTTGGACCACATTTGGACTCCACTGTATATGTGGTGTAGCTCAACAAATCTAGCTGCAGGGCAGATTTATGTGTGTTTCTCTTTGCCTCTTTCCTGTCTCCGCTCTTCTGTGGATAATCAAACAGCATGCCTCATATAAACCACACGACTGGACATGCAGCAAAACTGCAGCTGGTTGCTTGGCAACTATCCCTCACTGTCTGCACAACATTAGCTTTCTGTGTGTGTGTGTGTGTGTGTGTGTGTGTGTGTGTGTGTGTGTGTGTGTGTGTGTGTGTGTGTGTGTGTGTGTGTGTGTGTGTGTGTGTGTGTGTGTGTGTGTGTGTGTGTGTGTGTGTGTGCGTGTGTACCAAAGTCAGCGATCTTGGCATTCATGTTGCCATCCAGCAGAACATTTTCTGGCTTGAGGTCTCTGTGCACCACCATGTGTCTGTGGCAGTAATCTACAGCTGAGATGATCTGCTGGAAAAGACGTCTCGCCTCTGTGTCCTCCACCTGCACATGGGAGACATAAAGAGTGATTACTACATAAAACATTATTTATAATAAAAACAAGTACTTGTTCTCTGTGGGTTAAAGCTGTCTGCATTGTATTTGATACAAAGTTCCTACATTCAAGTCCAAATCAGAACTACTATCCAGATCAAATACTCTTGCTAGGAATGTTTTATTTGGATAAAGTAATGTCAAGAATAACATTGTATTGTGTTGTTAATGATATTTCAAAATGAATATTTACTGAATTTAAGCAACTTACTTACTTAATATGTAATTTCATTTCTAGAAAAACAGTATTGAAAATGTATTTGAATATGATACAGCAGGTATTAAGATATAAAATGTTCAATCATGTAATGCATGTATTATGCCCCCAATACAATTCATTTAAATTATTTGAATAATTAAATGAATTAAAAATTGAAATATTTTACTAAAATATATTTAGAGTGGGAACTTATATTTGTTAAATACACTGGACAGACGGACAGACTGACAGACAGAAAGATACAGTGCTATGCATAAGTGAACACACCCATGCTAAAGTTGAAAAAAAATCATCTTTTGGAAATTGATCTTAATGCCTTAAAAAAATTTGGAAAACTCCAACCTTTAAGGACACCAATTTTCTTTGTGCATGAATAATTTATCATAAATAAACACATGTTCTTCCTTAAAATACAGGGTGCATAAGTCAGGATAGATAGATAGATAGATAGATAGATAGATAGATAGATAGATAGATAGATAGATAGATAGATAGATAGATAGATAGATAGATAGATAGATAGATAGATAGATAGATAGATAGATAGATAGATAGATAGATAGATAGATAGATAGATAGATAGATAGATAGATAGATCGATCGATCGATAGATAGATAGATAGATAGATAGATAGATAGATAGATAGATAGATAGATAGATAGATAGATAGATAGATAGATAGATAGATAGATAGATAGATAGATAGATAGATAGATAGATAGATAGACTGTTATATATATAAAGGTAGGCTATGTGTCATTTGTCAATGCAAATTATGTATTATAATTCCTTAAATGCTCAAATATAGATAAATCATATCAATATGAAATTTTAATGTAAACTACTTTTAGATGACAGTAAAAAAAAAAAAAAAACTGTAATTGAACTGAATCTTATATCCAACAACACTTTCACAAAGTAATTCAAAAACCTGTTCAAGTGTTGATGAATTAAGGCACTAAAAATAAAAAGGATCAAATTTCACCGTAGTCAGCTGTGTGTTCAAACTAAACATGTCCTGCAACACGAAGCGTCAGGCAGTGCCGTTGTAGGCAACCCAGATAACACAAAGACTGAGCCCTGTATATATGCATGGACTCCCTGACCCTTCCCATGAACACTTCACTGGATCAGGCGCTGTTTGGATAAGCTAGATCCCCATAACCCCAACAGGTCTGGAAGACTCAAAGGTTAATCCATGCTCAAATCCAGACCAGAGCCACAAAAGCAAGTTCTGAGGCTCATAATGCAGTTTCCAGCTATTAGGTGACTAACACAAAACATAATTGTGTTGTCCATAATTGTATATGCTTTGTTGAGCAGAACGCTATTAATTGTAATTTTTCAAATAAGGTATGGCATGCAACTTTGGAGAACCATTGAGAAAGCCAATAGCCTTTCCCATGTAAGAGCCTGTTACGGTCCCTACACACCGGACGCGAATAGCGCGTCAGGCGCGAGTGATTTCAATGTTAAGTCAATGCAAAGACGCGTTACACGCGTTTTACGTGCGTAACGCGTCTTTGCATTGACTTAACATTGAAATCACTCGCGCCTGACGCGCTATTCGCGTCCGGTGTGAACGCACCATTAGCCTGCAGCTGACTTTAGTAGCAAGAGCTCTTCAGATGATTCTTACCCTTCCATGCTTACAAATATAGTCAAAGAGTTCCCCTCCAGACACATATTCCATCACCATGAAGAAGTCTGTGGGAGTGCTGATCACCTGATACCTGCAACACACCAGAGAAAAGAACCACAGAAACTCAACAAGAGGCTTTAATGCTGGTGCTTTAAAAATACAGCAATACAGAGCTCAACAATAAGGATGGCCAATGGCCCGGGGGACACTGTCTTTATCGTGTACCGGTACGTATGTGTTTATACCCTGCAAAGAGAAAACATTTGTATTTCTCTGATATGTGAAACACTATTATTGCAACTTCAGCTGACTTGAAAGCTATCTTGATTTGTGATGGCAAGCATCAACTATAATAAGATGAAAACTCCTTGCCATTGTTTTCCAGCAAAAGTGAGTTTATACATTTTATATTTGTCATGAAGTTACATTATAGTCATATAATTTCCAGCTATAATTAAAAACCTTATACATTATTTGTTAATGTTTAATTTAATGTTTAATTTCATTTAATTTAGTTCTTGCTGACATAACAAATATGTTGCTATAAATATATTTTACATTTTAAGTTAGAATTTATATTAATTGTTTTTTGTGAATTTAATTACATTTCTTTCTGACACATAACAAATACGATGCGCTATATATATATATAAATATATATACTTTATAAAACCTATTTAACAAGCTTTTTTTAACTCAATTGACCGTTCGCAAAGATCCGCCCCCCTTAGTTACTGTCGCTATGCCCGACAAGCTACGCCGCTCTCACGCCACACCATGTTCTCACGCAGTGAAAAATACAACGCGGAGCAGAGAGGAGACTGACAACGCACTGACAGACAGGACAGACCAGGTTACTTTTCGGTTACTTTTGTAATTAAACATATTAAACAAAGTCTCACCTTTTAAATTTGGTCATTTTTTAAAAGAAATTTAAACAATAAATACCTTTTTGTGGCTCTTTAATGTGTCGTGACAGATCGCTGTAGAGCATCAGTTAAAGCTGCTTGTGAACCGATCATCTCTTCCTTCTAGTTAATTTATAGCATCAAATAAACATGAATGAACATAAGAAGGAATGTTGTTTTAAACGCGGAAAGGCGTCAATACACTATTTTTAAGTTAAAATCCTCCCATGTTAATCTGCTAACTCTCCTGACTGCTTTGTCGCACAAAATGGCGGATGGCGAAGTATGATTGGTCAGAACACCTGTCAATCAAGCTCCCTGCGAAGGGTCAATTGTATTGGACGACAATAAGAGCATCAGCATGTTATGCTACAGTTCTTAAAAACAGAAATGTTGATGGTAATTTCGGCAGGGAAACGTACTGGCAGTCTGCTGTGTTTATATTCAACATAAGATCCTTTATAGTGGGAGACACAGACAGCCTTTCAAACAGCAGTAGAGAAGGACAAGGCCTGTGTTCCTCAGAGGGGCTTAATATGGAGAATACTGAACAAGTCTGGGACACCTGATGTGATTTTCAAATAAACATAATGTAACTTTACAAAATCCAATCATTGAAAAAAGAATGATAAAAGGAGAGAACAAAGCATGCTCTCAAAACAGAGCAAATACCCAGAGAAACACACACAAAAACACAGCAGGGGCTTAACATGGAACATGTGTCGAGAATACAATAACACAGCTATTGCATTATGATGAAAAAAGGGGAATAAGTGAGAGTGGAAAAGAAGGAAAGTGAGAGATTGGGACATGAGAGGATAAGAAGATTATGCTGTTTTTGTCTCCTTAACTTCTGATCCGAACAACCCTGAAATGTGCCATTGAACTGTGAGTGGCAGAACAAGAAATGCACCGCGTAAAATGCAGCTACATTTCCTCCCAATTCAAATGTGTCATGTCTTTGCACTTTCGTTACGTGACTTTTAGTTTGTTGTTCTGTCTTGTTCCTGTTTCCCTCTGTGCCTTATTATCCACTTAGCCCTTGTGTTTCTCTAGTCTAATGCATTGTCAGGTCTTGTTTCTTTTGAACTGTCTTGTTGGTGAGTTTTGTTTTTTGTTCATTGTGCTCCTGTCCTTGGTCATGGTTTTCTTGGTTTATAGTATAGCCTAATTAAATCTGTGTTTAACTGTCTGCCTAATATCTGAAAACTTTTTATTGTGATGGTCACCCAAAAGACATTCTACTGACTATACGTAACTTTGCAGGTACCTGTCAACTTATTCTACTTACCTGAACCCTAACACCAAACCCTAACCCAACATTCTACTAACAGTCTACTAATACTCTATGACTGGTCGTTGACATGTAGTTGCAAAGTTGCTTATAGTTGGTAATGTCTAACGTGGACCATCGAAATAAAGTGTAACCGTGTGTAATCTATTAAATGTAATCTAGAAATCCTCAAATACCAAAGTGTCTGTACAATGTGTTCTTTTGTAGAGTTTGTTTTGAAAAACAAACAAAAAATGGCTACACTACAAACCTGATCTTATATCAGTTTAAAACGATATAGAAACTGGTTCACTGAGATTAAGATCCTTAGTGGCGAACCATTCAAATTGAGAAGTTCTGACGTAACAAAACTTTGTTTCCTGGAATCAAGTGACTTTGGCAGGTTGACATGCTACTACTGGTTTAAAGTTTCAAAGCTTCAAAATGCAGTTTTTGCAAGTGCCCATGAATAATATTGTGCTGAGATGCAATTATAATGTTAGGAACATTATTGGGCATATATATATTTAATATATATTAAGAACATATATTTTACTTTTTACATACGGTAGCCATTTCCCACCCTATCTGTCTTTAAGAGGCACATTTCATTTCTAGTGGGCTTTATATATATATATATATATATATATATATATATATATATATATATATTTATATGTGTGTGTGTGTGTGTGTGTGTGTGTGTGTGTGTGTGTGTGTGTGTGTGTGTGTGTGTGTGTGTGTGTGTGTGTGTGCGTGTGTGCGTGCGTGCGTGCGTGCGTGCGTGTGTGTGCGTGTGTGTGTGTGTTTTATTTTTTATTTATGTAAAATTTAATTTAAAATGTATATATCACATTAACACCAGAAACCTGAGGATTTCAGCTTAGTTTCAATAAATGTTTGTCTTGAATTGGGGAGCTTATAGGCTTTTCTGGAGAACATAATTGTTATACCAGCTTCCAGCACACACCAGACTGGACCAGCATGGAAATGTAAGCAGGTCAAAGCTGGTCTTTTCAGTTGGACTAAGTAAAATCAATTATCCGTACATGTCTAACCACATAGGAAAAACATCAAATAACCAAATAATTTGTATTTTAATTATTTGCCCACAAAAATATTCCACATCCTTGTCATTAGTGATGTTAAATCTCACAAAAACTGACACACATTAAGCACATAAAGGGCCCTATCTTGCACCCAGCGCAATTGACTTTGAACACCGACGCATGTATCATTCCTATTTTGCACCCGCGCACAGCGGACTTTTCCCTCCACAGACGCACGTCGGTAAATTAGGGAATGAACTTGCGCTCGCGGGGGAGGTTCAGCGCAAAGAGAAGGCGTGATCCGGCGCACAACTTCAATGGTGCTATTTTCCAGTTTTAGAAAGCAATTGCGCCATTGACCAAGAAAAAAACAGTCTAAAGACAGTGGCGCGTTGCCCGTTAGTGATGTGGTATTTTAAGGGCACGTGCTTGCCATAATGTTAACCCGCATCCACTTTGATTCTCTAATATAAACAGATGCAGCAGTTTTCATTTTTGCAAATCATACATTATTACAAGGAAAAATATTAACACACGAGGGAAATCATTGGTATGTCCGTGAAGATGTGAAAAAGATCTATCTAGATAAAAAAAAATAAAAAAATCTAGATTAGGCTACACATTTACCCAAATTATACGCCTGTTTAACCTAATTTGGGTGGGTTTCTCCCATCATCCCCAATGTCACTTCTCTGTGTTTTACGGCCCTGACGAGAACGTCGGTCTCCTCGGCTGTGAACCGCTCCTGCGTGCGCAGGCAAATCCGCCGTTATAATAGCAATCCGCCATGGAACAAGCGCGTCTGCTCTTAAAGGGAATGTGAGAGGACGCTCTGATTGGTTTATTTCACGTTACGCCCAAACCACACCTATGAATAATGAAGCTACTTCAGACCAACCCCTTTTAGATTTGCGTCGGGCGCAAGAGTCATTTATCCGCCGGGAAAATAGCAACAGCGCCGGGATCCGCCCACAAAGTTACTTGCGCTTTGCACTTTGACACTTGCGTTTCAGATCGTTAAAATAGGGCCCAAAGTCAGCATGTGTAATGATCCTTGTAATACTCCTAAAGTTTTAAGTGCACCGTATTTAAGTCTCCAGAAATTGCAGTTCAAAGACATAAAGCTTCTTAAAATCTTTAAGAAGCTTAAGCTGTCAGTTAACCCAGTGAAAAAATTATTTTTCTTTCCATCGAGGTAGATAATCACCAGTGCAATGCACAGGCATACTCAGTGGATTTTGTTGATGTTGTTTGCGTTTTTCATGTTGTTGTTTTTTATGTGTGATTCACTCACAGCTTGATGATGTGCGGATGTCTGAAGAGCTTAAGGTTCTGAATCTCTCGTTTGATTTTCCCCACAACATCGAGACTGCGGATCTTCTGTCTGTTGAGGATCTTCACAGCAACTTTGTGTCCTGTTAGCTGGTGCTCTCCAACTGTTGGCCAAACACACACACACACGCACACACACATCAATGAAGACTCAGCTGAAATACCATCACCAGCAGTTAGGTTATTGTAAACACCACTGATGAAAGATAAGTTTTATTCCAACGAAAACAAGCATCGGCGCTGCGGGCCGGCGACCTCCAACACAAACCTTCTAAGAAAACAAAGAAAGAGAGAAGACTTTCATTTCAGGTCTGAGGCCTCAATAAACAAACAAAACCTGATCTACTCTGAGTTTAGACTTTCATATACTAGCCTTAAGATAATTGCTTATCTAGGATTAGATACTGTTCACTTTTGAGCAAAATTTACGAAAAACAAATACCCATATTTTGTTTGGTTTGATATATTATCAGTCTTGCACATTATTGTAACAAGTAAGATTATGTATTTCCCCCCCCCCCCACACACACACACGCGCACACACACACACACACACACACACACACACACACACACACACACACACACACACACACATTCCAGTATATACATTAACAATGCCAATCAAGACATTTATAATCATACTAATATATCAGTATTTAGGCTAAGTATATATTTCAGTTATTTTTGCATATTCTGAACCTTATAATAATTTGATTGGTGTAACCTAATCTATTCAGGTTTATTCCGTATTTTTGACTTTATATGTTTAGGTTAGTATTTTTAGTGTCCATATTGACACTAGTTGCTACATTCACTGCCACTACATTCACTGCCTGAGCTACATGAAGAAATAATGAAGTAAAGGTCAGCTAATAAGTAAAAGCAATGCATCTATTAATGTCTACTAACAGTTGGAGGGTCACTTGCAAACAAAATGTGTTTCCGCTGTGGATATTTAAGTCCAATGACACCCTGAGCATGCAGTATGGAGGGAGCTTAAAGGGCTTTATTCATATCAGCACCCTCAAGCAGCTTCTGTGGTACAATCTTTACAGACCAGGAATAAACCATTTCAGTGGTTTCAGTATTACGGTGGATTATTTGTTAGCTTGCATGCGTTAACCTGAAAAGTAGCATGAGTCTGCTTAAACTGCAGTCATGGGATCTCATGTGGAGCCTGATAAGGCTGTTAGATTTCCCGCCTTGATAAAGATCCTAAGACTCTCCTCAAGGTCATTTGCTTTACTGGTCATTGATTTTCTTTACTTTGGCTTTGCCTCGAGCCTCAAACCTCAAAAAGTGAGCTGCCTACCTAGACAGCAAAAACTCTTGGTAGATGTTGTAACTTCATCATCTGACTGCAAGGAGCATCTTCCTCCATCGAGTGCATTAGCGCCCGCCACCTTTTTCAGCAGCACTAGTTCCGGAAGTATTATTATTTTCCATTAATTTTCCCATAGGGATTTTTAAAAAGTGTTTGTTAAAGCGTTATAGACTAGCCTAAGTCATGAACCAAGACAATCGTGAGGTGAAATACAACACTACAAACTTTGATTTGAAGCACAAAAAAAAGTATTTAAAATATCAGACAAAACTACAAAGGTACACGACTGTGTACTAGGCTACTTAAAGGGACAGTTCACTTTAAAATTAAAATTCTGTCATCATTTACTCACCCTCAAGTTGTTTCAAACCTGTATTAATTTATTTCTTCTGCTGAACACAAAGAAAGATATTTTGAAGAATGTCGGTAACCAAATGGGTAGACTGTACCCATTGACTTCCATAGTAGGAAAAAAAAATACTATGGAAGTCAATGGGTACAGTCTACTGTTTGGTTACCGACATTCTTCAAAATATCTTCCTTTGTGTTCAGCAGAAGAAATAAATTAATACAGGTTTGAAACAACTTGAGGGTGAGTAAATGATGACAGAATTTTTAATTTTAAAGTGAACTATCCCTTTAACGGCTTTAGTAGGGATATAACTACAATCCCATCAAGCATTGCAAACAGCATAAACTAAAAAACAATGGAGAAACATAAAACTACTCATTTATAAATGTTGATTAGCCTATATATAAACATTTAGGCCTAAGTATTTTGAGATCGTAGAGATCGACTCAATCACGTCATTCACAGTGCTTCATGGGAGTGTTTTTTTTCTTCTTTGACTGGTGGAATTTTTCTGTACAGCATCAAGGGTTATTATTGGGTAATGTCGTTTTTTTACCAGGAATTCCGCTGTTAAACGATCATTTAAACAAAATAATGTGGACAGACGTCTTCAGCAGAAGCAAATACAATCTATTTACAACCTCACAGCTCACAGTAGGTCTGTCTTTTTATAAGTTACCGCTCAAAATCAATTTCAGTTTTTACTTCCAGAACCTGACTTTTGCACTCTGTTGATGGCCATTCTACAACATCCATATATTCAGAGGAAACAGGCTGACTTCACAGCTCAGGATAGTCGCTAGTGAAGATTCTCTTACCCCGAAGGATTTTTATCCCCCCAGGACCCGTTTATTATGTCTGTTCAAAAATGCATTGCGTTATCGTTTTTCAACTTAATTAAAATAGCCAAGTATCCTCAACATGTAAATGTATAGCCTAGTAGTGGTAGTGTTTAAACTCATGTTTAGCCTAGCAGGTTAATCAGTATGGCAAACTATCTTAATCAGCTAGAGCGGGGGTTTCCAATCCTGATCCTGGGGGCAAATACACAGCAGAGTTAGGCGCCAATCCTAATTAAACACTTGAAACGGCTAATCGAGGTTTTCGGGATTGCTAGAGACTTCCAGGCAAGTGTTTAGGCAGTTTGTTCGGAGTTGAACTTTGCCAGACATCATCGGCCCTCCAGGAGCAGGACTGGACACCTGAGCTAGAGGTAAAGCTAATAGCCTAAATGTTACCCTGAACACAAAGGAAGATATTTTGAATAATGTCGGTAACCAAACAAGTGATGGACCCCATTGACTTCCATAGTATTTTTTTTCCTACAATGGAAGTCAATGGGGAACTCAATTTCTTCAAAATGTCTTCTGCTCTTGTGTTCAGCAGAAGAAAGAAATTCATGCAGGTTTGAAACAACAAAGAAAAAATAATGACAGAATTTTCATTTTTAAGTGAACTATCCCTATTCTGTTTGTAGAGCGGGACTTGATTCCGTCCATTGTGAATAGATTAGATTAAACCAAAGGATTGTTGTGGTTTGCTATTGCTATGATGTCATGTGAGTGACAGGTTGCCCCGCCCTCTCGCAAGTGAACATCATCATAGAGGAGATGACACTAGAGGGAGGGGGAAGTTATTTTGATTAAAGATTATGAGGGCAAAATAAAAAAATATATAATAAATACTGCAATATTCCATTAAAAAATAAGATTTTCAAAAAGCTGTCAAGTGCACAGTCTTGCACATTTGTCCCTTTGTCTGATTTTCACACAAAAAAGAAAGAAAAAAAAATGTGTTGTTGCTTCAGATCAAAGTTTGTAAAGTTGTGATTCACCCTGTAGCTGGTTGGTTTGGTTTCCCTTTGGGGAAATGAATGGGGAAAATAGTTCCCCTGGAAAAGTGGGCGGTACTGTTGTTGAACCCTATGGTAAAGGTGGGATGAATTGTCAGACCCAGCTGAGAAATGGTCATAAGATAAATGAGAATGCTTGTGTTTAGGCAAAAATGCTGTCTAGGTAGACATTTCTGGGTTTTATTTTTATGAAATGATAAGCACTGGCAATCAATAAGTTGGTTTATAACGGATTTATGTGCACAGACACACTAATAATTGAGAGCATTTCTTTTAATGCAACATAGACCGTGTTATATAATAAGATTTTACTTTAATAAATGTAGAGCAAAGCTCAAACACAGGGCTATACACCCGTGCGAAAGGTCATTCCCAAAATGAGCGGCATTCCCACTCGCGCTTAGAATAGAAAATGACTGCAAGGTCAAAGCTGTACTGCAGGTAAAATATACCAACTACGACATTTGCTCCAGTGTACTTTTACAGTAATCATCAGAATACACGTTTGAAACAAACGTTTTAAAGATTCAATAGTTTGGGAGCTGGAAATGTATGCAAATGATCATGTTTAAAAGCGCAGCTCAATGGTCGCGATTCAGGGAGGATGACAGAGCATTAAAATGTTTAAAATGCCAAATATTAAGAAGGCGTAAGTATGTGAACCCTAAACATTTCCGAAATACCAGATAGTTTCCCAAATGTTGTGATACTAAACATTTACGCAAACATGATTGCAAGTGCACCGTCTTCTGTGGTGCTGAAAGAATTTCCATCTCTGCGCCATATTCACTAACAGCGTACGCACTCTCTGCGCCTGGAGGACGTCAGCGGAGGTTCTTCCTACGCATTTCGTGCTACGTAAATTGCGCACATCGTCCGCCGGCAAGTTCAGCACTTACAACCCCGAAAACATACGTTCGTACTCGCATTCCATGCAACGTCCGAACACGTATAGTAAATTAATATACTTAACTCTTCACTTTTCCAAATGTTCCGACTCCCAGCGTGTCTCCGAGGATGTAGTGTCCTATCTTTACCCTGCCTTCGTGTTTCTGTTTTTCAGCCATTTTACTATGTGAGGTCCTCGGGCTGACTTACAGTAGGCGGGATTGAACACATGAGGTAGACTGAGGCTGAGCTTTACTGAACCCCTCTAAGAGCTGATCTGAATTCAGCTTTAGGAGAAACTGTAAACTCACAGACAGGCAGCTCTCGGATCAGCTGACAACTGATTATGTAAACGAGCATGCATGATAGGCTACACCTCACAAACGTTAGTTTTTTTTTTTTAGATGGATCAACTATAGCCTACTCTGACATTAACTATTTAAAGATGATAACTAATGTATACCATTGACATTTACTCACTATTCATAGAACCACATCTATCTATCTATCTATCTATCTATCTATCTATCTATCTATCTATCTATCTATCTATCTATCTATCTATCTATCTATCTATCTATCTATCTATCTATCTATCTATCTATCTATCTATCTATCTATCCCTGTATATATAATGAACCCTTGAATTCTGTCGGGACATATTTATAAATTACCTTTTTATACAACCTTTCACAGCTGTGTATTTAGGCTATTTATATCAATAGATTATTATGAAAATATTTCTAAAATCATAGTCAATCTTTATTCTGCAGCGTTTAAAATAATAATAAACATAATAACAATAATAGAGTTTTTCTCAGTCGCTTTGGTGCATTTCTCACATCACTATTTACATTTGCACAACAGTTAATGCAGTTCTCAAAACAATTAGTACAAACTGCAAAACCTAGCTGATAACCTGCAAAAGCTTGTCACTTGTTCAAAATGGATAGCTCATTCCTCAAAAGCAAGTAGCTACTCATGTCAATGAAAGTGTCAGTGTCATCAAGATGAAAAGTCCTGACACCATTGCTTATGAACAAGATAGTCAAATGGCTTTGTCATGTTTTCATTATGACAGTTTACTCTTTCCAATGCAAAAAAGTAAGATATTGGACACTAAATGCTCAAGACAGCACTATACTATTTGCACAGCCATTTGAAAAATACAGTAAAGTTACACATTACTGTATTTAGTGAGGTAACAGAGTACAAGACACTGAATTTCACATTTTTACTGCATATGCTCTTTGCAATTCTTATTTGTTCACAGCATTTTGCAAAAGAAAAAATACACCCTTATTTACAACAAACATAAACTCCCTTTGGGTAGAGCTGTGCTGTGCACAACTGTAAACAATATTGCAGTACATATTGGAACTGAACATAACATACATGATAGTACTGTAATCATTCATGCACATCCAGACGTTCCTCTCTGTCATGGCCACATCATTTCATCTACATCACAGCGAATATCCTCTCTTGCAGTGCAGCGAGGAAAGTATCTCCTCGAGTGGCGAATCCACCCTCTGCTGTGATGTCATCACATGCTGCATCCATGGCCGCTAGCAGGGCCATTTGGGTATGTGGATGCCGCCGGTCATATACCTTTCACATCCAGAAAGAGAAAAACTCCTCTTTTGGATTTAGGAATGGTGTAAGGAGGGAGATATTCCACCAGCATCCTATCATGTGCTGCAAACCACTGTCTGGCGACATCTGAGTGGTGAAAACGCACATTATCCAAAACAACAACAACATGCTTGCTCAGATGGTCTCCAGTTAGACCCCTCTCATTCTCAGGGATTATGTCCCTGGAAAGAGTGTCTAAAAAAGTCAGCAGATGTTGTGTGTTGTATTGAGCAAGACGGGGGATAGCCTATGCCATTTATACACACCTGTTCTCCCGACGAAATGTTTGAATAATTGAATTTACAGTGGTTCTCTCAACATTTGGCTACACCCTTCGACCAGCCTCAGCCGTTAGGCCGTGATTTACAACATGATCCACAATTGTACCCCTGATTTCATCAGGGATCCACCTATGTACTTGGCCTCCCCTTCCCCTTCCCCTTCCCCCTGCACCCTCACCCCTCTTCCACGAGGCTGGCCTTCCATTTCTGTCACAGTATTGTAGAAATGGTACACATGTCCTGCTTGGTTCACATATGCTTTTAAAGTGGGGGTTTATGATTCAGCTCTTACAGTGATTGTAGAGAAGTGGCTTATCATTGGTTGCAACTATTGCTTCACACACCCCTTCTCTTCAGTGAAAGTTGAGATTCACCTGAGAGAGAATATTTTCAATTTAGGAGACATTTTCAGAAAGAAAGAAAAAGATTTTAAAAAATGTGTAAAATTTGCTTTTTGACAAGATTTTGACAACTAGTTCAACGTTTTTGTATGTAATGACTCGAGCAATGAAATGAGGACTATTAGTTTAATATGGAATGACTATTCAGCATTCACAAGTAGGCCTATAGTTAATTTTGACTGACATGACATAAGCAAATGATAATGTTATAAAACAGCAGAGAGTTGTATGAAAGCAATTGATGCATGTCCAAAAGCATTTGCAATTTGTTGGAAGGAATGAGAAACTGCTACTATGATGTGCACAAATGACTAAATGTTGAAGTTGAACTAACTGTTGTGCAAATTGTAACGGTCACTTTGTGTTTTTTGGTTAATATGGGGTGAAAGGGGAACTGCGCATGTGCGTAGAGTGTCAGATTTGACAGGTGAGGAGAAGAGATAACCGCTCTAACGACCTCTGTACCTATTCTTTCTTTTATTCTGTTTATATTTGTGACCAAAGTTGGATGTTTGTTTGTATACTCTTTCTCACTCGATCCCCATGTATGCGGACGAGTGTGACGTTTGAGTGGTTGTATTAAACACGGGGAAAATACGCCAACTCTCGTCTCTCGTGCATCTTTTCCTCCGACACTTAGCCTATTGTTTTTTCTCTCTGGGCTACATCTCAACTTTGCGTTACAAAATGCAAATAGTGATGTGAGAAATGCACAAAGCGACTGAGAAAAACTGTATTTGGCCCGAGATTCTAAAAAAATATGAAGTATTTTTTGTCGCTATAGTAAACTTCAAGTGTGTTGCATGCGTTTCACCGCTAGATGGCAATGCTTCATCACTGCTGAGTTGGAGTTGCCATGACCTGATTTGTTTTATATTGTAGACTTTTTTATTTATTGAATCAGACAGATATTTGAAAATAAATATATTATGGCAATATAAGAATATAGGCTGTAACATAAATGACATAGTTTGACATATTGTGGCATTATTATTTAGTTTTTTTTTTCTTTTTCAGGTTTCCTGCAGGTCAGTCAAATGCTCCTTGTGCACCACACTTTTCTAGTGTCTCAGATCCTCTATTGAATTGGGGTCAGATCTCTGACAGATCTCATTGTCGACCAGCCATGCCTCTTTTGTTCTGGTGCTACTCAGATGTTAATCTAACCTTTGTGGGTGGGATCATTGTCCTACAAAAAGATGAACTTCTACCAAGCTTCCGTTTTTAACGACTAGTTCTTTTGCAAAACTTCCCAGCTCTTTAGATTTACTAGAGCTCTTATAGTGTTTTGGATTACAGAAAAACACCAAGATAAATGGTATAATACACTAAAACCAATCAATTTAACACACAAAAAATATGAAACTGAAACAATCTGAAAATTGGTCAAAAAACAAATGTATCCATTTATTTATTATTAAGCCTATCCATTAAAATAATGAGTGTCAAAATAATAAGTTTTTTTTAAACCTCATATAATGGGCATTACTCATATTAAAAACATGGAATAGCAAGGGATTATTACTAAAGAAGAAGAAAAACATTCTAACTGGTGAATGTAACCCTGTTCATTTTTGTTCTGATGTTAATGAGATAACTGGTTACTGGTCTGGTGGGTGTGTTATCAGCAGTGGCCGCTAGGGGCAGTGCAGCTCGCGGTGTGTGTGTGTTTGTGTGGGTGAGTGGGTGAAGTGAATGAGTGTGTGCTGAAGGTCCGTGGGCTTCATTCAGCGTGGCTTGGGACAGGAGAAGGGGGCTGAGCGCTTACTGGAGGAAAGGAGGTGGAGACCAAAGGAGGATTCATAAACAGGAGTTGATCTCCTAGTTTTAAAACGCCGCTCTCAGTTCAAACCTTCAAGTAGAGTAGAACTAGACCACACTCAGAACTCACTAACCGACCAAACACGACTGCTCTTTCACTGGACAAAGTTGAATGGACTTGATTGCACGGACAACTCATTGTTTTCATTAACTTTTCAGGACGTCTTCCCACTTTAGCCGGGACACTGAACTCCCTCAAACTTTATACGACTCGTCCTTGCTGACAAGACCACTGAAACGAACCGCTGCAGTCAATCTCTGGGATTTTTAAAGGAGAAGGACGACTGGAGGAACTCTCTCAAATGCAAAACTATATGTACGAGAAAGCGATGGCACCCGAAACAAGAAACGGAGGAACATCCACGTTAAACAACAACGGCGTAGACAACAGCAAGAGGAAACTTTTGATAGCACTAGACATCTTCTGCCTTGTCCTGGGTGAGTGTCCCAACACACAAAAAGTTTATATTATGCCTATGTCTAAAATCAATGAACCATATAGCCTATATATATATATATATATATATATATATATATATATATATATATATATATATATATATAAATGTGTGTGTGTGTGTTATCTGTCTGTTTATTAGTCATTTTAAACTTGATCACAAAATGTACGAAAATACAGCATTCAGCAGTAATTGAGATCAAGGTGAAAAAAAAAAGTTTGTAGACTACAGTTATATAAATGCATAAAAACTACATTGTTTTGTATAGCATAATGCACCAGGTGGAAATGTTGCAATTGAAGTTAAACTGGTTTAACTGTTAGCCTAATCTCTAGGAGAGTATGTCAGCTGAATAAAATTAACTAGCCTACTGTTTATTGAGATAACAATGCAAATATTTTTTTTCATAATTTGCATTGGTATCTTAGTAAACAGAAGAATAACCGTTGACGGCTCTTATCTCAGCCATGTAGGATGGGCAAAGTTGGCACTGTTGTTGATGTAAAACCACTTGTTTTTTTTCTCCATGGGTTGTGTTGTGTAAGAAACCTTATTTGGATTGCTTTAATGAGACCTTTCTCACTCACTCATCAGATGATGGAGGGAGTTATTGTGGCCCTTTTTGCACCCTATTGACATCTTTTGAAGTGGCATATGAACATGCTTATTATGGTTAACCGATCACTTACATGTAACAGAATCATCTGTAGTCAAAACAAGTTCTGTAAACATGACTTTACGTTCACAGCTTTTTATAGTTGCGATGCAGCCGGTTTTTAGGCAGACCATCACAGCCATGTGCAGTTGATTTGGATCTGACGAGTTTATTATGACAGAGTTTATTTAGATTTGAAGTTCAGTACAGTCAATTGACCGTGACATACTTGCCTTACAGAGGACACACAGTGATATCTGTAAATTGCTCTCAGGCGCATGTCTTTTCTTTCCAATTTTCTTTAACCCTGTAAAGCGTACTGTGTCATATTTGATACACAAATTTCCAAGGGCTCTAAATTGTCAACATTCAAAACTTTGCTCAAAAACATTGTACTGAATCTACCACATGCCGATGCCGTCTGTCATTTGATTGACAGTGCATACTTTTTGTACATACAAGTTCAGGTCCTACTTGTCTTTTTGCTATGAAATCTTTACTGACTTTTATATATATTTTTGGTAGTATTTCAAGATGAACAGTAAACACTTTAAAAAAAAAAAATCATGCTAAAAAGTGATACATCAGGCTTTTGAGGAACTTTTATTTGTATATCTGTTACATTGTATTGCATTGCATTATATGTTTAGAGCCACACAATTTCATCTGACTTCACTTTTTTAGCTCTGAACATATTAGAAATTGCACCAAACTGCATATTTTTTGGCTAAGTCAAGCCTCTAAATACATTTTTTTTCCTCCTCAAGTATAAGCTCAATATTCTCCCATATCATATGGGCCATAAAACTAAAAGCTTGATGTATCAAAATATGATATTCATCCAAAACACTTTTTTTGACTATTTCCTAAGTCAGGCTTTACAGGGTTAAAAGGAAAGCGTGCGAGTTTTCGATGTGCTGTCATTCACAGCTTTCACCAGCTCAGCGTGACATTGGGAGCTTGATGAAAGTGTTGCCTATAGTGGTTAAAGATGTGCACTTGGTAACCTAAAGGTTGTAGGTTCAGACCCACAATATTCCAACACAATTGTGCCCCTCGAGCGACACATTTAACCCTCGATAACTCCAGAAGGATTGTACCTGGAACACCTCTACAGTAAGTTAGTAAATTCGCTATAGGTGCCCTATTTGTATAGTTTGGTTCAGATACCTGGAAACCATCACAGCTTCGGGTTCTCATCTTTCCACAAAGCCTGTCAGTTCGAACCCTCCTCCTTCAGAATGGAAGGATTAACAAACTTCAGCCCTCATCTTTACACATTCTTCTAGAAGAGACCCTCCAACCCCCCGCCAGCTGGCATATGCCTCATTTAACTCCAGCAACGGCATCATATCAACTTTCTCTCTCGCTTTTAGGGGCAGAACGAGTCCCGCTGCTTTTGTTCCCAGGAATGCGAAGTAGAATGGCTTAAACATGTCGCTATAGAGCAGGTGGAGGCGGAATATCACTGATCCAACGGCGGTCCTAAATTAGAAGTTTACAGCGAGTTTGGTGACTAATAACTTCCTTTCGTCGCCGTATCGTAAATGAAAACGAACCCTCAGCTCTTCCTGTGCATGTTTTACGGCCTCTCTTAAATGCGACCAAAACGACACATGTTCTGTTATATAGACGCATAAACGTATGTAACAAATTCACTGAATTCGCTGCGCTTCAAAAGGAAGACATAAACAAACATGCTCTTTGTCATGTGTGAGATAGTGGGGTTGGCCTGTTTTTGGTGATCGTGGGAGGGGGGGGGTTTATGTGAAAGAAAGGAGACTCATTTGAAAAGGATGGCTGAAGAATGTCTCTCAGTGAATGGGCTTTGTTAGCGCTGAAGCTGCGGTTCACCCAATGATCAGGCACTTGAAGATCCATCTGTTGTGGAGATCTGTAGATTAGAGCATTATCTTCATCTTTCCCTCTCCCTGGATCTCTCTCTCGCACACTCACCCTCTCGGTCTCCCACATCAGATACGGAGCTGATAACCTCCTCGGCTCTCGCTTGTCTGTTTTATTGCATTCGAATCCACTTCAACCGTTGGTGTTTACACATGCAGTGCATCCACACTGAGACCGATGCTTTTGTTCCTGCTCATTAGTAGTTTATCACTGTGGGCATTGTATCTGCAGTGTGTCTGATGCATTATGAATGTTAATGAAGCTTAAGAAAGCAGCCAGACGGATTGTGTGTTTAGCGTTACCTCCTGTTGAGATGAAGCAGGGAGGCTGCAGCTCTGCTCATTAGCATACAGTAGTTATAGTAACGGGAAGGAGGCGTGTCTCTGACTGTCACCCCCACCCGAGGGTGTCTGGGGTGGTGGGTCGCACACATTCCTGCCCATGCCACTGATAGCTGAAATAGTTTACATACAGACACGAACACCCACCCGGACTATTTCTCTCATCCGCACTGGCTTCACTGTTGATGTCAGTGGTTTGCTTGTATAAAAATGTCTGTTAACTTGAATCTTATGAAGAACATATTTAGGTTTTAATTGACCCCAAATCGAAAGAAAAAACTATTTTTATATGTGTATATGAATTAGTAAGAATTAAATGTAAAAATTTATTCTTTCTTATATATAATATATGATATGAAATAATGTGAATTTATTAGTATTATTACAGTTTATACATTATACATTATATAACAATAAATTACATTATAATAAATTGGAAACATTTTTCTATAAAAAAATTATATTTTTTAGTTCTATTCTTATTTATACCTTATTATATAGGCCTATCTAATAATAATCGTATAATATACTATTAAATATTTATGTATTAGTGTTGTATTCCATCATATATTTTATACCTTTATTAATATTTTTATAATTTGTAATATTTTTATAATTTTTTTTTCTTTTTAGAGCTTGGCAACGATTAATCACAATTAATCGCATCCAAAATAAAAATTTGTGTTTACATATATGTGTGTGTACTGTGTATAATTATTTTGTATATATAAATACTCGCATATGCATATAGGCCTACACATAATTTATATTATATATACATATTTTATATATAATTAACAAAAAAAATCTTAAATATATACATGCATGTGTGTGCGTATTTATATATACAAAATAATTATACACATACAGGTGAAACTCGAAAAATTTTAATATCGTGCAAAAGTTCATTTATTTCAGTAATTCAACTTAAAAGGTGAAACCAATATATTATATTATATTCCAAGCCTTTATTTGTTATAATTTTGATGATTATGGCTTACAGCTATGAAAACCTTTTCACAATAATCAAATTTTGAATGTGGGTTTTTCATAAGCTGTAAGCCATAATCATCAAAATTATAACAAATAAAGGCTTGAAATATCTCACTTTGCCCGACACTTTTTCTTTTACATAACCATAACGGCAATTGGAATGGAAATGAACATATTTGTCTTGCAAAATAGTGCCTTTATAGACTTAGTTTTTCTTTTCTTTTTTTGAATTTGGGTTGTCTTGGACATGCTCTTTTTGACAGGCTTTGTGCGATTCATCCTAATATGCAACACATAACATTGATGCTTTCTGCTTGGTTAGCGATTAGTAATGCTTGTTCGTGTGCTCATTGTTCATACCCCACAGATGCGAAGCATACTTGACTTACCAGTGACATTTAATCCGGTTTGCCGGTCTGAAAGGTTTGACCAAGCTGCTTCCTGGTACCTCTCTGGGGAGCCATCAATTCTAAAAGAGTTTTCTTGTTTACTTGTTGGAATGGAAATGAGAACTCAACTTAAAAACTACAAGATATCACCACCGTCAGCAATCACCCTGAATTAAAACAACGTGTGAACGACTTGACCCTCAGTCATTTAACCTAGCGAGGAGATCAAAGTGAAGGAAAAGGTTTCGGTCTCTTGATTTCTGGTCAATTTTAGCTGCTGCTTTTAACTTCTCCTTTATCCGTGGCATTCCAGGAGGGCGATGGTAGAGTTATGGAGTGCCAGAGAACCCTTTGGGAGTCTCTCTCATTTAGGTCTGACTACATTAACCTCCACCTCTTAAGCTGAGAAGGTCTGGTCCACCTCTATAAATATTTTCCAGAATTTCTCAAATTCTTCATCGCAGACTGAGGGCGGCTTCACCTCTTGAAGTGACATCTGGTATAATTTTCGTTCTATGTATGCAGGGGCAAACTCAGGAAAGGGAGGGAAGAGGAAAAGGTAGTCTCGCTAGGCCGCTCTCCTGTTTTTCCTCCCTCGCTCTGACTCTTTGCCCTAGGTGTGGCCAGCTGTGCTGTGAAATGTAATCCCCCAAGTTTTTTTTTCTACATCGTTTCCCTGAGCCCCAAAGCCTCCCTCTTTCTCTCATTCGCAGGGTGTAATTGCAGGAGACCGTCTAAAGCTGCCACATGGCGTTCAGGAAAGACTTTGACCTGCCGTAGCTGTCAGTCAGATGGACTGATGGAGTCCTCCTGCAGTTGTGCTCCATTAACTTCTTCTGTTGCAATGTTTCCCCATCCCGTTTATAATAGTTTACATGTGTTTTGCACTTCTTTTCAGCAACTCTATTTAGTCCTCTTGGAACGGTCGCTCATATTTACACGTTTATTCCGATACTTTAGTTACATTGGTCTGTGGACATAAAAATATAATTTTTTACTATAATATAATATATGTATTTCTTATCGTCTCAATACAAGACCTTGACCAAAAATGTATGTACCTCTTGATGGAAATAAATGTTTATGTTATTTCCATCAAGAGGAAATAACATCCACATTTTTGGTCAAGATCTTGTATTGACAATGCAAGAGTCCAGCACTCTGTAAAGTCTCCTCCAGCACATCCCAAGGACTTTCAATGAATTTAAGGTCAGGACTCAAGAGGTGCCGATTCATGTGTAAAAATGATTCTTCATGCTCCCTCCCAACCATTCTTTCACAATTTGAGCCTGATGAATCTTGGCACTGTCATCCTGTAATATGGCCATGATGTGTCTTCCTACATGGTTGTTTAAGAAATGAAAAGCTACACACTCAAAGATAACAAAGTTGTTATAAAGATTTAGCAAGAAATCTAGTTTGGTGGTCCCTGGTTTGCCATAGATTCGGAAATTACGCAACTCAAGTTGTTTGAAAGAGCACCATGGCTCAACATACTGGAGCATGTATGCTGACTGACTGCTAGGCGTTTTGTCCAATGATAACCTAAAGCATAAAGCTGTAAGATTAGTGCTGGATAGAAAGTTGACATTTAGTGAGACTTATTTCAGACAACCTTCCTGCAGATCGGTCCTCTGTGGCTTTTTCCAGCCACTTTACATCAAGAAATGACAAAAGAAATCGCCATTTCTGCATGTTACGTAATGAGGTGACATATTAGATGATAAAATAACACGTCTGCCATAACTAAAAATCAAGCTGGGTCCGTTGATATGTAAAACAGGATTTCAGAAGTCATTCCTCTGAATGAGAAGCTGCCACGGATCTTTTGGAAAGTGATGTTAGGAGTCTCTTGGCTCCTGAGGGAGCTGTATTTTGTAATAGTCAGCATTAAGGCTGGAGGGTTACAGTGTGATGTAGGAATGGTTTCCATATGAGTGCTCTTGGAGTACAGTCATCTGGGCCTCAGATGGAGTCACAGACTGCCTCGCCTTGCCTCGGCTTCACCGCTAGTAATGATGCTGTCAAAACATAGTGCCCACGCTCTGTATTTGTGTATGTCTAAGTGCACATGTGCAGTACAATGTGTTTGACTATTTGTTCAAGAACCTGCGAGGGTGTTTGTGTATGTCTAAGTGTGTGTGTGCCTGTTTGAGTAAGAGAGGCTGGTTTTTGAGGTCGCTGCCATGTGATTTGATTATAGGCTTGTAGGGTTTATGCGACGAAGTGGGTTGCCGTAGGTAGCAATTAGACAGGCAGACATGAGCATGAGTGACCATCAGCTGGCTGTTTAGACAGTGTGTGTGTGTAGACTGTCGGGTATAACTTTATTACATCCAGAGGGTCTCTTGGAGTGTGTGCTCATGATAACACACTCTTCTGTTTCGTTACGGTCACTAAATTCCTCCGAGTGTGGACGCTGTTCTCTGTGATCTGCAGCCGCATATCTCTGGCAGTTTACGGCTCTCTGTTTGCGCTCGGAACAATAGCGTAAGATCTTCAGGGGTGTGGAATCAAGTATGAGGAACCCCTGCTGGTTTGTAAGCCTCTCAATGAGTAAACACAAACGATTTGTTTATTTATTCTCCGTGTAATTCTAGTCTATTTCCTTTCACTAGTCTATATTGTATCCTGTTAGCTATTGTTTCAGCAAACGAGGCATTGTGTGTGTAGGAGTCTGTGGGACGCATCAGCTGTAGCTGTCATAGCGGAACAATCATCCTCAGTTCGCTCAGCTTGATTATAATTCCAGGGTGTTTGCAGGATTTTTTCTGTAGTATGTACATGTTTTCTGGAATAGGATTTCTTTAAATCCAGTGTGGGCATCTCATCTAGCACCGAAAGGCCAAGGGTGACTTCAGCCACCCTCACACGACAAGCGCTCTTTCACTTTTTCTGGGTCATATGGATTAAGTCCAGGGTGCTTGGCATTCCTGAGTGTAAGCCTAGCTGGCCCCTAAAGGGCAGTCACCCTTCGCGCATTCATATGCTAATGAGACCTGTGTCACCAAAGCTAATTCTAATGTGATGGATAATACTCGATATAGCTCTAATGTGGTTTTTGGTTTTAGTTTGGTGCCCTATAGAGAAGGATTTTTCTTAAGCATTGCAACTTGATTTCTTAAAGATGAAGAGTATAATATCTTGAAAAACTAGGGGGAGAAGGGTGGGGCTACGAGGGATCGATGTAAATCAAATTAGCATATTAATTAAAAAATAATATTGAAAATGCATATATGCTGTTTAAGCAGATGACTCGTTCCAGTGCATTTATATAGAGCCATGTTGTTAAAAAATATGTTTTCATTAAATGAAATAAAATATTAAATTAAAAACTTAAAAAACGTAGAAATGTTGCCTTGGCAGCTAACTGAAATGAAAAGTTTACTTCAACATTACTAAAACCCGATAAATGTATATTAAAGCAAAACAGAAATGGTGGATGAAAACAAACTAATAAAAAATGTCAAGAGCATGAAACAAAATTACAAAATTTAGAAATTACGTAATACATTCACATATATATATATATATAATTGCAATTGGGCTAAATGCTGTTAAAATTAGTCAATTTGGTGATGTTGGATCTGTGGCATTGTAGTTAGGGCATTAAACTGTGGACCTCATATGGGAAATAATAGCTTGAGTCTGGCTTGCAACATTTCCCAATCCCATTCCCCTCTTCTCCTCATAATTTCATTTCTCTGCGAGTAAAACACTTGATACATGAATGAACACGTATTTATCACTGCGTCAGTTTGTCCATACTTTTATAGAGCTGTTTTGTCTTTCTTTCACTCTGGGAAGTTTCCTGGTGGGTGGAGTAGGAGCAGAACAATGCTGTGATCGTTTACACCTTCACTGTTATTGCTACTGTCTCATTGAAGAAGCACACACCCATAATAAGATGTGTAGCTTACACAAACGTGTCAATATATATTCACTCAGACTACACAAAAATAAACACATTTAGACCGTTTCAATGATGCTCTTACACACCACACCAAAAGCCTAAATGCCGCTCTCACACTAGAGTGGTAGAGTGTAGATTGCTATTTTCAGATACTTTGGTTGTAGTGTTAAGTCCATGGTGGGTCTTTCTCTTGAGCTCCAGGGCAGGGTGGGAGATGGGAGCAGTTTCTGGGCTCTACCCCAATGAAGATGCTCACGACAGACTGTGGTGGCCTAGGTTAACCAGGATCATGACACACCACTGACTCTAGGGTCTGTGAAGTGGGCGGAGGGGATGAAAAGATTGATGGAGAGAAAAAGGAATACCGGTACTCCTGCGGTCATAAGAAGCCTCTTCTCCTGAGCTACAGGGGTTTATTATGTTTTATTGGCCTCGGTAAAGAAATGTCAAAAAAAGAGGCAGACAGATAGTTGATGTTCATTTGTTTAATTGCGCTCTCCTGTGAGAAGAAAAAAAAGCTGGGTTTGACCTTTGACCTAAGGAAACTGGCCAGCAGTTGTGCACCTAAAGGCAAAGTAAACAGACCTACCAAAGAACGTGACACACTTGGCAGAGTTGGCGGTTTTTTAGGGCTCTTTGCTGCTTGATTTAGTGGTAGGCTATCTCCAGACATTTATTTTGATATGCTAGACCTTTTTATTACATGATATATAAACACAGAAACACTTATTTTCTTAGAAGAAACCACTTTAAATTCAATGTATGTGTCCCCATGTCTTCTTTTAGTGAAATATATTGTTTGTCGGTCTCCTCAGGGGGCTGTTTGTGCGTGGGGAAGAGATTAAAAAGGTTAAATTACAGAGAAGCTTTGACACGTTTTCATTACGCCATTGTGCACTGTGATTTTACTCTTGATGGGTGATATGTTTATATATTTATAATTTTAATAAACGTCTCTTTCAGGCATGTTTGTTAAACACACAGACAGTTTGACTTGAAGCTTTGTTAATAATGTTTCTCTAGTAAACACTTTTGACGTGTTTGGAACTTGAAGGGCTTTTGTATCATTGCAGTTCATCCTAAATAGTATGCAAGATAAGAATTACTGCATCCCAAATCAGTATTTTGAGGCTAGTAAGCTAAAGGGGCCTGGATAATATACTTTTTCAGTGTATTTTCTTTTTCAGCTATTTTACCCACAACCCCTTGTGCGACAGAAATAGATTTCTCTTTTTAGGTTTTCAGTTAATGAAAAGTCCAGAGGAATGCAAGGCTGGCACATCATTTTTCGATATGCATTCACCTGGAAGTGATGATACTGTACACAAGTATGCATACTGAAACAAAGCCCTAGGCTGAATTTGAAATATTCCCCTGTATTCACTCTTACAAATAAAGGTTCTTCATTGGCATTGATGGTTCCATAAAGGACCTTCAACACCCATGGAACATTTCCACTACGTTAAAGGTTCTTTATAGTGGGAAAAAAAGGTTCTTCAGATTATTATATTGTTCTTTAAACTTAGAAAACAGGGTTATTTTAAGAACTGATCACTGAAAGGTTCTGAGGGGAACCAAAAAGGGCTTTTCTATGGCATCGCTGCAAAAAAAAACTTTTTAAGAGTGTAATGTAGTCCATTTGAAAGAGTAAAAATGGAAACAAGTGAGCGAATTTGAACTCTGAGTGGGCCAGAAAGGTTGTGGACGCCATCTGCCGAGACATTAGGTTTTCCTGAGCCATTTAGTGTACATTGGTTGCACACTTGTTATTGTGGGGCATTATGGGATTGAATGAGTGCACTTGATAATGTCCACTATGATTTCAGACACCATTACAAATGGCACCTCAAAATTGTGCATTATGTAAGAGTATAGGGGGGATTTTTTAGTTCTAGTGTTTTGCATACAGTGCTATCAGGCCCCCAAAAGGCTGCCTACTCGGATGCCCATGTAAAAAAGCATGACCCTGGCGTCGATTTCCGTGAGTAAAAATTGCTGTGCGTAAGCACATGTTTTGAACTGGGGCCCTGCCCCAGAGCCTATCTAATGTATTGAGAGAGTGAGAAAGGTAGGATTGCCAATGAGCAGCTTTGCTGACCTCAGCAGCGTGCATAGACAAAGCTAACGGAGCGGCGCTGGTGTGTGAGATAGCAGAGAACACGGTGACAGCAGTGGTCCCTCGCACATACAGTAATGAAAAACACAGTGAAGTCTCTGTCATAAACAAAATAAACATTCACATGTCGGTTTTTCTTCCAAATTTGTCCTAACCAGGCATGATGTAGTAAATAATCCTCCCGTAACAAGAGGCAAAGAATTAGGCAATTTCTTGTTTTTTAATGTTACACAGAGTACCTCTGGCCAAGGTGAAATGGCATTGGTCCAAAATTGCGCTTCATATAACTGAATAATTAATCATATTCAGATTAGCTGCAATTTTGTTACTTTGCGCCAGCTTTTTGGAGACAACATAATACTGCACAGAAATTGGGCAGTGCATAGTGTGTGGGTGAACTGATAGACACAGATATTATTAGTATTGAGGATTTAACCGGAGTAGGTCAGATGGAAATGGGGTTAGTAGGTCTGGGTTGAGCTACATTGATCTGTATCGGACTGTGTTATTCTGTTTATCAGAAATAGTCTCTTTCTGACATGAATATCTGTAAGTTATGGGTCATGGGTATAGGTTTTGTGTGCGGGTCAGTGCTTCTGTACCACAGTGGGGGCAAAAGAGAGACAACGTGCAGGGTGCTGCTAAGACCAAACCACACATTCCAGAGGTCAGGGCTCATGGGTCAAAGGTGACAGAGAACGTTAATCTCCCTGTGTGTACTTTTGTGTTTGTTTTAGTGTTTAGTCTGGGTGGGTTTTGTGGTATATGTGTCTGGGAGTCAGAATGGATCTGTGTGTGTGTTTCGGAAATGTCAATCAAGTTTGAAATGCATCCCTGACTTCTGAAGAATCCCACACAGGGCGTTCTCATTCCAGTGAGCAAGTGCAGAACATTTTATAAATGACATGTCCTCACCAAGGGGTCATGGTCTGACTGGTTAGCATGGCTTCAGGATGTACTAAATACAAACTAAGTTATGCTAAGGCCCTGTCCCAAATGGCACACTTGATCAGTCTTGCAGACTTGCATTTCTTGGAATCCCATAAAGTCCACAAAGTTTTAGGGTGTCCCATTTGTTGCCTCGATACACACTTTTGCAAGTGTAGACTCAGAGGAGCACTGCAAAGGGTTAGGGTGCCATTTAGATCAGTGCTTAAGTCGGAAAAGTCACTAGTGAAATGTTTGGGTGCGTGCACATTCTTGTGGTGAAATAAAGCACCAAATCCGAATTGTCGTGATGCAATTTCCTGCTGCTCTAGAGTAATCATTCATACAGTTCAGATGTTTGGTTCAGAAGTAATTGCCTCCACAACTGAGCATCTGTGAGCAAAATGGGCAAATTTCAAATCAATGACTTCCAGAGGGTCCTGAGCCAGCTGAACAACTGCTGATAACGCTTTCTTCAGGTATTATAGACCTTTGTCCACACACACTCTGATCTAAATACAGTATGCTTCATGCTGTAGCATTGCATTCAATTTCAATGGCCACCCTCACTTCCTCTTGCTCTGTCTCCCTCCCTCATTTACCTTTCTCCCAGTGATTAATAAAGCCCTCCTCTTACATTTCCCCTGTTCCCAGCAGGGGTGGATTTCTCTTTTGTGTTCGGCTTCACTCTTTCAGCCAGTGAGAGTCTCATGAGAGCTGGCAGTGAGCCACTCATTCTCAACATATTCCCACAGGGGTTACCGTGCCGTTCTCTCTCACTCTGCATCCTCCACAGGCTCTCGCATTGTGTGAAGGCCCTGGCCACAAGCCCTTTGCAGATCACCAATGATAAAGCCATCAATGGTGCTTGAGAACTAAACAACAAACCCTCACGTCACCCGTAGTGGCCTCAGAGGATGTGCTTGTATCTAAAACGAGTCTTTTCTTGCATACTGTCATGTGTGCATTGTTTCCTCAAGGTGTAGTCCTGATCGTTGCCATTGTAGTTTGAAAACGTTGTAAAGGTCTTTCCTCATATCAGGTTTGTTATGAATCAAGTTCACGCCAGACCCTCATTGTGTCTAATTGGGACTCAGGTTACACGTTCAAGGGTGTATTGACCAACATGTTCTCCAGCCAAGAGGTACAAAACAACCTGAAGTACTGAGAACAAAGTTCTGACCAAGGAAGTCAATAACACCTGTAGAAAGATATGTTAGCATTCCCATTCATCTCAAAGGTAGTTGAGTTGGCTAATGCTGTTAGTTATGCTAGCCAACCAAACCTTGACATCTTAGTTCTGGCACACATTTCACAAGATGCTATCTAATCTATGAGTAAATTAAAACTCCAGAAGTTGCCATTCATGGATCAGCTTCCTGCACAATCTATTTAAAACCATTTCTTTCTTTTATTGAATGTATAATTATGTAATAGAAGCCCGGTGATGTCTGACTCAATCTGAAAATTTGTCAGATAAGCTCATACAGACTGTAAAAAAGAGCATGTAGAACACCCTTGCTTATCTTACATCATATGACTACTGTAGGCCTTTCCCTTTGCATCCTTTAAGCGTGTCTTTGATTCGTGACATTTGCTTTGTGGTATCTCTGCACATTAGCTACAGGAAGACTTGATACGCATGAAAGGGGCTCACATTATAAAGAGACTTGGCTAGAATGTATTGTGGTAAATGTGGTCTCTATTTCAGAGCATCTCTGTGTATTCTTTCCACCACATTTCGTACTTCTTGTTAGCTTACCTCAGGCCTCCATCACACATGCACAGTCACGCTACATCTGTGTTCTTGCCTCCTGTTTTACTGCTGATCTAACTTGGTTCTGCTGTGTGTATCTAATGGAGTTAAATGTGTAAATGTGTTTTATTGTGTTTGTGCTTTTGCACGTCTATTCAAAAGAGAGTTTTGACACCTCAAGTTAGGACCTCTGAGTGCACTTCTTGTTGGAGGCCAGAGGGCCCCTGTCCGGAGAAGGCCTTTCCTACGCATTTCTTCACAAAGCTTTATTCCTAATCACCAATTAATCTTTGTCCCAACAATGACAGATCGGCCTTTACTAGTCAATCACTGCTTCTGCTTAACAATGCAGTTCACTTTCACCCCATCATGCAGTCATTACCTCTACTTACTTTCGAGCAAGAAGCTTTGAAGGAAAGGTCAAACATTTCAGATATTCCCTACTGCAGGTTTGCTTAAGTCCAAATGGTTTAAGGTTCCACATCAGATAGCCTACCTAATAGGTAGAATTATTCCAAATACATTTTTTTTAAAGATTTGCGCCATCAGAACATTGTTTAAACATTCCAACCAGCAGGACAGCAACAATGGGTCAACTAGTGACATAAGATTAGGGTGTGACTTGCTTTTTGACATAACCAATGGCATATGGGGGATAATTTTTGAAATTCCGTTAGTGACAGAAATTATTCTCTTCATCTTTGATAAGTTGTTTAACAAGTTACTTTGGATATACATTGTGTGGTTCTGTCAGACTGTTTTACTTCCAGTGACTTTTTTTCTAGTGGCCATGGCCCAGTTGAAAAAAAGAAAGCAATCAAAGCTGTAAGCATTATGCCACAATCTCTAACACATTTTCGCAAGTGAACAAAAGATCTGTCAATGTAGTCTTGCAGCAGACACACAAACACGTTTTTCCTCCAGGCTTTATGACTGTAACCAGCCACCAATAGTCAATTGTCTCCAATACGAATCATCCCATTTCTTACATAAACATTGATTTCTGCAAATGATTTCCATTCTGGCCTATCAGCAGCTGTGGTCGGCTCAGTGAAGAGCTGGTTCAGTGGTTGGCAGTAGCGACTGACTGGTGTCTAGCCGTTCCCCTTCTGAGAGCAGAAAGGCTGCATGCCTACATCTGATAACGCAAATAGAAAACATTTCCCCCACAATGCACCACTCTACCACCCACTCATAATTGTTCTGTGAGTGTGTTGCTGTTTGGTGTATGTGTGGCGCTCGTTGTCCGAATAGATTTTGGACCCATTGTTTTTCATTATGCTCATATTGAGCATTAAGTCAGAGACTAAATGGAGAGTTAATACGCACTGAACCCAGTGGCAAAGAGCCACATGACACACTCTCTGACCTGTGGGGGTGGGGGGGGTGGGGGGTTCTGTACTCCCTAATTATCTCTTTGTTTAATATATGAAAGTAATGTTTAAATTGTAAAATATTAAAGCAAAATATTGTATTTCTGAAAAGTTTGCAATACTGATGTAACTGATAACACTGAATAACCGTTTATTTACAATTTAGACATTTATGAGACAAAATAGACATTTGTGAGAAAAACCCATTGAGATGAGAACAGTAAGTTTATAACATAGTCGGAATAACAGTGGCACCCTAACAAATCACAAAAGTCACTGTATAATTTGGCCATTGACTTTCACAATTGAAATTTGTTGGCATCCGACACGGAGTAAATTCGTCTTGATAAGGACATTGGTCTGTTTGGAATAAGTCAAGTAACATTAATATTTTTCACATGGTTTCCCTGACATGAGGATTTGATAAGAGCTGTTTAATTTAGACAGTTACCTCTTTGTCTCTGTAGGTCACCACTCACCACTCTTTAACTGTGGCCATGGGTCCATTGTGAATCAGACTGAATTTATTTCTATTTAATTAACTACGCACAGACCACCGACTAGTGGTTTCCTCCCTCCCTACCCTCTTTCTTTCAGTCTCTCATAGTTACGGTTGTACCAGGAAGTTTAAGTAGAGAGAGTTACAGTAGATTAAAAAAAAAAACATATTACTTAAGTTCTAGTCCCAGCCTCAGTTTGTCAGGTTTGTGGCATTAAAGCTTTGAAATATCTTCAGAGCTTTGTTTGAAGCACTTCAGAACAAGTTAGCTAGATGATCAGAATTTTTATATTATGTTTCTTAAAATAGTCTGTAATTTGTGCCTTTTGATCAGAAACTTTGATCACAAAGTCATACATTTTCCAGAGAGGAGATGATGAGATCTGGACCACATTCAAAACCTGTGTCCCTTACATGAGCCGTGAGAGCCAACAGCTTGAGAGCCAACAGCTTGACTACCTACAAGTTTTTTTGAGTGTGTTGAGTAAAGCTGCTCTTCAGAGTGTGTCTCTTGGAATGAAAATGGTCCTTTATTGCTGAAGAGTGAGAAAGAGAAGAATGGGCAGAGTCTCCGCATACCAGGCCTCTCTCGTGGTGATGACATGGGCGGTAGAACAACGGCGTGCTGGCATGACACGGGCTCTCTGCCAACATCATGGGCACAGACAGAAGGCTATTTACTAACACATGGATTTAATGTGGAGGTCTTCATACACAAACACACATTTCAGAACTATTTAGCTAGTACAAAACATGTAATCCCCCGTACTACAAAAGTTTTCTTTTTTTTAATAAATCATAGTTTGTGTATACTTTTCCAGTGAGAAAAAAAATCTTTAAATATAAATGGATATTAATAAGTAACAAAATCTCATACAACATTAAGAGAACACATGTAACAAATTTGTTAACCATCTGCATACTTATGCAGATATACACACACCCTGGCAGAAATAGAAACAGTACGCATTGTCTGTATGTTAACATGCGTGCGCATATGATGAAATATGATCGCCAGCACTTGGCTTTTTCCAGACATTCTAAGTGTATTTGGCCTTGTGGTCAGAGCAGATCTGAAAACATCACAAGTAGTGCCAAAGAGGAATGTGCGTCCATGTCTGCATGTGTTTCTACATACCCTAGGTCCATGGATTTCCTCCACCCAGTCTCAAACCCTGGGATCGAATTGGCCAAGCAAGTTACTTTGACCGTCCCCAACTCAAGCACCTGTGAGAAAACACTCCCAAAGCCCTTTATTTTTGCAGGTGTTCAAAGTGTCTACAGTCTTTAATTCCAGTATTGCTTATTCGTCTGAAAGCAGAAAAAGGACAGAGGTGTTTGACCGCATGTAAATTAAGTAGCTTATGTTGTTGTACACAACCTTATGTCTAAAAACCACAACATGATGTTTCTTTGAACATGCTTGAATATTATTTCACTCTGCACTTAAGACTTTGTCCAAGTATTTGGAGGTTGAGGAATAAGTCGATTTTCTGTCAAAGGAAAGCAAAGAGGCCCTGAGGGTAGATCGAGGAACGTTGTTTTTCAAAACGTGCTTGTTCCCAGTGGTATGATCTTACATATACATTCATACAATAATCCAAACCTTTAATATGTGTGTGTGAGTATGTGTGTGTTAGAACGAATCAGTCACCACGGCTGCAGTCTCCTCTCTCGCCAACCACAAAAAACCCATACGCCCCCTTCTCTCTTTTGCTCCAAACACCATTCCAGACATTTGGGTGGTCGGCGTAAGCTAAGCTTTGTTTTTCTTTCTATTCACACATTTTACAATCCTTCAAGGGGAACTTTTCAAAGCTTCCACCACAACTTTGAGTCTGATGTTTAGTTTGCTTTGATTAGAAAATATGTATTTATTTTCCCCGCTGTTGGCTAGATGATGACAGCTGACGTGTGTTTTGCAGGACGTGTGACATTTTAATGAGTTGACCATTTTGGGCTGAGTTCCCAGCCTGGCATCTATCCCTTTCCTTAAAGAAAAATTACACTGGTTTAGATGCATACCAAACTAATGTGCATGTAGTTTGTTGTCCATACCAGGGGATCCCCTCCTCAGCATCAGTCCTCAGTCTTTTGCTTTCAACCACAAAAAGTGTCTCCATTATAGTTCTCTCGTGAAGCAAAAAGACATGAACCAAACTGTTATGAAAATGTTTTAGCAAAACCGCAAGTGAACCTGAAAAATGCATATAATCTGTCTCCAAAATGTCCACATACTATCTCTGTTCCAAACCCTAGTGAGCCGCCTAACTAGAAAGCATCATAGTCTCAATCCCAATGTAAGTTCTTCCAAATAGGCAACAACATTATGGTACCTCCTAAGGTAACTTGTTTGGCTAAATGCAAATGTAGGAAGACAGATGGCTCACTAGTAGAGTTTGGAAAAGGACTATCCGAATTTCCAAAGTTCTCACTGAAAAGGCACCTATCACCCTTGTTCTTGTTAAAACCCATTACCCTTTACAATTTGAATACTAGTTTCAATAAAACTAGCTTATAAAACCAAAGAAACATGGAATTCTAAACTTTGATTGGTTTGGTGTTCATTGTAAGGTCTTATCTGTAATGAATTAGTTCTCTGAAGCTCTACATACAGTATTGTTTGCGTTAAAGCTTTGCTTAATGGCGTTAGGCTGCTTTGTCTTTAGCTGTTAAGCTACTTTGCACTGACAATAGCACTGAACCCGAGCAAAAGGGAAGGGAATCTTCTCTTGCTATTGTGCTGCTTCGCAAATTACTTAATTAGCAAACACGCAAACTGTCACTTCAAGACAATGTGTATTGGATACACAGTACATTATGTGTGCTCTGTGAGGTTTTGTGTACACGGCTCTTGTAGTAGCAGCCCTTTAAGCTAATGCTTTGTTTAGAAGTTTAGATAACGGCTAGAAGAACATCCTAGTTTGCCTGTTGGTGTCGATTATAGTTAACAATTAATTTGATCAGTTCTTCAGTTCCTTTAACATCTAATGCTATGTTGCTTAGTTTTAAGGCTTTTTGCACTTAGTTTTCATGCTTTTTACACTGCAATCAGTACCGTGTATATATATATACATTTTTTACAATACATAAAAAAAAAAAAAAAATCAGTTTACTTGAGATGCAATATTTAGTTTCAAAGAATATATCTTGAATTAAATTTATTTTTCCAACTCCACTGGCATTTTCCCCCGCTATATTTCAAGCATTTATAAATCAGAAGTATGCTTAAAAATAAGGAAAGAAAATTGCCAGTGGGCCAAAAAAAACAACAAAAAAAACGAATACTGATTTTGCAGTGTATTTTTCACTATATATTACGCTTCATGAACACAAGTCATGTGAAACATCCCTGCCCTCTCAGGTAAGTGTGTATCATGACACGCCCTATGGGGTCTGTGTGTGTTTTTTGCGTAGTCATGCTGCCTTCGATGGTGTTGCATAAATCGACAGTGCAGCCGTACCAGCGAGGGTTCTACTGCGCGGACGACAGTATCCGCTACGCCTATAAAAGCAGCACTGTGCCTTCTTCTGTGCTGACAGCCGTAGGCCTCCTCCTGCCCATTGCCAGTGTAAGTGCCCCACAGAGGGGCCTCAAACAGGGGACATGGGGCCAGGCGAGTGGGGTGACTGCATGGGAAATCGAGTCTTTTGAGAGAGTCATTATATTTTATAGCTGGTATATAGCAGAAAATGCTAGTGCATTGTACCAATCATAGGCAGACATCAACTATATTTAGCCGTGCACTCTCTCAGAAACCGAGCTACCATGTCAGACCCCCCTCCCCTGCCTGGTTTTTCCCATAATCCTCGGTTGCCGTGTGCTGTGCTATGCTGTGCTGTGCCGCTACCTGCGTGTGTCTTTCTGTGACTGACCTGAAATCTCTCTCTCTTTCTCTCTCTCTCCCCTCTTCTCTCTCTCTATATGTGTGTGTGTGTGTGTGTGTGTGTGTGTTTCGCTGTAGCTGGCCTGCCTTTCCTGATAATTGAAACTAGCACAATCAAGCCGTATCATCGCGGGTTTTACTGCAGTGACCAGTCCATCCAGTACCCGTATAAAAACGGGGACACCATAAGCGATGCCGTGCTCTGTGCCGCTGGCATTCTAATTGCCATCCTCTCTGTAAGTTATTCTCTTATATATATATATATATATATTCATATAAATCTACCACTGATTCATATAAACTTCCCATCTACATCCCTCACCCCCTATTAGATCAGTAGAATAACTGTAGAAATAAATAACTTTATAGCAAAGAATCCTACCCATAATCCTCTTTAAATCCATTAACCAGTCCACCCCATCCCATCTTTTCATTTAAAATATTTGAATAACTCAACATCAAGGGATTTATCATGGTCAGGGCTATCTCTATCTCTTTTTCTGTCTCGGTCTCGTTCTCTTTTTTTTCTGTTCCGTCTTCTTTTGTCTGCATGTTTTGTGATGCATTGCTCTTTTTGTTTGACTTTTTTTCCCTCAAAAAAGTTATTCTCAAAAACAGCAATGCAAAGTTACTGTTAAAAACTAAAGCAAAATAAAATGAAAAACTTGTTAAAAAGACTCACAAAAATGTAGAGTGTAGATCCATCTGGATAAGAGAATAAACTGCCCTACTGCTGCTAAGGTGTTGAATTAGTAGACATTCACATAATTTGTGACAGCTGGTGAAGGGTTAACCTCTCACAAATTAACCTAATCACCTGCAGGACACATGTAGGACGAAGAACAAGAAAGAATGCAATGTCAGACCAGATTTCTAGCACTTGTGAAACTTAAACACTGTCTCAAAACTAAAATGTAACATCCCAGACAAGCCCCTTGTGGAATAAAGTGGTAAAGATGAGGGAAGTGGTCTTAAAGTACGAGCCCCTGAACACTGGCATTTAACCAAACCATGACTCCATGGAGATCCTATATGGAGACATGCGTGCCTCACTGTCTGGAGTAGGCATGTTCCCATGCTCAGCAATTCTCATGATTAAAACAAGGGCTGTGTGAGCGTGTGTGTGTATGCGTGTGTTGGCACCCCTCACACAGCTGTAGTTAATTAGCAGTGTCTCCAGTCCTAGTTTGGTCAGGCCTCAGGGAAGGCAGCCCCACTCTTCACTACCAACACAACAGCGTTCCACTTCAGTTTAAAGAGGGAAAAAAAAGAAAAAAGAGAGAGATAGTAAATATCTCATTAAGGCATGGTTTGTGTACTTCATAGCCAAAGCCTCTCTTCTCTAATTTATGTCCTATTGGTTTCAAATGGTGCAGACCTCTGTTTTAAAATACCATGCTCTAACTGCTCATATGAAAGTCATAACCTTTAGAAACATAATATGTTCCATATCATTAAAATATCACCAGCAATAGGCAGGCCATGCTCACGTTACTCGTTCCCTCATTTCTTTCACTCATTTCTTCTTGCTTTTTTGATTAGTGTGCTTTCCTAACTGCAAACTAATCTGCATGTACATCTAACCTCACCCTGCATGTCCATGACCTGACCACTGAAATCTTGTGATCGTATACAGTGACATGTTAATGTTTGTGGTGACTTCACAAATTTACCCTCATTTTATGATGTTACTGGCATTTTTGCTCTGTTCCAAAACCTAGTGAACTGCCTTGCTTTCTAGTGTCTATATAGGTATCCTAACCATCATGGAACCTGATAAGTGAGCGATTTGGAACACTATACGTAGGCAACAACTTGCCAAGCATCACACAAATTGGATCAACTCTGTTGATTTCAATAGTTAATTGTTAGCATGTTGCTAAGCTAAAAGTGTTGATGCTCTAATAAGCATAAACATACATAAACACACACATGTGTAAAATCTATCTTTTTTTAATTGCACTGAAAAATTGTATTGATAGTTTTGAGTATTGATAAAATATATTTATAATGAACATCTATGCTCATCTACCATCTTGGAGATATTTTTTTCCACTCATCTTTGCGAAATCCGTTACTGGATTGGCTTTTTCGCAAAGGATATTTGTATATGATGCTCTCTTGGAATTTTGTTAGGTTTTGGAACAGAACCTCTATGTAGTATTAATCTCAGCTGTCAGTAATCTTTTGTCTTTGAAAATGAACCGTTCTCTAGATCGTGATTGGCGAATGCTACAGGATCCATTGCCTGAACCAGGGCTCCAAATCTTTCGTGGGAAACCCATATGTCTCCGCCCTTTACAGACAAGTGGGTGTGTTCATCTTCGGCTGCGCCGTCAGCCAATCATTCACAGACATCGCCAAGGTCTCGGTTGGGCGGATGAGGCCGCACTTCCTAGATGTTTGTCAGCCTGACTACTCTACCATCAACTGCTCTCTGGGATATATTACTCAATACACATGCAATGGAGATCCCAGCAAAGTACAAGAGGCCAGGTGAGACATTTAGCACTCACATGCACATGGGTTCCCTAGCTTTGATTGAAAAATTCAGCTAAAGGAAGAAGTGTCATATATTGTAGATAAGAGCTGCACGATGTATCACTTGTACATAAACGCGATGTGCATATCTGAATGATTTTAATAGGCTACTTCATATTGCAGATAGCAAAGAATACACAGGGACTGTTACATACATGTGACTTGCTTGATGTTAAAAAGAGTTATTACTCTCTGTTCAGTTCAATTCAGTTCTCTGTCTCGGCTAATTGCACTTGAACGGTCAAATTACATACATAGTTGTGTCAAAATTCCCATCTTGGCGAGTATTCATGTAAACACAGTCGGTTATGTCTCAAGTGAAAACGTAAATGTTTGGTGAGCATTAGGGAATTTTGTTTATGTATTTATTTGTAAAATCTACTCAATGGCGGAAACTTCCCAATTAAATAAATGTGATGTATTTATTTTTAAATTAAAATGAACATTTTGATTAAATGCTCTTTCATTTCTTTACAGGAAATCCTTCTTTTCTGGACATGCTTCATTTTCAATGTACACCATGCTGTACCTGGCTGTAAGTACATGCACTGCCATAGTTTTGTTGATTTACTAAAAAGCCGTTCATTCATGACTGTTATGTCTAGTATGAGAAGGGGACCCTCTATCGCCCCTCACCCTCCTCTGAGGGTGACTATGAGGGTCACTGTTATTTTCCTTGTTCATCCCCCAGATGGACACACTTCACCTGTTTTTATTTGTGCAGCTGTATAGACTTCCTTTCTCTCTGAAGTTTTCCTTCATTTCTCTCTCATTCCTTATGCTTTATTTTTGTTCTCTTTTTGAACGGGTCACACTCTTCTTCTTTTTTTTAAAATACTAATTATGCAGAATCCCCATTATAGCTTTACATACACACAAAGCCAGATTTCGCTCAGCCTCCCCGGAGTCTCTCACTGTATGTAAAGCCTCTTTCAAAGGCTTCAAACTTTCTCCCTTTCACACGCAATGCCCTACACTCCTATTATCTCCTCCTTTCTTCCTGCATCTAAATCATCAGCATCTCCATGGGCCCCTCCACCTTTCACTATTTCAGATGGAAGGAGGTAGAGCCGCTCTGCTAATGGAGGTGGCCAGATGTTCACTCTCAGTGTTTTGAGAGATTACTTGAGAATAGGCAAAGATGGAATTAGGAGAGTGATAGAGAATATGTGTGTGTGAGGCCACAAGTCTGTTAAAACTCATGCAGGGTTCGTTCTAATTCTCTCAAAACAGCCATTAAATTAATGTGTGATTTTGACAGCTGGGCCTGACGCCCGAAACGCTGACCTGAACACTTCCTATACAAGAGGAAACCGTACGTTAAGAACCAGACCCCAGGCAGGTACTGTTGAGTGTTTTGTGACTAAAGCAATCCGTTTTTACACATAAACCTGCTGTTTTTTTAAACTATCACGATTAGCCGCAAGGTAGGAGAGATGTCAGTCAGTGTTGCACATCATTAGTCATGGCGAAAAGCAAGCATCCAGAAAAACAGGATCCTAAAAAAGCTGAATTTCCAGCTTCAAAACAGATCTCAACATGTCTTGGCAATATTAGGTCTGAATTATCAACTTGATTTTAAACCCAGGATTTGTCTCTGTTGGGGCAAATTGTTCCAGTGTTATAAAAAACCTTGGATAGATTTCTCACAGCCAAAGCCAAAGTTTAGTCAGACTCCATTATAAAACGTGAATAGGCTATTATGGTAAGATACAGGGTGACTCTCTAAGATTGTTGTACCATCTGCTCTTGGCCTTCAGAGTTCAAAACAAAGAGAATAATGCTCTGAGATATCAAAGAACAAAGCATGATAAGCAGAATTACAGAGCTGAAATAAACTGAAGAACAAGAGAAACAAGTGAAGGAAAGTTTTCTCTGAGTAGGCATATCGAGCGATACCGTCTTATTGACTGAAGCGTTCCCCTTCCTGGCCTCGCTCCCTGTAATTATCTCAGTCTAGCTGTCATGCTTCATGGGTCAGACGCTGAAGTCATAATGAGAGCTCACACCAGTCTTGTGATCCCCTTTTATTTGCACACACACATAACCCAGGTCAAAGCTAGACCGTCTTTGTTCTCACCAAATTGGCGAATTAGTCATTATGGCACAGTACCCCAAGACAGAACCCACACCTGTTCCGTCAATGACACCACCTCACTTTTTACGATGTTTCGATGAACATACCACCATACACACCATAATCGTTACTTAGTAACCGAGCTAAATTTTCATTATGTCTGGGATTTATTTCCCCCGTAGTTTGCATTTTTAAGACAAGTTGAAAACTTCTACGAAGTTGTAAAACGTTCACCAGTGCAGCAGATAAATGTCAGTTTTAAAGCAATATACAAATTAAAACCATAATTGATTTCTCAATATCATTGTTAGATCAAAGTAATTAAGTTTTCTAATAAACTAACAAGTATTTTTTTTTATGAAGCAGCAGCCAAAACTTATTAAGAAACCACAACTGCCATTATTGTTATAGAAAAATAAGTAATTAATTACATGAAGCATTTTTTTTTTTGGTAATGTATTGAGTTTTTTTTTATTTTTTTACTTAAGTTATATAACATTCAAAGGTTTTTTGTTTTTAAAGTAATTAATTATTTTGTTTAGGAAGAATGCATTACATTTATCAAAAGTGACTGTAATTTATAATAATGTTGCCAAAGATTTCTATTTAAATGCTGTTCTTTTAAACTTTATATTCATCAAAGAATCCTATAAAAATAACACAAAACATTAAGCAGCATAACTGTTTTCAACGCCAACTACTGGGGGATCAGGGTAGCGCAGGACACATTACACAGACGGTGTCTTCTTGCAGAGAAGCCAGTGAGTGAGATTAAGGTCCTAAACTTTAAACTGAACGAGTGGAGCTCACATGGTTATGCAGTTGAATGGTGTATTCAGGGGTCTCAGTGCACCACAATATCCATGCAGCTCTATACCTGATAGTTGGATCAGCATACCAGTTTGTTCTGGAGAGCAAGTTTATGTGGGGTTTTTTTTGTGGGCAGCAAACTGGTTATTTCCCAGCCTCTCAGTATGACCTTCACACTCATACTCCATGAGTTCTGGTTTGGCTGTGGCGTCACTGCACTTCTCAGAACGCATGGTGACACAAGAAGCTCAAGTTTGCCGTGGAGACCAATAGAAGAGGCGGTGAATGATAAAAGATCACAGGAAGTGTTGAAACGGGCACAAACCCATTTTGACAAGCACATTTTCTACCTGTTGTTTTTCAAAGGCTTATTTCTCTGTACGTCGTGGTGTATACCATGTGGTGAAGCTGTGTTGGCTTCGCTGTAATATTTTTGGACGCGAGATCAGGATAGAGAAGGTTTCAGTGGTGAAGTTTGACTGTTTTCTACCAGAACTGTGCAAATACACTTCAGAATGACCTCGAAAACCATGCACAGCAGCATGAAAAAGACCTGCATTTCCTATCTAAATATTGCAAAATAAGTGTAGTTTTATTCACACTCACCTTTTTTGTTAAGTTAACATGATTTATTATACCACATCTTGGTACCTCTTGCTTTTTCTGTTTCTCATCCCAACTTCATGCAATTTCGTGGCTGCTTGTATGAACTAAAAAAGTCAATAGGTGGGCTTAAAAGGAACAACCTGTACAACTTTCTTTCACAGAACACACTCTTTTCCATGCAATTACAATGAACTGAAATCCAAGTCTTTTGAAGCTTTATATAATGAACAAATTAACTTCAGGCTTTTATTCGCATATAAACTTTGATCAATGGACATAGAATATGGTAAACAGAAGCTAAACTTGCTTGAAGCATGATAACCGATGAGGTTTGTTCTAGCATTTTATGCAGAAGACTTGTTTTTAAATTTTTCTTTTTACTTTTTAATAGAACGCATACCACAGTCTTCAGAATTTCTCCTAATCCTTTTTTGAACAACATGAATGCAAGTAAAATTACAGAATTTGTGAGAACTAATCCTTTAAAAACCCACCAGGATCATTTCTATTGTCCCATTTCATGCCTCTGTATCAGATCTGATGATAAGACCCAGATTGCCTTCAGGGAAGGGACTGAATGGAGACTGTCAGCAGGACAGAGCATCTTATCTGCAAAAGGCTGTGTTACTACTCATGTGGGCACAGCGCGTGTGTATGTGTTTGTGTTTTGGGTTTGGATGTCACTGAGGAATCTAAGACCCCACCGTCTGCCACTCCTGCTGCCACCACCTCACAAAGCACTGAGATGAGATAGCCATATACACTGCATCGTCTCTGATCGCAACGTCTGTGGCACGTTTGGCTTATCTGAGCCCTGATAGCAAGACTCTAAGAGGCAGATTTGATGGGCTGTATCTGAGCCCTGATGGTCCTCAGGCTTTGCTGTTATTATCAGCTCTTGGATGCCTACGTGTGGAGAGGGACCCCACTCTTGCCCTGAGGAAAAGAGCCACTTTAAGAGTTTGGAGAAGTCACAGAGCTCATCTCTACATCTCCATACTCAGACATGCTGGCTTACAGCTTTAGAGATCAGCGTCAGCTGGACTCCCTGTGTGTCGTACGTCACCCCTCCATGACCTCTTACAGCCCAACATATACCAGGACTCACTCTCTTTGCTCTTTTAGAAAAGATTTATATTAGGGATATCGCAAATGCTGATACAAAGAAAAAATTATTAATGTTAATGATGTGTTTGTGTGTGTGTACACATAGATAACCGTGAATTATTTTCTGAAACTGAATTCTTTTACACCCTTCATTTGTGTGTAAATGAGCATATGGCGGATGTCATCCAGAGGCCCCAGTTGCCTTGTTTGTGTTGTGGCCACTTTTTAAATTGAAACGACAATAACATTCCATGCTTTGTGCTGCATTGTGCAACATTTGCTGTTGGAGCGAAGGAGAGCATGAGAATGTCATTGTTGGCTCTAAGGCACAACATTTTTTTAATTTGGAGAACCAAACTGCAATTTTATCTATTTATAGCCTTTATTTGTTAAGTTCATTTATGAAACCACTTGAAGAAAAACCCTGGAAGCCTTCAGAAATAAATCGAACCGTAAACATAAAATTATGTTCTCAATTTTTCATCCGTGATGCGTGATGAAACGTCTTAAATCTCAAGGCAAAGAACATTTGATAAAAAGGGAAGGGAAAAAAAACTTCTAAAACTTAACTTAAACTTAAAATGTTCTTCATTTTAACAATCCTAATTTATTGATTCACTTTTTTAATTTTGTTTTCAGTCATGTGAGTTAGTCTCTGACAGACATAGGCAGACTGTCTCAGTAAGCCACAGATCTGCTGTTGAAGAACTTTCCTTTGCATTTAAATGGCCTGATCAAAGACTTTATTGACACGTTTGTTTGTAAGTTCTCTGCAGGAACTTTTTTTTAGGGATAGGAATGCCAAGTGTAAGTCTGTGGTTGAAATAGCTACAGCTCCTTGGTTAGAAATTCCCTCATTGCTGCCAACATTGAGGCCAAGCTGGACCAAAATGAACATGAGTATGAATTTATTTATTTGTGTTTGGCCTAAGATGAACTTTAGCCATATAATCAAGCAAGTATCTCCATTTCATCTGTGACATCTACCTCTTCTATTTAACCACCTATAAACCCAACAGCTCATAAACAGTAGCGTGAGAGAAAGAAATGATTGCTGAATCAGGCAAAATGGCTGAAAGTTTTGTTTCAGCATATTTCTGAAGACTTCCTGCTTTGGGCCACAATGCAAATTGAAATAATGAGACAGCAGGCCATATGTGGATTCCAGTCGATTTAAGGCACAAACACACAGCCACACATAGACACACAGATGGTTATCGCTCTACCATCCTTCCGTTCTGAGGGATGTTTTTACGAGATAAGATCAATTTAAAATGATTGAAGAGGCCTCTATTTATCCAGTCTTACTGCCTATGAGGCGGGTTGAACATATTTGGTGCTTGTAATCTTTGGCTTTGTTAAATGCACCGGACATCCAAAGGACGTCACCTTTGGTGTCTGTGAATAACTCGGATCATTAATCAAAAGTTAATTTGAAGATTCGATGAGATGCTTGTTCAGGCACACCCATTCTCGCATCGTCTGAGAACTTCATTCAGTAAGGAAACTCCAACTCCCTAACATCCTCAGGGAGGGATTCCTTCCTTTGTATGAACACAATGCCTTCGGATTGAGGAGAGAGCTGTTCAGGAAAGCAGACATGACCTTGTACACACCTTCGCTTGGAAGCTCAAAGCTCAAGATGGCTATTGTTTGTTTTGTCTAACAGATCGTTATGGGCCTTGTCTGAGTGTGTGCATGTGTGTTTATCTGTTAATGTCTGTGAGTAAGGGTGTTTTCAGAGATTTCTGTTGTCTGCTGTGGTTTCGCACATAATGGAAGTTTTCCTTCTCGTGTGGTGATTGATGATTAAAGGAGGGTGATGAGTACAGGGTCCTTGACTGACCCAGTTTGAAGAGTTTCAGGACTGATGGGCCGCCGGAGCGTCGTCAACAGTTTGTCCTCCTGACCCCCATCCTCCCCTTGTCTTTATAACCCTCAATTCATTTGTTTTCTTACCCTAATTAGTCTTCCTGTTCCCAGAAAGCAAACTCTATACGGGGTCCTTGGATTTAGGTGACTAGAGAAAGAGAGACCACATCGCTAGTTTGTGGGGTGTTTTTTCAGTGTCAGTTTTTCAGTTAAATTTTTCTTTTCCTCATTCTCTGCTCAACCCCTCAAATACTCTATTTTTCTTCACCTGCCTTTGGTTTTCTCTCATTTCTCTAACTTTTTTTTACATTTCTCTGCTGTTTTGTTATATAAACACAAGTTCTACAAATGTTGCCATTGTTTAAATTGCTTTCCTCTTTTTCTTTAGTTCTACCTGCAGTCTCGGTTCACGTGGCGAGGAGCCCGTCTCTTAAGGCCCCTCCTCCAGTTCACCTTGCTAATGATGGCCTTCTACACCGGCTTATCACGTGTCTCTGATCACAAGCACCACCCCACTGATGTCTTGGCTGGCTTTGTCCAGGGAGCCCTGGTGGCCTACTGCATAGTGAGTACATATTTGCATTTCATTCATTAGATATGCTTCAGGTTCCCAAATAAGGTTTAGCATATTTTTAGGAGACAAGAGTTGTGGAGTCAATCTTGAATTTGTCTTTTTTGGTCGGAAAGTATACCAATCTGGAAATGTCCTACTTTATGACATTTGATAACTACTGGCCTTGATCTTCTTGTCTTCACAACATCTGGATTTTTTTTATCAAATTGGTGAACAAGCACTTTTTACAGTGTTAACACCAGAAGATCTAATTAAACTTTCCTTTCGTAAATGTGCTGGCAATTATCAGCCCGACAAGTTTGACATTATAGCATGTTTTCCTGTTTGTATCTGTCACTTTGAAACATGTAAATATTTTTCTTTTACTGTTTGTATAGTTTGTGAGAGTCCATTATTATGTTAGAACTCAACTAGAGGCAGATTTATCTGATTAAGAACCATTAAGAACAGACTTTATCTGGTGTCATCTGGCAGTGAAGACAGAAGACTATCCAGAGTCTGAGGTCGGAAGGGGATCTGGAATATCTAGAACTAGACCACAACATTCTCCAGACCCCACCCTCTCTCTTTTTCACCCCTATCCACAAAATTACTCATCCATCACAGTGAAGCATAAACTTTTTCTTTCTAATGCGGAGCATGTTGCCTCAAATTGCACCATTACCAGCTCTCAAATGAAAAGAGGGTGGGGGTGGTGTTTGTGGAAAAAGGAATTTTACACTTCATAATTGTGGCACATGTAACACTCGTTAGTGCCAAACTTTCCCTGCAGTAAGCAAAGCTTCACTTTGCTGGATTTGCTGGATTCTGTTTGGAGTCTGCTGAACTGACTGTTCTCTATAAGAGAAATTACAATGTTAATTAGTTATTTTGAGAAACACTTTTTCTGTATCGTAAAGGGGGTGGCGAAAGTATTTGAGGCCCACAAGCTTGGGTGGGGGTAGGGGGTTATGGGATGGGCAAGAGACCAAGACATCTTCCCCCAGATATCACCCCATCTTAATTATTACAACAACCGAGGGAAAATTATCTAAATTGTTAGTGTTGGAGTTGAAATATTGAGTTGTGTTTCTCATACATCAAAATACAATTCCCAGAATGTCCTAGGAGTGTCTTACTTCAGTTTAATTGGTTGTGACAGAACACAGTTTTTATGGTACACAGATGTTGGCCAAACATCTTTCTACTGGTATCATGAACCTCCAAAACATTTAGGCTAATCGTTAGTCCTTGAATTTGCTGAACATGTGTGGTTCACTTTTCAGTTGGCTCTAGTCTTTATTTATTGGCATTTCGATTTTTCCAAGAGTAGTTTAAGGCATTTGCAAACCCTTTAATAACCTCATTGAGAATTTTTTTTTTGAGTCCCCCCCAGGTTCAAGGTGTATGATACAGTCTTTGAAACCTAGAGAAATTTCTTCCCAATGTGGAAAAACGAAAAAATAGCAGATGAGTTAAAATAGAAGAGGGCAGAAATGAGATCCTTTTTCACTACAGATCAAGGCGCATATGTACTTGTTTTTAATGAGCCTACATTTGGAATCTGTTCCGCTCCCCATCTGTGAACGCTTTAGAGGCCCAATTAGATTATCTCTAATAACCAAAGCTCAGATGGAGCCTATAGAGGTAAAGTAAGGTACATGTCTTTAGAAGAAATGGACACATGGTAACATGCCAAAGTTATGTCCCCATACATCACGGATTGGTTTTTCACCGTAGGGTGTAGTGTACCTTATCCAAACTTCTCCGACAGTTCATGGTTGGGAGGTGAAACATTTCTTTTAAGCTTGACTATAGGTGCTGATTACTGCTTAAGGGGGTTGTGTTTAAAGACGTTTAAAGGTTGTAAGTGCTCTGGGTTGGTATCCAACTGGCTGGCTTCAAAGAAAAGGTGGAAAGTTACAGGTCTTGGTGAGTTATGGCTGTATTGCAAAAGCTGATTACCGCATGTTCCATACTAAATAGGATCAGGTCGCAAGGTGCTGTTAGACTGTAAAGCCCACAGATAACTGATCTCAGAACAGCAATTAATGTCAGTCTGCCTATGTTTCATGCAAAGGAAACTCAAAATTTCAAGCAGCACAATGCTAACTAGGCCATCAGTTTCGTTTAATCTTCTAAAATTCCAATTCGTTATACTCGGGCCTGGTTTGTATCAGAGATTTTGGCAAGATTCACCGTTACGATCGTTGAAGTCAAGCAGCTTGGCATATTTTTAACTGTGATACTTAACTAAAAGAACCCTTGAGATTCAGACTTCAGAAACCATTTTTTCCTTCTTTGTCTTTTGGACTGTTGACTGCGGCCACATCCTCCAGTTCTTCCTGTTGGAGAGTGGCGTGAGCTGTTTGTTCATGTCATCAAACACGGCCCACTTTCTAAGCTGCTGACATGGATGGAGAGAGTGTGAGAGGTTGGCTGCGTGTAAGGCTCGGTTGCAGAGGTGTTTCCTGCAGGACTAGACAAGGGTGGAAACAGCTGGATGCCAGCGCTCAAACAGCCTTTTCCTCTTTCCACTCTCTCTCCATATCCACAGCACCCTTTGAGTTCTCTCAGCACAACAGATCCTGGTCAACGGTATCCCACCATTCCTCAAGAGCACAGAGGGTCATGTTCAATATTCTCGACTCCAATTTCTCCAGAATAATAGTCCATAGCTAAGTGCTTCTGGTCTGGCTTGGGTGGCAAGATGGTTGTCCTGATATCCTATCACTCTCTCCCATATGTCAGGCCTGAGCTTCACTCTTCTTTATTTTATTTTTCTCCATTGGCCGCCACAACACTCTTGTAGCCATGGTAACAGAGACCATCTCAAACCGAAAATAGTGTGGTTGTGTGTAAGTACGGAAATTTTAACAGTGCTATTAAGCCTTACTAATGTTACGCAGGAGAGCGAGCAGCCAAAACACAACTTGGTCTCCACAATTATTATGCAGATGTGGCTCAGTGCCTGAAGCTACAATTTAAGACACATGCATAACATAAGCAACACACTCTCACACATAATCATGTGCTGTGTTTGGCGCTTTTAGGATCAGGCACACCCAAACCAATGGAGGACCACACACAAGTGTACACACTCATGACATCTATGAACCTGTTCACAGTTCAGTTGAATCCCATAAAACCATCAGTGAAAAGTGACTGAAGTGCAGTGAGGTTTATTTGAGACTAGATTGGATTGAGTTGGTGGTGAGCCCTCACAGCTCCGGGATCCAAAATAAGTGTACACATTATGTTGATGTTTTGACTCTGGCAAATGTTGGATGGTGACATTGTTTGGTGTCATTCCCTGTCTGATTAAGTAAATGTCTGTGAGAGTGCCGGGGTGGAGCAGTTAGCTTGCCATGTAGATGATGTCAAACCACTTTAATAAAATATAATACAGAGATGGAGACTAAAATAGTACATTAGGCAATTTGACGCCTTGGTGTTTTCACATATGTTACACTTTAAAGAGAAAGTGTCATAAACACGATTTTGATACCCTTTGGCGGCAAGCACAGCAGATTCCGCCATAGCCGTTGCCTGTTGAATAGCGTGTACGTGAATGTGGGGGAGGCATCAATATAGGGGCGTGTTTGTTTTGTTTATTTCATCTATCAACAACGTTTACCAGAAATTGGTTACATCACCTCAAAGGTGAATTATAATTATTCCTTTATATGCAGTTAGTGGTACCGCAATAAGGTCAACGCACATCCACAGGCGTAGACAAAAAAGAAAAACAGCTTCCTGGTGCTGACTGAGCATTTGAGCACAATGGAGTGAGTTTGCTGTGGAAGAACACTTTCAGACAGAGGGCTGTAACACAGGAAGCACTCACCCCGTGACACAGGTTCATTTGCTGCCTGTGATTATTGTGAGAGACGACTTGTCATGTTGGACAGTACTGCTGAATGCCAGATTGCAGCTGATGGCAAGTGTGATAACACATAATTACATAAAATCTAATTCCAAATTTGGAGACTACCGACAGAAGCCTTGTCAGCCCTGTGTAACATATAAATAGTTTTTTTATATATATTTTTAGAGAATTTCGAGAATTACAACAACATATACAACAAAAAAAAAACATACATTCTAATGGCTATAATTTAAATTGTATTAGTCTTACTCAATACAGTGGCTGCAAAAAGTATTTGACACCTATACCGGTAATGTTCATTATAAAAAAAAAATCCTGTAAAAAATTGGCATAAAAAATGCAGCTATGGTTTCCAGAAATTCAATGTAAAGGATACAGTGAGAGTTTTCAGGTATTAAAGGATTGCATATTAGTGCCTGAATATTTTACAACTTGAACATTTTACTTTAAAATGTACTAATAACCAACATAATTATAAAACAGATGGTGAAATAGGTGTTCATTATAAGTGTCCTGCCCGTGGAAATCGCGGCAAATACTCGTATATAGATGGTTAATTTATATAGAATGTGATGCCACGCTGGGAATGCCCTTTTATTGTTCATAGTTTTTACTTCCAAAACCATACGTATATAATTGTTTTTTTTCTGTAGCATTTTCAGTTTTTCCTGTAAAAACAATTAAAAATTACAATTTAGTGCATTCATTTTGCTTCATATATACGATATGCAATTGTCATTTAAAAGCCATATCAGACATCCTTCCTCTTATATTGAAATCCTTTATAATTGCAAACAAGCAGAGGTTCTAGATCCAGTTTCCTGATGTCATTCCAGTGCAATGTAAAGGTCACTCTGGAAATGTCATGATCTTTCTGGCATGCTTTCAGTCATATGGGTAGAAGACCCTCACAGGAGGCCCTATAGGATGAACTCATCCGCTGTAACCTTTGGATAAAGCGCTCTTTGTATGTGAGCATGGAGTCTTTCACTGAGAGGATATCTAAGAAACAGCTGCTGGAAAGATGATTCCCGAACTCTGAACGCTTTCTGTTCACTTTCTATCTCTTTCCACACACACACTTACAAACCTGTTGATAGTCACAGTTTGCTTACTCAGGCCTGTCACTCACGTAACCAAATAGGAAATCCCTTCTTTCTTTCTTTTTTTTTTACTCTGTGTGCAAGTCTATGTGTGCTTTTTCTTACCCCTTGGCATCGTCCAAGGGCAGTGCATCACTGCGGCTGACAGCAACACCTGAAGCGTGTCAGGACAATTTAGCTGACCTCTTTTCCTGTCACACACTGGCCCCATACTCTTCACACACTCATAAATAGCGTGTGTTTACGCATTGGCAGGCTTTCTGGAATCGGTGATTCCACGTTGCTGTGGTCCAGCTCAGCTGTTCTGCATGCTTCAGTAACATTCATGGTGTGTAGACGGCTAAATATCCCGTAGGCCTCTCCTTTGCCTGCATTACTGTGAAAGCATCCCGTCTTTGGCATGAAAAGCCCGTGGCTCATTGTAAATCCATTGGATGCAAGCCTAGTCTAATGCCAAGGGCACACTTCCTTTCTTCCCCTCCCCGGTTTCCTGTTTTGCCAGTGATGTCATTAGAACGCAAAGAGAGGGTTGTCGGGCATCTTTCCTTGACGACAAAGTTCTTCCCACGCCAAGTGAGACCATTAATCCTGACCTCACTCCCCGCTCCCTCACAGTCGAAGACTGAAACAAAAGAACTGAGGGGTTTCCTCTTTATCTTTACTACTGACTCAAGGCGTTGGCCGCTCTTATCAGTGCGTGACCTCATATCCGTATGTCACGGGCGATGAAATGCCAGCCTTTATATCATCTGACATTTCAAAAGCCATATTGCTCATTTGTGGCCAGTGGAACATGCAACAACGCTTCCAAAATATGTCTGAATATGGGTAACTGAGATGTTTTAATAATATGCTGGTTATTTAGCTCCTCTACTCCTTCGATTGCCAAGTCATCCCTTCCATCCCCCAAAAAAACAAAGTTTTCATGAACAGCTCCCTACATAACACGATAGTCCAAGTAACTAATATAGATCAAATGTAACAAAATGAAGGGGTTATAGTGATCACTAAAGGGGGAGCCAAAGGAAAAAAACATTTATTAGGAGTATGCAGATCCCCAATATATCCACTGATAGACGCCTGCTTTCAAACACTCCCGTGTAAGCATTCGGTGAAGACAACATGTTTTTGAAATGTTGATCATTATAGCCAATCACAGACAGGTGTTGAGCGCATTAACTCAATGGCCAATCAGAGGTCTTTAATAATCCGTTCAACAGCACTCAAAATGCCAGAGGGAAATGCTGGTATCGTCCTATTTTTTATATTTTTGACAACACTATCACATCACTGACAACCATTTTTTTGGTGTATTACAATCACATTCTGTGGATTCTTAGTTTTTTTCTGGGAAGACTTTGGTTCTCAAATAAATGATCTAATTCTCCTTTTCTTTCTCTTCTTCTAGGCCTTTTATGTATCGGACCTCTTCAAACCCAAAGCCAAGGCTGCCTCTCCACCTCCCTCGCCAATCAAGAAAGAGCTTCTCCCCTCTTCTGACATCATAGAGAGGAACAACCATCACAACATGGTGTAGGAGGAAGGGAACGGGAGGATCCGTCTGTAATCTCCCCATCCCTCACCCCCTATCCCCTGAAGAAACCAGAACAGCCACCTGTGACAGAGGAGCTACGGCCTAGCTGACACCTCCTCTCTCTCATCTGACAGTAGAATGTAGGGACAGGACAGAGACAATCCTATTGACTCTTATTATGACTTTATAAAGACCTCACTATCCTAGAGCCCAATCCGGAAGGCGAAACCGACACAAAGCTAACAAACAAAAGTGATTTCTCCCTCGAAATATTGCGTAATTTGTTGCGGAGAATGAATTCAGCTCGGGCAAACCGGCCCATTGACGAAAGTAATACACAGAAATATACGAATGCGTAAACGAGCGACAACGAAAGGAAGGAGAGATTGTGAGGCTGGTCATATGACCAGCGCTTATCTCTTTGCGACTGTCTCTTTCTATTGTCTCTGTGGCCTTTCAGTAACCGCATAGGACAACAAATTCCTTATTAATAGGAATGATTCGTTTTACCTGCGATGTAATTAGCACAGATATATTAACAATATAAAGAATAACTTATAGCACTATATCCAAGTTCATTGTTAAATGTCACCACTCGCTATCTGAGAAGTGTAGCTTTGAGAAGCTTGATGAAGGTCTGTAAACGAGATCAACACCCATCAAAGCTGATCTTGTTACCCGAACAGTGGCCTAACTGCATTTTAACGGGTTTTAAATGGTGGGTGGGTGGAAACGGGACTTTTTTTTTTTATATAGATAACGACTGATTTCAAATAGATTTTTATTTTAGTAATTGATTTCATGATGCCCGACATCTGGGGGCGTGGCTGAGCCGTGCCGCCTCGCTGTCTTCTGATTGGTCAGAGCTAACGCAGGGGGCGGAGTTAGATGTTGGGGAGGATGGCGTAGAGTTGTCTCGCCGCCACGGTCGCTGGGATTGATTCCCACTGACTGCACTGGCACATTTATTTTTAAATTTTTTTGGAACTGGGAACGAGCCTCTTCCGCTGGCTGGTTTGATCTCTTTCCCTTCCGACTGCATAATCACTCAACTCTAGTTGTGTTTTTACCCATAATGCCACCTGTGCCCTCTGCCTGTCCTGGCAAGAGTCAAACTACCCCAAACCCTGACGGGGTTAAGGGGATGTGGGGTCCTTCAGCAGGACTCTCCGTCTCTCACGTTTGCGTGTGTTTATATGTGTCGCGTGTGTTTCTGCAGCCTGTCCTGGTGCAGTTGGCCGTTACCATGTGAAGAAACTTAAGAAAACTGTGGACTTTTTTTTTTCTTTTCTATATGCCTTTTCTTAGCCTTTGTGATCCTATCGTGATGATGTCTACTGTCCCCACTAACAGCTGTACAATAATGCCTGACTATTACAGAGAACACATCCATACAACACAACTCGAGCTCTAAATGTGTTGCACATCCCTCCCATTGTATAGTCCGTCCTATCATTTCAACAAACCGTTTTATTTCTCTCTCAGAAGTATATAAATAATGTATAGATCACTAAAATTAACTATGTAAGATATTATTTCTGAACGTGTTTAGATATATCCACTATGAATCTAAAAAGCAATGTGTCATGACCTGTGTTATTTACAAAGTGCTGCTTTTATGAGCATTGATTGACAGATTTTTGTATTTAGGTAACTAAAATATTGTAGATTTGTGTTTTTAATAAGCGTTGAATAAAACACATTCAATTGTATCAAATTCACTATTAGTATTTTTGTATTGTCTCATTTTGTACAAAAGAAATAATAGCAAAATGTTTTTTTGTTTGTTTTTTTTCTGCTAAATGTACTTAGCTCTAATACATGTGCTTTTAAATAAAAGCTCATTATAAACCATAAAAAAAGTGTTTGGTTTCTTATTGAGTGAAATTGAAATTGTACTGTTTTCGATGAGTAAAACCCATTAAAATGTCAAACAGAACTTTGTTTCTTAATTGTTTCTATTGTAATATATATATATATATTAGGGGTGTAACGGTACGCAAAAATCACGGTTCGGTACGTACCTCGGTTTTAAAGTCACGGTTCGGTTTATTTTCGGTACAGTAAGGGAAAGAAATGCAAACATTAAACTGCAGGTTGTTTATTACTATACACTTTTTTTAACAGTTTGTTTACACTTTTTTAAACACTTTTTAATAAAATATAATAACATATATATAAAATAAAAAAAGAATAAGAAATAAAATACTGCTGCAAAGTTCTCCACTAAATAAAATACTCTCAGTCTCAAACCAATATCACATAATAAAATATAATGAAAAATATAAATAAATAACTATGATTACAGTGCAGCATTACCAATCCCAGCTTGTAGGCCTGCTCATATTTAAAAATTAAGGCTGGGAATCGATAAAAAAATTAACTAATTAATTGCACAATTTGCTGTTATAAATTGCAATTCCTCAAATATATATAACTATACCAGCTCAGCAAATAGAAGTGTACTACTGAGAAATTTCACCTTATTTGAGCGGACTTTGCTTTTCCAGTGCGTGATCGGTACATGATTGGAGTGTTTGGGCCGTTAACGACAGAGCAGAACGCGCAGCGCAAACACGGACTCGAACATTGAGCAGAGAGCGCAGCGGGCCGACACACACACACACACACACACACACACACACACACACACACACACACACACACACACACACACGGAACGGAGAGTGCGGCGGCGCACGCAGAGCGGAAAAGCTTTTTTTCGCCCTGCAGTCTATTTCATTGGTTTAGGTTACAGTGACGACGGGTAAAACACTGGTAAAACTTTAGAATCAGCTGCAGGGCGGGATTTGCGCTGAACGCGGAGACTTCTGCCACTTAATATGTTCGTGTGGAAACACGAAAATGTACCTATGTTCCGCACACAAAATATTGCATTTGGTCATTCGGTACACACGTGCACCGAACCGAAAGCCCTGTACCGAAACGGTTCGGTACGAATACACGTACCGTTACACCCCTAATATATATATATATATATATATTTCGTTTTAAAACTGAATTTTCAGCATCATTAATCCAGTCTTCAGTGTCACATGATCCTTTAGAAATCATTAATATGCTGATTTGCTGCTCAAGACACATTTCATAGTATCATTGCACAGTTGTGCTACTTACTTTTTTTTGTAGAAACCATGATACTTTTTTTTCAGGATATAAAGTTAAAAAAAATAATATTTACTTTTTTGAAGCAATGTAAAGTAATTTGATCAATTTAATGCACCCTTGCTGAATACAAGTGAATGAATGTCTTAATGAATGTTTGTTCTTATTCTTGGGAATACTGTTATCATCGATGTGAAATTGTCCTAGTGTTCAATGAGTAAATCACTAGAGTTTCAAAAAGAACATTTTTATGGCGTATTACGTGTGTTACTTAACTACCCGTCATAAAAAAGTTTGAAAAAGAAGCTAAATGAATTGTCTTGGAATGAAATAATAAGATTTTAGTACCGTCAGCATGTTTCAATCAGGGCTGGGCGTTCTTGTTTTCCTAGGACTAAGACTGACTTCATATTTTTGGCTGTGTTGAGGAGCCATGATCGTAATTTCTAATGTTAGGCTCCCTGACGGTGGCACGCTGTCATATTCTCCACTGTTATGAAGTCTGTTAAGATCACAGTATAGTTGAAACATCTCTACAAATTACTCTAAAATGTAACTAACCAATCAAATTGAACGGTTTAATAAGGGAAAATAAATGCCGCCAAAGGCTGGTGCGTTGAATTGTGGGTATGTTACATCAGTGGGTTGGGTTCGGGCCAGGCTTTTGAGGTCTTTGCTGATGGATCGAGGCGATGGCACTGAGAGCAGTTCTGGTTCTGTGGTCATGTTTGGCTGAGGGAAGGGAGCCGGGGAGGCCTGTAGGCAGGACTGATGCCAGTACCGAAAGAACACGAGGGAGGTTCTGTTGTTACTCCTAACACCGTGAGCCTAAGCACAGGCTGTTTTTCTAAGTTGCAAAGGCTGGGCTATTTTACTGGTTTTGCACTGGCATCTACAATAAGCCACCAAAACTAGTCCTGCCTCTTAAATGGTCCATACAGTTGCAACGTTTCACCTTAATTAACCTGATTAGAAGCCAGATTATATACAACAACAGCATTTTGGGTCTTTGATCAATGTTTATATGTGAATCAATTCAATCTGTTCATCATATAAAGCGATTGTTCTTCAAGTTCCCCTGTAGTCAATATTTGTATCCCTTTAAATTCACCTAAATTACATATTTAAAGACCCCCTGTGGTGAAAATCAAGTTTTTAAAATTGTTTATACCGGTATGTCTATATATATATGGTCTTTTTAACATGCTTTAAGAGGTACAAATTATTCATAAGTCAACACCATTGCGGATTATTTTCTCCTTAAAACTGCATTGAACCAAAGAATCTCAAAACGCGGTTTGAAATCGCTGGTGTTTCTGACGTCACAAACTACCTTGTAACCATGCAGACGGGGCTAATTTACATAGAAGCACATATACAAAACGAGGCAAGGGTATAGAGTTACATTTAAACTATTTTACGCATGAAGAATTTTTGCTTATTTTTAGATTTTTTTTTAAGAAAAAGTGCTTATATATGTCATTTTGGTGATCAAACATGAGATTTAAGGGATAAAATGATTGACTACAGGGGGACTTTAAAAGTTTTTTCCTTGAAATAATTTATCAATAAATAATAATCATGCCTTAAAATAGCTTGAATGTAACTCTACACCCTTGCCTGCTATAGTATACGCAGACCGATGAATATGTGAATTAGTCCCGCCTCCACTCACTCACTCACACCAGCTCAGAGATTCACTTGTTGACGATCACACGTTGTCCTGATTGGTTACAAGGTAGTTTGTGACGTCAGAAACACCAGTAATTTCAAACCGCGTTTTGAGACTGTCTTTGGTTCACTGCAGTTTTAAGGAGAAAACACTCAGCAATGGTGTTGACTTATGAACTTTCACATGGTTTGTCTTAAATCATTTTAAAAATGCATAGACATAAACAACATTAAAAGCTTGATTTTCGCCACAAGGGGACTTTAATATGTGTTCAGAAGATGAACGAAAGACTTGTAGGTTTATAACGACGTGAGTAAATTATGACAGAATTAAAAAATTTCGGTAAACTTACACTTTAATATAATTGCATTTTTCCTCTTAACCACAGTAGCCCTCGCAATGCCTCCTCTACTGTACTGCACCAAGTGAATGGGTTTCTCCTGGGGATTTTCAATCTACACTTGTCTGCCGACAGTGTATGATCACCTTTGACTATGAAATCAGGCTGTTATCGTCAACCTGCAATAAAACACCCTCCACATTCAGGCTTAGAAAACCACAGATGTGATAAAACCAGCCTCAATGCTGAGCAGATAAACTTCTGAATTACATCCACTGTCACTGCTTGAGTTTAATGAGTATATTAGTTTGTGCAGGGTGGTTTATGTGACCTCCAGCATACAGTACGCTCTCATTTTACATTACTCCTGATACAAGAAGAGCACTGTAACCAACGGAGGAGCTGTCCAGCCAGAGCTGCTGTGGTAGGGATGGGAATCAGACCGGATCGAGGGCAGGCCCATCAGGAAGGACGTCCAGGGTCTCTGAGGGTCTTTTCACTCTACGGCCTGCCATGAGGAGGGGCGACAGGGCTGGGCTCCGCTCTCCACTTCCTTTAGGGAAATGGAGCACATTCCTGAATACAACCTAGAAATGCACAGGAATAATCACAAAGAGAAGAGAAGAGAGAGAGAGAGAGAGAGAGAGAGAGAGGGGGGGGGGGGGGTCATCTGCACAACCAATTAAAGTTGAATGCAAAGGTCAAATGTGATGGTGTACAGTACATATTCAGACAAGACGGGCATTTTAACTGAAACCTGGAGTTGTTTTTAGAGATTTTTCAGGTCGGGGCAAGTTGTCACCAGCGTTATTCTTGTGTTATGTATATCCTTTTATAGTATGTATTGCTTCTATTTGTATATTTTCAGATGTATTTGTAATTTTAGTGTCATTTTAAATTAAATTTAAATTTTAGGGTTAGAGTTGCCTTAAGTTAACAATAATGACACTGGTTGTTAAATGTCACAAATACATACTTTTTTCAATGTGTGTTAAATGAAATGCATCTTTCTTTCTTTTGTTTCTGGACAATAATGATGAAAATGTTCTATTAAAAATGTTCAATACATTATGTTTTTTTGACTTGACTTTAAAGCACGTCACTGTAAAAAATATATATATATATATATATATATATATATGATCAATATATTATGACAACATATGTTTTTACATTGCTTTAACTTATTTTTTAAATCAGTTTAATGTAATTTAAGTTGAAATGACTTAAACATCCAAGTTGATTGTACTTAAAAATGTAAGGCAGCAACTTTTTTTTAACAGTGATATGCACAAACTAACTTTCAACATAAACTTATAACCTGAAAAACATTCACTGGAGTAAAAAGTGTAACAAAAATCTTCCTAAAAGATGAAAGGGTTATTTATGGTGAGAAAAATGAGTTATTGGTGTTTGACGCACAGCACAATTTTCATGGTAAATCCATTATGAATGGTGGCAACATTTCCAGACACTAATCCACACACACACACACACACACACACACACACACACACACACACACACACACACACACACACACACACACACACACACACACACGCACACACACAAGCATTTACGGTTATTTCTCCCCCTCTTTTATGAAGGCGCATGTGTAGGCTGGTCTCACAGGAATTAATCAAACTCTGATTTCTAAGGGATTATCCTGCAGCTCAATTAAATTTTCTCAGATTTACAGTATTAAAACAATATCCCAGAATTTCCGGTTGGCTTTAAACATAATAAGAAAGCAATCCAAAGAACATCCTCATAATTGTCAAAGACAGGATTGGCCCACTTTAGGCTGCTCTCATTTCTGTCATACAGAGCTATCTCGAGAATTTTGCTATAGGAAATTTGGTATCCTTATCAGATTTACTAAAATAAACATCTGCAGATGATGAGGATCATGTTGCTCATTTACTGTATATGACGACAGTTATTTTGTAATTAAACTAAGTAAAAATGTTTTGTTTTCATTTAATTAAACTTGGATTATACAGTTTCTCATTACACCTTAAAATGCTCATGAAGTTTTTCTTTTCTGACTGTTTGAACTATGGGCAAGGACAAACTAGGGAAATATGTAGCCTAATGGTTCATATCTTCAAAACGAGGTTCAATACACATACAGTGGACGTATGTTCAGGTTTAAGCGGAAACTCATGTGGTATCAGGTTGTACCACATGTACCACGTTGTATCGTTGATACACAGAATGCATTTTTGTATTTCACTGTTCTGCTTTTCCATGTTTTCCAGGTTAAACAGCTTGTTTGCATCTCTGTACAGACTTCAGAAGGATCTCAGCATCAGAAACAAGTGGATGGTTTATTTTAATGGCATCCCGGATAGCGTCGGAGGGTTGTATTTTTTTCCGGAGCATTTTGTTTCGTAAACGAGGCGCAGTGTAGCCTAATGAAGAGTTCGCAAAGAAACTTTTGTTGAAAGATGAAGCAGCGAAACTGTATTGGATCTGACTGCAGTTTTATCACAAACCTTAGGCTACATGATTTCATAATGTTTTGTCTGTAAATAACTGTTTTATATGGATAATGTTTTCAAAACACATCACACTCATGTGCAATATGCAATGACATTAGCCAAACAGGAGCCGCCCCTTAAACAGATAATTTCAGACAGAGGGTCCAAATTGTTGACAAATAATCATTGTGCATATATCCGTGTTATGACCCCTTTAAATTTAAGAAGTAAAAAAAAAAACGCATTTATGGACCTTGCTTTTTTCCCTCCATTCCACAGCACAGCCACAAAGTGTAATTTTTTTTATTTTTTCATAAATAAAAAAAAAAAAAAAAAAAAAAACGTAATGAACTAGTGCCCCATAAAGTGCGGTCAGCGTGAACTCTCGTCATTTAAATAGCAATCCGCGAAATCGGATGTTGGTCATGTGATGAAGCTTGTTTCCATCACGGAATAAAAAAATACAAAAGGTAGGCTAACTGCGACTTTTTACCTCACAATTATGATTCGCAATTTGCAATTGCGACTTATAAAGTCCAGTTCTGACAAAAAAAAAAAAAGTCAACTCACAATTCTCATTTTCTCACAATTGCAAGTGGTTAGGCTACTGTAGGCTATTGCCTATCTCACAATTCTGACTTTATAATTCGCAATTGCGACTTTATTTCTCTAAATTGCGAGTTTATGATCTAGCAACTCGCATTTTGCCAGAAAAAAAAGTCAGAAATGTGAGATAAAAAGACGCAATTACCTCATTTATTTCAGTGGTGTGGGTGCGAAAATCTTTGCACGTAGGCAAGTATTTGTATAGCGTATAGGCCTAATTAAATACAATGTTTAAATCCAATTGTTTTGAAACCAGTTTCCCTCTCTCTCACCCTTCTTGCAGGGCCTGACAAGGTCATCAATGAGTGTGTTCAATTTAGCTTTGTGTTTCGCTACTCAAGTGCATCATGCAACAGCATTCGGTTCTCAATTGCTACATTTGGAAACATCCTGTTCATCCAGTCCGTAAGTAAACCTTGTTTTGATTTGTGGAGCCGATTTCCCAAACTTTTCTTGAGCTTGCCATATAACATCTGCAACAATTGGGGTGATCATTGTGAAAAATCAGATACTGGAGTCTGGAGGTCTTAATGTGGGATTCTGGGTAAACCCACACAGAAAATGGGGAGAGCTGGGACAATTTTAGCATTTGTTTTTTTGTTTTTTGCTAATTTATTTAGCGCAAAGCTTTGAAATTCGACAATAGCTGTCAACACCCAGGTCAATTAAAAGTAATTGAGGCAGATGTTGGGCTAGCAATAAACAAAGATTATATTAATTTAGCACTCATGTGTTATAATTGTAAAGTGGTATGTAATGAATTTAACAATAAATGAAGGTCTATATAGCCTATGTGTAGCTACATCAATTTGAAATGCATCCCCAAAAATAGACATATCTTCAGATTATAAAGGATATGTTTTAATAGTGACAGACAGGACAAGAAGAAACAATCATAAAACACATATTCAAACCCAAAAGCTACATAAAAAAAAAAATCTGTCCTTTTATTTATTTTTTCTATTTTTTTTACCAAATCTGATAGGCAACACGAAAACATGTAACCTTTGAAGGAGAGATAATTTGTTCAGAATAATGTATGATTTATATCGTTAAAAAATATCTATTTTTTGTTGTTGAAATAATTCTCTAATGATCGGCTGAATTTATTTGATCAAAAATACAGTAAATTTAAATTTAAATTTAAAATAACTGTTTTCTTTTTAGGTATAATTAATTTATTTCTGTGATGCAAAGCTGAACTTTCAGCATCATTACGTCTTGTGACATGATCCTTCACAAATCATTCTGATATGATGATTTGATGCTCAAGAAACATTTCTGATTATTATCAATGTTGAAAACAGTTTTTCTGCTTAATATTGTTGTTGAATTTATTTTATTTTTTTCATGCTGGGTTCTTTAATGAATAAAAAGTTAAAAAGAACAGCATTTATTTGAAATAGAGATATTTCAATTATGCATTCAGCAATACTGTTGATTGGGACACTTTAATTGCTACAGTGATCAGGAAAACATTGCCATTGCTGAATCAACATGATAGAATAAGCAGAGTATAACTCTGGTTTACGGTACGACTTCAGTATGGTGACGGACATCGATCGACTGGCTTTTAGTGGTCTCGCTGTTTACTCCACACCATTAGAGATGACAAGATTGACTATAACTCTCTGGATATTACTACCAATGGCATAACAATGACGTTAGTTCTCCTCCAATAAATGTAAACTGAGTTCAATTAGTTGCAGTTGTTGTGTGTTCATGTCTCCCATGGTTCTGCGCCGGAGGCTCAGGCTCCACATGAGGAGTGCAGTCTGAGGCTTTTGAAGCGAGTTTTCCTGTTCTGTCTGATCTGGTTTAGCCTATCTGATCATGCTGAAAGACGGTCACACATACCTAAGCTCCAACTCTAATCAAACACACCTGAACCAGCTAATCAAGGGCCGCGTCTGAAATCTTAGGGGCCGTTTACGCGACACTGTTTTCAACTAAAAACGGAAAACTTGTTATGCATTTTGGCTATATAAGAGCGTTTTGAGGGCCTGAAACGGGTTTCAAAGTGCAAGTTTTTGAAAACAATACCATTAACTTACAGTATCTGTGTAAACTACAAAAAGTTGTGAAAACGTCATGCGCATGTGTATTGGATGTTCAGTCTATATGCGCGTAGTGTTTCTTTACAATGTGAGATCGCCAACTACTGGCCTGGCAGCATAATACAGCGATTTTAATCATTTACGCGGATCCGTGTGAATGGGGATCATTGACAACGGTGTCGTCTATACACGAAAAACGGAAATGAAAAACATTTCAGTTTTTAGTACATTGTTGACGTGTAAATGTACACTTAGGCAGCTGACTTGTTGCTTCGCTGCAGGCAGCATTTGCGCACAAAGGTACTTCCAGAAGGGTTAGTTCACCCAAAAATGAAGATTATGTCAGTAATTACTCACCTCAACTATTGTGACTCAACTTTTGATGAAATCTGAGAGCTTTCTGTCCCTCCATTGACAGCAACATCATTGCAACTTTCAAGGCCCAGAATGGTGGTAAAGACATAGTCCTATTTTAATAGTCCATGTGACTACAGTAGTTAAAATATTTGTACATAATTGTGAATTTTCATAATTGTGAATTTATGTCTCATAATTACAACTTTATTTTTCATAATTTAATTATTATATCTCACAATTGCGTCTGTTTTTAGAATACTTTTCAACATTATTTTTCATCATTTAGAATTTTTCGCTGATTTTAATAGCTTTACATCTCAGTTACCTTTTTATTTGTCAGAACTGCATCTTTATTGTCCATAATTGAAACTGTACTTTCCAGACCTGTGACTATATATCTCTCAGTTGCAACTTTATATATCATTGTGTTGCGGTTTTATGCTGCACAATGAAACTTTATGTGTCACAATGTGGTTCTAATCATACAATGTGACGGTTTTAAAGTTGATCTCACAATAAAGATGACTGGAAATAAACAATAAAAAAAATGGTTTGGGTGAACTATCCCTTTAAATCTTCTAAGCTCGGCAAGGGCAAGCTGTTAGCACAATAACATTTTCCTTTAGGCCTAACTCTAGTCCTAAATTGAAGTCTGGTTGGATGAAGGAGTTGTTTTTAACAAGTAAGTTAGTCCAGGAGCAACTATCTACATGGCAAAATCAAATCATATCATGAAACATTATAACCACAATAAACAGCAACAATTATGGATGTTTGCTAATGCTAACAATCAGACATCATACCTGGAGGCCTCCTTAGCAAATGTAAGATGTCAGCAGTTTATGTTTGATACTCCTTGCCAACTTGAAATAAGCTAATGTCTCATTACTGAACAGTTTACTATAGATGTAAACTACTTTGAGCCTCAAATGCCATTAGTATAAATACCGGTAAGTCACAACTAAGTCAAGCACATATGGTTTGTTTTTGCCAGGAGGTTTTTAAATTGTGCCTGCTCAGCTGTTTTTCAATATTCCTTCAGCTTGCTTTGTTTGTTACAAATGTCAGTCAGGAGATTTTGCTTCCATGTGAGGACCAAAATGGCCTTTATCCAGCTGGTCAGAGTCCTCATTCATGCTGCATTACTGGTAAATGTGTGGAGGTCCAAATCTATCGCTATACTGTCTGTGTCTGTTACTCTCAAGGACAGAACACGTCCCACTTTCCAGTAATGAGATGAAGCACGTTTGGAATCTGTGAGTAATGATGGCGTAAGGATGAGTCTTAGTTTGATATGCACAACTTAACGCACTTAGATACACACATGGTGGACTCCTGTGTCCTGTCTCATGTAGTCAAAATTGGACAGAAATGTTCTGGAACACGTCAACGGCAGACGGTTAGGGAGGTTTTCTCTCCCCTTCTCCGTGTCTCTTGCGATTTTTCCCAAAACAACATATTTTAATGTCTACAGAGACAAATGGTCTGCCTATATAGCCATCACTAGTAAAATTAAATCAAGGTGAGGTCAAATATTTGTGTTTTGTGTGTGCTTGTGTGCCAGATATCTATAAATTATTATGTTCTTCTACTGTGGGGTTAAAAAATATGTATTCTGCATTTTTCTAATTCAATACACTACAGATTAAAGGTTTGCATATGAACCAATTTGTACCTAGAGTTTAGGACCAATTCGGCAAATTACATGTAATTTAAATGTACTTAAAAATATTAATTTCATTGCAATTAAATAATACAATTAATTATTTATTTAGTACATATTATTAATCTCAGGTTTTCATTGAGGGCATACTCCACATGTGCACGTTAGAAGAGATATGAGTACATATATGATTGCATTTGTGAGTAACTGTCTGTTAATGGAAACTGTCCATGCTAATGCAGAGATCTTGCACATTCATCAAACAGTTAGTAAGCGATATGAACACATGTTGATGTTATTGCAGGTCGGAAGGCATCAGGGGAGCTGGACTCCTCCACACTGCCACTCGCATTCATTCTCTTCCCTCCTTCCTCATCTGCTGTTATTCTCTGTCACTCCCCATTTGTTCTTCCGCTCACCCTCTGAGACCTGCAGCATTGCTCTACTGGCCTCTCTTGCACATTATCTCTTGTAAACTCACTCCCCTGATTTCTATGTCGGTCACATTTTTCATCATCATGCTATCTTTCACTGTAAAAATTGAATTGCAGCAACAAATCAAGGCCGAATTGAGATTTGAGTTAACACTTTGTTTAGCCAATTTGAATTACATTTTTCAGTAAAAATGTAAAATTGTTCTGTTCAGCTAATAATTCCCAGCATGCATTGCTGTGTTAATAATAACATTTTAATTTATTTTCTCAACAGTACATGCTGAGAGCTCATGAACCCGTAAAACAAAGATTGTTCAGATGACTCGGGGGAATTATTATTGGTCTAAAATGTTCATGTTTGCATCCATGAAACCTTTCCATGCCACTAACGGTTCTTCAGATGTTTACTTTCTTTTAAGAACTGATCATTGAAAGATTGTTTAGGAAACCATAAATGGTTCTTCTATTACAATACTGCAAAAACCCCATTTTGAAACCTTTGTTTTTAAGAGCCTACACAGTGGAGGTTTTTTTTTTATGATTTTCTTATTTAACAGAACATTTTGATTATAAATTACATTATGAGCATAACAATAGATCAGCTTCATTTAACTAAAATACAGTTTCAATTAAGAAAACGTCTCTATTCACAGTGAAAAGGGGTGGTTGATTATGATTTCACTTTTTTAACTTTAGTGTGTAATGTTGCTGTTTGAGCATAAACAACATCTGCAAAGTTGCAAAGCTCAAAGTTCAAAGCAAAAAAAGATATTTGCTTTAAAAAAAAACGGCTGTTAGGGACTACACGGCATTCCTCCAGGGTTAGTGACATCACCAACCCTAGAATTTACATAAACCCCGCCCACTGAACAGGATTTATAGATTATCAAGAGAGAATATGCTAATCAATGACTAGAAGATAACTACACATAATCTACATAAATTCATCAACTAACCATTCAGAAATGTCCTGGTGAATTCTACATGTTGTCACTTCTTCTTGAGTCTCTCCATCATTGTCTGACTCTGGTTTGAACATAAAAGGCTAAAAGTTTTCTGGCGCTTTTCCATTACCAGTACCAGCTCAACTCGACTCGACTCGTCTCGGCTCGCTTTTCGCTCCTTTTTCCATTGCAGATAGTACCTTCGCAATAGTACCTGGTCGTCATAGCGACGCGACACACACCCGCTACCCACACACACAGGACAATGGAGGAAATCGAGTGTATGCTGTTTTTCATAATATTAGTAATATCACGCAATCTCTGGCCAAACTATTTAAAAATGTCGGGGTTATTCAGGATACTCCGTCTGGTGCGTGCAATGATGACGCAGTGAATAGTGACGATTCTCTCTGACCAATCAGCAGTCTGCCGTGATTCACGTCACATCGCTCAGAACCTCGCCGAAGGTGATATGAAAAAAAAAAGTATCTGGAAGCAAGTACAACTTTTACACAGTGGAAAACCAAACAAAGGCGAGTCGAGGCGAGGCGAGCTGGTACTGTGTAGTGGAAAAGCGCCATTAGAGAGTGCATGTCGGTGTGAGGTAAAAGGACACAAGCTGTTGTAGCTCTACCCCCTGTGCCATGAGCTGCAGCTAATTTGCATTTAAAGGAACAGACACAAAACGGTGGGTGTTTGCTCACCCTCAAAAAGTGAAAATTTTAACATGCTATATAAAAATATCTGGGGTTTTTGAGCTAAAACTCCACATACAAAGACTTATTTTACATCTTGTGAAAGGGTCATTATACCACCCCTTAACACTGTTAAAACTTGCATTCTCATGAATTAGTGTGCTGTTGTGTAAATACAGAAAACCGCTTCTAGACATTACATGTAAAACCAGCGCTGCTGCTGGTAATTGTATTGTGCGTCACACATACAATAGCTCTAGCTTTTCCACATATTCTGTATATACACCAAATATTTATGTTTCTCTATGGGTGTTGCCACACAGATTGATGATTGTTTAACCTCTGAGTCACAAGTAATGTGATGTGCACTTTTTATCTGTAGTTTCTCACTTAGATGCAGCTAAAACCAGTGATTTACTATTAAACAAGCTCACTCTCCCACATTGGCTTCAGATTGTGTCTCTCATTGTATTTGATCCCCTTTCCTTCATCAAATCAGCAGGGAAATACTTTTTTAATTTTAGCATGTTAGGATTGTTCTGTTGCTCAGTGGTTAGTTAGGTGGGAAATGATTTTGGGAGCTTTTAGCAGTACGACACTGTCAGAACTAATGCATGTTTTGTTTCACGTGTATCTCAGTTGCCTACAACATCATCCAACTGATGTAATGGTTGAGCGAGAAGCCATCAATCTGAAGTTTTACTGATGCTTACTCTCTCACTCTCTCTCTCTCTCTCTCTCTCTCTCTCTCTCTCTCTCTCTCTCTGTCTCTCTCTCTCTCTCTCTCTCTCTCTCTCTCTCTCTCTCTCTCTCTCTCTCTCTCTCTCTCTCTCTCTCTCTCTCTCTCTCTCTCTCTCTCTCTCTCTCTCTCTCTCTCTCTCTCTCTCTCTCTCTCTCTCTCTCTCTCTCTCTCTCTCTCTCTCTCTCTCTCAAGCTGGCCAAATTTGATCTCATTGTTTTGGCTGGATTTAGACATGAACAAATCAAACACTTGCCATTTTGAATGAAAAGAGCTGTAGAAACAGCTAAATATGATGTCAAATCTTTTTCAGCAAGGAAGATTTGCTGGATACAATAGTTTCGATTCTGGTGTTAATTTCATTTTAGTAAGACGATGGATGAAAATGATCAGTTACAGCAGATCCATTTCCAAGAACTGTAGTCCCACTTTACCAAAACCATCCCACCGTTCCTGATTATTATTTTAAAGCTTGCGTGTGTGTGTGTGTGTGTGTGTGTGTGTTCATTTGTAGTGCAGATCCATTACAGAGTGCTGCAAATGATATTTTCAATGGCCACCAAGTCATGAAAACTGCTGAGTCATCTGGCGTTGTTCAACACTGAAGTATGTCAACCAGTTTCCAGATGTGCACTGAATCAATCCCAGTTCCATCCTACTTACGGTGTGAGATTGGTGCTAACGCATCCCAAATAATAGAGAGCAGTAGCTATTTAAGATGACAAAATGATACTTTCTCAGCTGATTTGTGCAATTATGAATACTTTTATACACGGCCATCTGAAATACTTGATACTAATTGGTCAGCATTCGACAGTTCAATATTTCGGAATAATTACCTTCTTTGAATTTCAATTGAGGTTTTTTATTTATTTCTAAAATAAATAAATAAATAGTTTTAGTTAACAATAACAACACTGGTTCCGATTTGCTACACACGTTTAATTTTTTTATTATTATTCAGAATGAATTAAAACATTCTTAATTCAATTCTGATTGCCACACAACCCTGGTGGTGCTGTTGCATTTTGATTTCAACTTTTTGGTATTTTATCCAAAAGTAACTCATTCAACTGAACTGAGGTTTGTTCACCACTTTGGTGGTAAATAATACTATTACATATCATTAAAACTGATCAATTACGTTCAGTAGCTTCTCAAACATTAGTAGTTAGTTAGTTAGTAGAAGTCAGAGCCCTATGTCAGATTTCAGTTCAAACATGCTTGTTGTATACTTGTCCTGTGGTGAATATTTTACTTGATATTGTTATCAGGTCTCTGTGTGTTTTTGCATACTGAGTGAGTCATGGTGGACCCTTACTTTTCACACTGAATTTCACGGCTGTTTTCCGGGTGGCCCAGAACAAAACACATTTTCTGCTTGCAAATTTTCCCAGCAGTCTCCCTGATTCAGAGGCAAAAAGTCAGCCTTCTTTGCCAAGCCCCATTCTCTTGTCTTCCCCCACAAAATGTCACACACAGTGATTTGGGCCTCGCATCTCTTTTTATCACTCAAATAAGCACAATTAGCATTAAAAGAGGAAATGATATGACATGTTGGTTGATTCCTATTTTGATATCTAGTTTGGGTAACACGGATGGAGGACGTTCTCATGAACTCTGAAACTCTTTGTGACTGCTCTGACTCTTGGGTTTGAGCTCAAATCCCATTAGATTTCATGATGGCAGATTATTATAATGTATGATAATGATCGCAAAAAGCTCAAGACCACACAAGTGGCCAGCATATCTGCTTGAAGGTTTAGATGCATTGTAACCTCTGATCTTGAAAGTACAAGAGCAGAATCATCTCCAGTAAACAAGGAACTTGGAACTTGAGTTGTGAAATTGACCTAAACTGCATTTGTCAATGTTAGCAACTGCACTCATCAACAGAGGGGAGGGAAGTCATCCAAGGTTGACAAAATGTACAGTTCTTCAATCTGAGCACCAAACCAGCATCAACCAGCCTTGGCCAGCATTGAAATCCATTGCAGAAAAAACGGCTCCCTGAGAACCTGATCCATTTCTTTTTGTGAGACAATTACGGACTGGGATGTTTCCCAAATCTTGCGTCAAACACACTGGGAGCTGTGGAGAAGTGATGCTCATCTAGGACAGCTTTATGATGTTGTCTGCAGGGCCTCTTTTATGTCAGTGATTGGGAAGTCTCATATGGACGTCACATTTCTCCAGCTCGCGTCTTCAAACATCTGCTTCTCATCTCATTGTCATCTTACTCACGCAAACACAAGAGTCCAGTCCTTCTCCTTACCCCACTGATCTCCTATCCAGCTGAACGGTTTTTTCATCTCATTCCTCGTGATTCATAAGAAAGACATGCCATTAGCAGTGTTTGTTATAATCTAGTTTTTGACAGAAAAGTCCTTTTATGTTCATTCAATTTTATAAAATGGCATATTTTAGTTGATCAAAATAACATGCTGTGTTGTAATTTTCAGATTTAATGCAGATTTAAGTTGTATTATTAAGTTTATTTTGTGGATATACTCATTAATCACCTAGAGATGAAAATTCTGTCATCATGTATCCACCCAGATTTTGTTACAAAGCGTATTGCTGCTGCTTCCTCCAAATTACACACATTTTGAGAGAAAATGTAGCTTAAAAAATTATGCAGAGGCACCCTTAAAAGTATGTAATCTGTGGTCACTGAGTTGAACTGAGAATCAGAATGGTTTGATTTATGAACTAATCATGATTTCCAAGCTGGCAAGACAAGTCATACAGGTTTGGAATCACTTGAGGGTGAGAAAATCAAATCAAATTGCAATGACTTTTTGTCAGTAATTATTGTCATTAGTCATTTCATTGATACGATTAAGTCTGTACATTACTCCAGTTTCTCCCTCTAGCTTTCTTTCTCTTGTCTCTCTCATTTACTCTCTGACTCAATCTGAGACTCACTGCACTTCTGCAAAACGCTCCACATGGCAGGCTTCGGAGTTTAGACACGGTTGTGTGATGCCAAAAAGTCAGGGGTCAGGGCGGAGGTCGTAAGTCCCCAGGTTACAGGGGGATATGGTGGATGAAAGACAGACAGTGCTTTACTGTCGTCTCCACGGCTGTCATATATCTATGTGCAAAAAGAACGCTCTCTCGCTCTTCATCTCTCCCTCTGTTTTTCAGCAGAGGAGCAAGTGGTGTCCATATGTTCATCGGTAGCTCTGTGTTTGGAAATTGAAAAAAATGTGCTAACTTAATAGTGTATTTATTTAGGTTCTGAATCACCGTTCCCATTGAGATCCTACTTTACCAATGATATCTTCTGTTTCTGATGTTCTCAACAGTCTGATGTCACTTCCAGCTTTAATACTATGGAGAGTTGTGCAATGATGCATGACTTCACTGCCTGGGGGAACATGCAGTACGTGTGCTTTGCCCTGCAGACATCTGCAGTTACACATTCTTGTGGACATATGGCTCTAGGACACACGCCACTTCCAGATGTGAAAACTTCGCTTTTAACTGTGTTGTTTAGGGAAAACTGCGACAATGTTTTCTTTTATACAAGCTCTCTAGTCATTTCCGGACCATTTTGGTACTTATAATGAATGCAGTCACTCTCATCAAGTCTATTGAGCAATAAAGCTTTAAACATTCAAACTTTCGGTGTAAACAGTAAATCGAGCCTAGGTCCTGCCAAAACTGAAGTGTATTGCTGAAGAAATATGTGTAGATTAAGGTTCCTTTCCATAATGTTCATTCCATGGGGCCCTTTCATGGTTCAGCCCCTGTAAATAGTTATCCAGGGTCTCTTTGAATAGAATGTTCTGATACCATACCCTGGTTTTTAGGTGGCGTCCCATCCATGGACAAGGCCCCACAGTCACATCATATGCATGAAACTCATTCAACCCTACTATGGCCCTTGAGTTGGAGCCAATGGGGCAGGTATTAACATCCAGGACTGTCCTAAGAAGAGTGATTTAGTGTGAAGGTTGAGGAGATGGGCCACAGAGAGACTGAGCATGAGGGTGGTGTGCATCACGTGAGTTTGAAGGGTGGATTGAAAAGGTTAAGGTTAGGGTTGAATGTTAGAAGTTCTGTATTGTAAAGGTGTCATGGCAGAGAAGAAAGATAAGTTTGTTAGAAAGATCTGAGCCTCCTTCCCGATCTCAGAGGTGCTAAGCAAGGTTTGGCTTGGTTAGTTCTTGGATGAGGGATGGCATGGTGGCTCAGTGGGTAGCACTGATGGCTCACAGCAAGATTGTTCCGGTTCCTGATCCGCAGTTGAAGTTCCCACACAATCCAAAGACAGTTTTTCTTTAGTTACAAACCCAAACTCGACCCGAGCCCAGAGCTATTCAGGAAACATTAACCCGAACTCGACCCAAACCTGAGTCTATTCATGAAACATTAACCCAAACCCGACTTGAAAACAATTCGTTTTTCAGATGTCAGGCTTGGGTTGGGTAGCACTAGCAGACCTCTAGTGTGTCATCCCTGTGGAGGACTGACCATCTATCCAGAGTGTTTCCCTGCCTATGTCCCGAGACTCTGGGATCGACTCCAGCTTTCATGTGATTCTGTTCATGTGAATGGTTGCATGGATCTGAGCCTGGCCTACCCTTACAAAAAGGTGAGCCCTAAAATGCATTTGCTAAATTTTGGGCACTTTAGTCAAATTTGTCTTTACTTTCTAATGCAAGTAAAGGAGAGGGGGTGTCATGTTCATTAATGCCAGAGAAAAGTATTGACATTGTATTGTAGGTCGCCTCAAATCCAACAATGGCAGTTTTTCATCACGTGCAGCACATTTTCTTCCAGTGTACGAATTCAGACACAGCTTTTGCCTTATTTTGGAACGAGATCTATTGATTTATAACTTGAAACATACTTTTTGTTACGGTAAGTAGGGTACAACGACTTAGGTGAAAAAGGCGCATTTTACTTTATTGTATTTTAAACTACTAGATGGCACAATAATTCTGCTCAGCACTTTTCTTAACAACCGCTTTGGATGATGCACATGGAAATATAACTGATCCTTGACGTGATCGCGGACAGCAAGATGTCGATTCTGTGCTAATTTGATCTAATGTTTAATGTTTTTTTTATAAAAAATAAATTTTAAAACATTTAAAACAGCAAATGAGAATCGATACAACTATTGTCTATATTTTAAGACTAAGGTATTCTTAATGATTTTAAGTTTTGTTCAAGGTAAATAGCTAAAGCAACTAGCTGACTTTTCTATTTTTTGACATGACATAATCAGATGGAAAATATATATAAATATACTGTATATATATACATATATATATATATATATAAATTAACCAAAAGAGAAGCAAAGTATATGCGCGTTGTGCACACGCTACATTATGGCCAAGCATGCGCCCTTAAAACAGCATCTGAATAACGCGCCACTGACTTTAGACTAGGTTTTTCCTGGTCTGTGGCGGAATTGTTTTCTGAAACTGCAAAATAGCATCAGGGAACGTTTGCGCCAGAACAAGCCTCCTCTTTTCGCTGAACCGCCCCCGGGAGCGCAAGTTCATTCCCTAATTTACCGACGTGCGTCTGTGGAGGGAAAAGTCTACTGTGTGTCGGGTGCAAAATAGGAATGATACAAGCATTAGTATACAAAGTCATTTGCGCTGGGTGCAAGATAGGGCCCTTTGTGTCTTTTGCCCCATGCTGGTGAGCCTTTTACCCCGTGTTCGGGGTAAAATGCCCACCTTGCCACCTCATACATTTATACGATTTTTAAACAAACAAACAAACAAACAAACCACTTTTATGATTTATTTTCTCAGAAAATCTGCTCCATTAAATAAATAATATATATATGTTCTGCAATCATATACTATGGGAGTAGTGAAAAGCATAAATAAATTACACTTGATATTTTATTATATATGTTGTGCATTTTAAGTGTGACATCTCAATGAACCTACAGTATAGAACAGTATAGTGACAAAATATAACACGAAAACATGCCCAGAAATATCATGGTAATACCATGGGAAATCTTATTTTTCTGTAAGTGTGACATAAACGTTGAAGGTTCTTGATAGTTGATGTTTCTATATAGCATGTGTGATTATGTTCAGTTCCTGCTGGTAATGGATATTAGCAAGTTCCTATGTGAGTGTGTGACAGTATGGGTTGTAGTTTCACTTTCTTGAGTGCTTCTTTAGACATGTTTCCAAAACCTTGTCATTTGAATTTAGTCCAGGTGTTCAACTACACTCTTGCATTGAGGGATGTTTTTCCACATTAAGTCTGTCTCACTGGACATCTCTACCTCCCACTGGGGCTAAAGTGGGGTCATTTTCTCATTCAGCCTGCCTGAAAGACCCATCACTACCTCAAGTAGAGCTAAAGATAGCCAACTTTACTCCTGGAATCAGAAGTGTGTATGTGTGTGTGCATATAATGTGTGTCTTCCTGTTTGTGTATGTAAGGAAGAATAAATTACTTAGGCAGAATGAGAGACATTCAGGCTTTGATTTCCATCTGTGCTTGTTGGTCAGAAACTCAAATGTCTGGTAGTGAGGTCTTATTTTGCTCTCTGATAACGTTACCCCAGGACAATACATTAACTTTATCTACAGCAAGAAAAATAAAAAAAAAGGCAAATTTAGCTACATGAATGTGCATGTACAGTGGGGTCCAAAAGTTTTTCTAATTAAAAAGTCATTTCAAATGACTGTCAGCATAAAGATTGAGCAAACAGTTTATTTTCTGAACAAATCCGACCAGTTTTTAAATCTCTTAAAGGAACACTTCACCCATTTGCATTAGACTTTGTATCTTTAGAAACCCAGTCACATTTTCGAATGGTCATGGTTTATTCCCTTATTTTCCCCTGAGATGGGAGAAATAAGGATTTAAGTGTTCCACTTCCTGCTTTTTATGACGCAAAAATCGTCAATTTGTGTCATAAAAAGCAGGAAGTCAAATTTCTTTGAATAAGGGTAAGACTACAAACACTAGCTCATCATTTATCCAGTAGAAGGCGCTGTTCCGCATGTTTTCAACCCGCCCATAGAGGGATCTCACTCACAGAATGTACATATAGTGTCAGCCATTCTTTATTTGGAAGGTAAGCTAACAGTTTCTTATTCTGTGGAGAAAGCTGAGTAGTAGCGGTGACCATCCTCTTTTTCCCGGACATGTCCGGCCGTCGAGATCGTCCAAAATGTCCAGGATTCGGCTTTTGCTTTCTGCAGTCGCATTCATAGTTTACATGCACACCTTTTGTTTCAATCTAACTGAATTCATTCCGATTGGTGAATCTGAATGTAGTGTTTACATGAACGCTAAACAAGTGATCGTTTGATGTGCGTTTTAACATTGCTAGGAAAATTCCCGCTCCTCCGTGAGCGATACGAGACCGGTGCGTCTCACAGGCGCCGGCGCCACTCATCAGTAATCACGCCACCGGGCTCGCATCGTTCTCCGCGGCCGTCAGTCTCGTTCCTGCTCGTCACAGTAAACATGAGGAATGGCGACTGAAGAACGCAAAATCCGAATCCTGGACATTTTGGTCGACATCAAAATACTGGGCAGACTCACGGAGACTCACTAGTAGCATAGCCTTGTTGTTTACTGCGATCTCTTACCGGTAGGCGTGGCCTCCTAGGGCAGCGAAGCAAGTGCATTCTGGGAGTTGTTGTCTTTCATCCCCATAAGCCAAAAATACATTTTCTGGCTTTTCTCAGTCTAGAAGGCTCCAAATTCAAAAATAATTTCACATTTCTTCTACATAAATGACCCATTTTAACCATATAGCGGTCCGACGGGTCGTCATCGGTACGTCACGCATTATTGCGCAATATCTTCGCGATATACAAAAACGAACAAATTAAAAGCTAAACATGTCTTATATATTTGGAAAGCTTAGACTCTTGTGATTCGAACGATGTAAACCATTTTAATATACACTAAACACAGCAGGTACAATCGGTGTTTTTGTCAGACCACCTACAGCAAAATAAAAAAATTAAAAATGGAAAAAACTCACATATGAAGCATCCTGTTAGTCCACTGAGCCATTACATTCCACCAAAATGGTTTAGTTGCGTTGTAAAGGGTCCATACAATCCAATTCGGCGAAGTATTTAGTCCAAAACACATTTGTATATCAATAAACATCCACGTAATGTATAGTAGCATTTCGAGTTTAGCACACAGAGCTAACACCACTTCGACAAATTCTTTGCTGAAGCTGCCTTGAACATGTTATTATTACAGATATTTTTATGTCAAAATGGCCGCTGACCTCTGCACTTTAGATTGACAGGTCATTTGAGCCAATCCGTGAATTATAGAGGTGTCATGAGGTGTCAATGGGCAAGCAGTGCCAATGATAGAGAACGTTGCCTCCCCCTCTTTGATTGACAGTAAATCTATCCAGTCCCATGGATCCATAAAAATGACTGTATTTTCTGATAGCCAATGAATTTCTCTAAAAAATGACATGACGCTTTACTGGGACGGTTCAATCTGTCACGCGAGAAGTTCATGCGCAAAGTAACACAGTGACTCGTGCGCCCGTGCGCAAAAAAGACCATTGGAGTGAGAAAGCGTTTTTGGAGTGATAGTAACAGGTAACTGGTGAAAATGGCAAAGAAAACCACCAAAACACACTTCTTACTAGAAGAAGTGATAGAACAATGTACAAGGCGTGACAGTGATTAGTCGGAGGATGATGTCTCTGATGAAGAGAGCGATGGAGGATCCATTGACTCGGTGGCAGAGGAGATGTTTTTGGGTGGTGGACACGTCACTCTCGACAAGTAAGTGTTTTTATTATATTATACAGCATATTTTACTGCATATACTGAGGTAACGTTATGTGTTTGTTTTGAAGTGTACTTGCCAGCTTGTGTCGTGTGTGTGTGTGTGTGTGTGTTCGTGTTCATGCGCGCTCATGCACCGTGTAACGTTATGCGTGTGTTCATGTACAGGTGTGTGTGTGTGTGTGTGTGTGTGAGAGAGAGAGAGGGGGTGTGTTCTGTCGTGTGCGCTCGTGCAGGATTATCTTTTTATGTGACCTCAAGCACAGGTGTGTGTGTGTGTGTGTGTGTGTGTGTGTGTGTGTGTGTGTGTGTGTGTGCGCGCGCTCATGAACTGGTTTATAAGCATGGTTGTGTACATGTTTCTGTTTATATGCATGTGAATACGGAAACAGTGTAAATGTCTTGTAAATTACTTATTTATTAGGGCCCAAGCCTTGAAAAGGCGAAGGCCCTATTGTTTTCCTTCGGATTATTAGGGCCCAAGCCTTGAAAAGGCGAAGGCCCTATTGTTTTCCTTCGGATTATTATTATTATTAGGGCCCAAGCCTTGAAAAGGCGAAGGCCCTATTGTTTTCCTTCGGATTATTCTTCTTTATTATTTATTATTTATTATTATTTATTATTATTATATTACTACCTTTTGGGCACTTTTGGGGGCCTTAACGTGCTCAAAAACTCTTGAAACTTTGCACAAATGTCAGAACCCGCGGCCATTAGAGCCGGACTGAAGCTGGGACCCGGGCGTGGCAGGGGGGCTCGACAGCGCCCCCTGGAACGCGGTCCGAAAACTTGGTCCATAAATCAAACACGCTTGCGTGTAATAATATGAAACTCGGTACACTTATAGATCTCATCGGTTCATATATCCTTCGTGCTCTGACTTTTTACCCCAGCCCAACAGGAAGTCGGCTATTTGGCGTAGTTTAAAAAACACATGCAATGGAATTTAAAATACTCCTCCTAGACGATTCAACCAATCACCACGAAACTCGGTGTGCATGAAGTCAAGACATGGAGGATGATAAATTGCGAGAGGATTTTTGATATCTCGAACGGTTTGGCCGTGGCGAGGAAACAAATTTATGGCGAATATTGGAAACAGGAAGTGTGTTATAACATCCTCATACATTAATTGATCTTGATGAAACTTCAGCAGTGTGTTCGCTGTAAGAGGCCGATCACATGGATGTGACTATTGTGAGTCAAAGTTATAGCGCCACCAACTGGCAGCAGGAAGTGTGTCACTTTCAAAATGCTTTGAATTCACCCTCTTATTTTTACCCGATTTGCTTCAAACTTTATGTGTATAATGTAAACACACGGCAGATGTAGACCTGTGAAAGAATTATTGATATCTTAAATACTGTTGCCATGGCAACGCTTTAAACTGTTATATTCTTTTTGGGTGCATTTGAGGCTCTTAACATGCTTCAAATTGCATGAAACTCAACATGCATATCAGATTTATTAGGTACTAGGTATGTGTGAAGTTTCAGAAACGGGCGCGGTGGAGGGGCTCAGTAGCGCCACCTTTAGTCAAAAATGGGGTATTAGTTTTACCTACAGTAACAAAAATCGGTATCTATATTTATCTCCCCGAGCCGGACAACTTTCTAATTTACAGTCATTAGCTCCGACCAACAGGAAGTCAGATATTTTGGTTTGAATGTGATTTGATGGGAATTTTGCCAGTCTCTCTCAGTGTCTGTGTGTGTGAGAGAGGAGGGGGGCTTTATTTTAACCCTTTCTCTGCTGTGTGGGACTTCTCGGGCACTTTTGGGGCCCTTAACGTGCTCGAAAACTCTTGAAACTTTGCACACAGGTCAGAACCTGCGGCCATCAGGGCTGGGCTGAAGCTGGTACCCGGGCGTGGCAGGGGAGCTCAACAGCGCCCCCTTGAACGTGGTCCGAAAAACTTGGTCCATATATCAAACACGTTTGCATGTAATAATATGAAACTCGGTACACATATAGATTTAATCGGGCCGAACAACTTTCGTGCTCTAAGTTTTACGCCAGTCCAACAGGAAGTCGGCTATTATGGGCTGTATGAAAATGCATGCCCCTGGAATTTGATATACTCGTCCAAGAAAAATTATCCTATCGCCACCAAACTCGGTCAGCATGAAGTCAAGACATTGAGGACGGTAAATTGCGGACGGATTTTTGATATCTCGAACGGTTTGGCCGTGGCGAGGAAACGAAGTTATGGCGAGAAAAGAAAAACACATTGTGTTATAACGTCTTCATACATTTATTGATCTTGATGAAACTTCAGCAGTGTGTTCGCTGTAAGAGGCCGATCACATGGATGTGACTATTGTGAGTCAAAGTTATAGCGCCACCAACTGGCAGCAGGAAGTGTGTCACTTTCAAAATGCTTTGAAATCACCCTCTTATTTTTACCCGATTTGCTTCAAACTTCATCTGTATAATGTAAACACACGGCAGATGTAGACCTGTGAAAGGATTATTGATATCTTAAATACTGTTGCCATGGCAACGCATCAAACTTTAATATTCTTTTTGGGTGCATTTGAGGCTCTTAACATGCTTCAAATTGCATGAAACTCAACATGCATATCAGATTTATTAGGTACTAGGCATGTGTGAAGTTTCAGAAACGGGCGCGGTGGAGGGGCTCAGTAGCGCCACCTTTAGTCAAAAATGGGGTATTAGTTTTACCTACAGTAACAAAAATCGGTATTTATATTTATCTCCCCGAGCCGGACAACTTTCTAATTTACAGTCATTAGCTCCGACCAACAGGAAGTCAGATATTTTGGTTTGAATGTGATTTGATGGGAATTTTGCCAGTCTCTCTCAGTGTCTGTGTGTGTGAGAGAGGAGGGGGGCTTTATTTTAACCCTTTCTCTGCTGTGTGGGACTTCTCGGGCACTTTTGGGGCCCTTAACGTGCTCGAAAACTCTTGAAACTTTGCACACAGGTCAGAACCTGCGGCCATTAGAGCCGGACTGAAGCTGGTACCCGGGCGTGGCAGGGGAGCTCAACAGCGCCCCCTTGAACGTGGTCCGAAAAACTTGGTCCATATATCAAACACGTTTGCATGTAATAATATGAAACTCGGTACACATTTAGATATCATCGGGCCGAACAACTTTCGTGCTCTAAGTTTTACGCCAGTCCAACAGGAAGTCGGCTATTATGGGTTGTATGAAAACGCATGCCCCTGGAATTTGATATACTCCTCCAAGAAAAATTATCCTATTGCCACCAAACTCAGTCAGCATGAAGTAAAGACATTGAGGACGCTAAATTGCGGACGGATTTTTGATATCTCGAACGGTTTGGCCGTGGCGAGGAAACAAAGTTATGGCGAGAAAAGAAAAACACAATGTGTTATAACGTCTTCATACATTTATTGATCTTGATGAAACTTCAGCAGTGTTTTTGTTGTAAGAGGGCGATCACATGGATGTGACTATTGTGAGTCAAAGTTATAGCGCCACCAACTGGCAGCAGGAAGTGTGTTACTTTCAAGATACTTTTGACTAAAGTGGGGGGGTTATTTTTACCTACAGTCACAAAACTCGGTCTGTATATTGTGCTTATCGATCCGGACATCTTTCTCATTTACAGTCATTAGCTCCGACCAACAGGAAGTCAGATATTTTGGTTTGAATGTGGTTTTGTCTCTCTCTGACAGAGTTCCCCCTGCCATTCTCTCTCTGTGTGTGTGTGTGTGTGTGTTAGTCCAGTGAGATACTGGAGGAGGAGGGGGAGGGGGGGGGGGAGGAGGAGGGAGGGCACACACACAGACAGCCCCCCCCCCCCCCCCTTTTCTGTGTGTGTTTGTAGGGGAGCAGAAAGACTCACACTGATACAAGCTCTAAAGCAGACTTCTTCTCGACAGTCAAAGCGGGGTTACGTTATTGCCCGTCGTGCACAGGAACCCGAAAGGCAACGGGGTGGCGGCTTTTTATATATATATATATATATATATATATATATATATATATATATATATAAATATAGCTGCAAGCAGCGATGGAGGGCCCAAGCCGGTGGCAGCGCCAGCCCGGTGCCTTTAGTGTAACTAAAGGCACCAGGGTGGCGGTGCCACCGGCTTGGGCCCGTAATCGCTGCTTGCAGCTATATTTATATATATATATATATATATATATATATATATATATTTATTATTATTTTTCTTACGACTATTTGGGCACTTTTGGGTCTCTTAACGTGCTCAAAAACTCTTGAAACTTTGCACAAATGTCAGAACCCGCGGCCATTAGAGCTGGACTGAAGCTGGTACCCAGCCGTGGCAGGGGGGCTCGACAGCGCCCCCTGGAACGCGGTCCGAAAACTTGGTCCATAAATCAAACACGCTTGCGTGTAATAATATGAAACTCGGTACACTTATAGATCTCATCGGTTCATATATCCTTCGTGCTCTGACTTTTTACCCCAGCCCAACAGGAAGTCGGCTATTTGGCGTAGTTTAAAAAACACATGCAATGGAATTTAAAATACTCCTCCTAGACGATTCAAACAATCACCACGAAACTCGGTGTGCATGAAGTCAAGACATTGAGGATGAAAAATTGCCAGGGGATTTTTGATATCTCGAACGGTTTGGCCGTGGCGAGGAAACGAATTTATGGCGAATATTGGAAACAGGAAGTGTGTTATAACATCCTCATACATTAATTGATCTTGATGAAACTTCCGCAGTGTGTTCGCTGTAAGAGGCCGATCACATGGATGTGACTATTGTGAGTCAAAGTTATAGCGCCACCAACTGGCAGCAGGAAGTGTGTCACTTTCAAAATGCTTTGAATTCACCCTCTTATTTTTACCCGATTTGCTTCAAACTTCATCTGTATAATGTAAACACACGACAGATGTAGACCTGTGAAAGGATTATTGATATCTTTAATACTGTCGCCATGGCAACGCTTTAAACTTTTATATTCTTTTTGGATGCATTTGAGGCTCTTAACATGCTTCAAATTGCATGAAACTCAACATGCATATCACATTTATTGCCTAGTACACTTGTGCGAAGTTTCAGAAACGGGCGTGGTAAGGGGCTCAGTAGCGCCACCTTTAGTCAAAAATGGGGTATTAGTTTTACCTACAGTAACCAAACTCGGTACGTATATTCTTCTCTTCGATCCGGACAACTTTCTAATTTACAGTCATTAGCTCCGACCAACAGGAAGTCAGATATTTTGGTTTGAATGTGTACTTTTCGGAGCATTTTCCCTCTGCCCCTCTGCGTCTCTGTGTGTGTGTGTGAGAGGAGGGGGGCTAGTTTAGTTTAACCCTTTCTCTGCTGTGTGCAAAATCTCTGGCACTTTTGAGGGCCTTAAAATGCTCGAAAACTCTTGAAATTTTGCACACAGGTCAGAACCCGCGGCCATCAGGGCCAGGCTGAAGCTGGTACCCGGGCGTGGTAGGGGGGCTCGACAGCGCCCCCTGGAATGGGATTCGAACACTTGTCCGTATATCAAAAACGCTTGCATGTAATAATATGAAACTCGGTACACATATAGATTTAATCGGGCCGAACAACTTTCGTGCTCTAAGTTTTACGCCAGTCCAACAGGAAGTCGGCTATTATGGGCTGTATGAAAATGCATGCCCCTGGAATTTGATATACTCCTCCAAGAAAAATTATCCTATCGCCACCAAACTCGGTCAGCATGAAGTCAAGACATTGAGGACGCTAAATTGCGGACGGATTTTTGATATCTCGAACGGTTTGGCCGTGGCGAGGAAACGAAGTTATGGCGATAAAAGAAAAACACAATGTGTTATAACGTCTTCATACATTTATTGATCTTGATGAAACTTCAGCAGTGTGTTTGTTGTAAGAGGGCGATCACATGGATGTGACTATTGTGAGTCAAAGTTATAGCGCCACCAACTGGCAGCAGGAAGTGTGTTACTTTCAAGATACTTTTGACTAAAGTGGGTGGGTTATTTTTACCTACAGTCACAAAACTCGGTCTCTATATTGTGCTTATCGATCCGGACAACTTTCTCATTTACAGTCATAAGCTCCGACCAACAGGAAGTCAGATATTTTGGTTTGAATGTGGTTTTGTCTCTCTCTGACAGAGTTCCCCCTGCCATTCTCTGTGTGTGTGTGTGTGTGTGTGTGTGTGTGTGTGTGTGTGGGGAGGGAGGGAGGGAGGGCACACACACAGACAGCCCCCCCCCCCTTTCTGTGTGTGTTTGGAGGGGAGCAGAAAGACTCACACTGATGCAAGCTCTAAAGCAGACTTCTTCTCGACAGTCAAAGCGGGGTTACGTTATTGCCCGTCGTGCACAGGAACCCGAAAGGCAACGGGGTGGCGGCTTTATATATATATATATATATATATATATATATATATATATATATATATATATATATATATATTTCTTCATTATTATTATATTACTACCTTTTGGGCACTTTTGGGTATCTTAACGTGCTCAAAAACTCTTGAAACTTTGCACAAATGTCAGAAGCCGCGGCCATTAGAGCCGGACTGAAGCTGGTACCCGGGCGTGGCAGGGGGGCTCGACAGCGCCCCCTGGAACGCGGTCCGAAAACTTGGTCCATAAATCAAACACGCTTGCGTGTAATAATATGAAACTCGGTACACTTATAGATCTCATCGGTTCATATATCCTTCGTGCTCTGACTTTTTACCCCAGCCCAACAGGAAGTCGGCTATTTGGCGTAGTTTAAAAAACACATGCAATGGAATTTAAAATACTCCTCCTAGACGATTCAACCAATCACCACGAAACTCGGTGTGCATGAAGTCAAGACATGGAGGATGATAAATTGCGAGGGGATTTTTGATATCTCGAACGGTTTGGCCGTGGCGAGGAAACGAATTTATGGCGAATATTGGAAACAGGAAGTGTGTTATAACATCCTCATACATTAATTGATCTTGATGAAACTTCAGCAGTGTGTTCGTTGTAAGAGGCCGATCGCATGGATGTGACTATTGTGAGTCAAAGTTATAGCGCCACCAACTGGCAGCAGGAAGTGTGTCACTTTCAAAATGCTTTGAATTCACCCTCTTATTTTTACCCGATTTGCTTCAAACTTTATGTGTATAATGTAAACACACGGCAGATGTAGACCTGTGAAAGAATTATTGATATCTTAAATACTGTTGCCATGGCAACGCTTTAAACTTTTATATTCTTTTTGGGTGCATTTGAGGCTCTTAACATGCTTCAAATTGCATGAAACTCAACATGCATATCAGATTTATTAGGTACTAGGCATGTGTGAAGTTTCAGAAACGGGCGTGGTAAGGGGCTCAGTAGTGCCACCTTTAGTCAAAAATGGGGTATTAGTTTTACCTACAGTAACAAAAATCGGTATTTATATTTATCTCCCCGAGCCGGACAACTTTCTAATTTACAGTCATTAGCTCCGACCAACAGGAAGTCAGATATTTTGGTTTGAATGTGATTTGATGGGAATTTTGCCAGTCTCTCTCAGTGTCTGTGTGTGTGAGAGAGGAGGGGGGCTTTATTTTAACCCTTTCTCTGCTGTGTGGGACTTCTCTGGCACATTTGGGGCCCTTAACGTGCTCGAAAACTCTTGAAACTTTGCACACAGGTCAGAACCTGCGGCCATCAGGGCTGGGCTGAAGCTGGTACCCGGGCGTGGCAGGGGAGCTCAACAGCGCCCCCTTGAACGTGGTCCGAAAAACTTGGTCCATATATCAAACACGTTTGCATGTAATAATATGAAACTCGGTACACATATAGATTTAATCGGGCCGAACAACTTTCGTGCTCTAAGTTTTACGCCAGTCCAACAGGAAGTCGGCTATCATGGGCTGTATGAAAATGCATGCCCCTGGAATTTGATATACTCCTCCAAGAAAAATTATCCTATCGCCACCAAACTCGGTCAGCATGAAGTCAAGACATTGAGGACGCTAAATTGCAGACGGATTTTTGATATCTCGAACGGTTTGGCTGTGGCGAGGAAACGAAGTTATGGCGAGAAAAGAAAAACACAATGTGTTATAACGTCTTCATACATTTATTGATCTTGATGAAACTTCAGCAGTGTGTTTGTTGTAAGAGGGCGATCACATGGATGTGACTATTGTGAGTCAAAGTTATAGCGCCACCAACTGGCAGCAGGAAGTGTGTTACTTTCAAGATACTTTTGACTAAAGTGGGTGGGTTATTTTTACCTACAGTCACAAAACTCGGTCTCTATATTGTGCTTATCGATCCGGACAACTTTCTCATTTACAGTCATAAGCTCCGACCAACAGGAAGTCAGATATTTTGGTTTGAATTTGGTTTTGTCTCTCTCTGACAGAGTTCCCCCTGCCATTCTCTGTGTGTGTGTGTGTGTGTGTGTGTGTGTGTGTGTGTGGGTGTGGGTGTGGGGGGGGGGGGAGGGAGGGAGGGCACACACACAGACAGCCCCCCCCTTTTCTGTGTGTGTTTGAAGGGGAGCAGAAAGACTCACACTGATGCAAGCTCTAAAGCAGACTTCTTCTCGACAGTCAAAGCGGGGTTACGTTATTGCCCGTCGTGCACAGGAACCCGAAAGGCAACGGGGTGGCGGCTTTTTATATATATATATATATATATATATATATATATATATATATATATATATATATATATATATATATATATATAAATAAATAAATATAGCTGCAAGCAGCGATGGAGGGCCCAAGCCGGTGGCAGCGCCAGCCCGGTGCCTTTAGTGTAACTAATTTATGATTAAAAAAGGATGCATTAAGTGTGTTATAACTTAGGTATAGTTTTACCTACAGTTACAAAACTCAGCGTGTATATTGATCTTATCAAGCCGAACAACTTTCTAATTTACAGTCATTAGCTCCGACCAACAGAAAGTCAGATATTGTGGTTTGAAAGTGAATTGTGTCTCTCTCTGTCTCTCTCTGGCATTCTGTGTGTGTGTGTCTGTCTGTGTGGGGTGGGGAGGGGGGATCTGTGTATGTGTGTGTGTGTGTGAGTGTGTGTGAGGAGGGGGGCTAGTTTAGTTTAACCCTTTCTCTGCTGTGTGCAAAATCTAGGGCACTTTTGGGGGCCTTAACGTGCTCAAAAACTCTTGAAACTTTGCACAAATGTCAGAACCCGCGGCCATCAGGGCCGGACTGAAGCTGGTACCCGGGCGTGGCAGGGGGGCTCGGCAGCGCCCCCTGGAATGGGATTCAAAAACATGTCCATATATCAAACACGCTTGCATGTAATAATATGAAACTCGGTACACATATAGATCTCATCGGGCCGAACAACTTTCGTGCTCTAAGTTTTACGCCAGTCCAACAGGAAGTCGGCTATTATGGATACCTTAAAAACGCATGTTCTGGCATTTGAAACACTTCTCCTAGAGAATTAATCCGATGACCACGAAACTCGGTCAGCATGAAGTCAAGACATGGAGGATGATAAATTGCGAGGGGATTTTTGATATCTCGAACGGTTTGGCCGTGGCGAGGAAATGAATTTATGGCGAATATTGGAAACAGGAAGTGTGTTGTAACTTCTGCATACATTAACTGATCTTGATGAAACTTCAGCAGTGTGTTTGCTGTAAGAGGCCGATCACATGGATGTGACTATTGTGAGTCAAAGTTATAGCGCCACCAACTGGCAGCAGGAAGTGTGTCACTTTCAAAATGCTTTGAAATCACCCTCTTATTTTTACCGATTTGCTTCAAACTTCATCTGTATAATGTAAACACACGGCAGATGTAGACCTGTGAAAGGATTATTGATATCTTAAATACTGTTGCCATGGCAACGCATCAAACTTTAATATTCTTTTTTAAAGTTTTTTAGACTCTTAACATGCTTGAAATTGCATGAAACTCGACAGACACTTTACATTTATTGCCTAGTACACTTGTGCAAAGTTTCAGAAACGGGCGTGGTAAGGGGCTCAGTAGCGCCACCTTTAGTCAAAAATGGGGTATTAGTTTTACCTACAGTAACAAAAATCGGTATTTATATTTATCTCCCCTAGCCGGACAACTTTCTAATTTACTGTCATTAGCTCCGACCAACAGGAAGTCAGATATTTTGGTTTGAATGTGATTTGATGGGAATTTTGCCAGTCTCTCTCAGTGTCTCTGTGTGTGAGAGAGGAGGGGGGCTTTATTTTAACCCTTTCTCTGCTGTGTGGGACTTCTCTGGCACTTTTGGGGCCCTTGACGTGCTCAAAAACTCTTGAAACTTTGCACACAGGTCAGAACCCACGGCCATCAGGGCCGGGTTGAAGCTGGTACCTGGGCGTGGCATGGGGGCTCGACAGCGCCCCCTGGAATGGGATTCGAACACTTGTCCATATATCAAACACGCTTGCATGAATAAGTATGAAACTCGGTACACATTTAGATATCATCGGGCCGAACAACTTTCGTGCTCTAAGTTTTACGCCAGTCCAACAGGAAGTCGGCTATTATGGGTTGTATGAAAACGCATGCCCCTGGAATTTGATATACTCCTCCAAGAAAAATTATCCTATCGCCACCAAACTCGGTCAGCATGAAGTAAAGACATTGAGGACGCTAAATTACGGACGGATTTTTGATATCTCGAACGGTTTGGCTGTGGCGAGGAAACGAAGTCATGGCAAGAAAAGAAAAACACAATGTGTTATAACGTCTTCATACATTTATTGATCTTGATGAAACTTCAGCAGTGTGTTTGTTGTAAGAGGGCGATCACATGGATGTGACTATTGTGAGTCAAAGTTATAGCGCCACCAACTGGCAGCAGGAAGTGTGTTACTTTCAAGATACTTTTGACTAAAGTGGTGGGGTTATTTTTACCTACAGTCATAGAACTCGGTCTGTATATTGTGCTTATCGATCCGGACAACTTTCTCATTTACAGTCATTAGCTCCTACCAACAGGAAGTCAGATATTTTGGTTTGAATGTGGTTTTGTCTCTCTCTGACAGAGTTCCCCCTGCCATTTTCTCTGTGTGTGTGTGTGTGTGTGTGTGTGTGTGTGTGTGTGTGTGTGTGTGTGTGTGTGTGTGTGTGTGTGTGTGTGTGTGTGTGTGTGTGTGTGGGGAGGGAGGGAGGGCACACACACAGACAGCCCCCCCTTTTCTGTGTGTGTTTGGAGGGGAGCAGAAAGACTCACACTGATACAAGCTCTAAAGCAGACTTCTTCTCGACAGTCAAAGCGGGGTTACGTTATTGCCCGTCGTGCACAGGAACCCGAAAGGCAACGGGGTGGCGGCTTTTTATATATATATATATATATATATATATATATATATATATATATATATAAATAAATATAGCTGCAAGCAGCGATGGAGGGCCCAAGCCGGTGGCAGCGCCAGCCCGGTGCCTTTAGTGTAACTAAAGGCACCAGGGTGGCGGTGCCACCGGCTTGGGCCCGTAATCGCTGCTTGCAGCTATATTTTGTTTTTGTTTTATATCACAGACCATCATCTGAAAATGAATCCGATGAAGTTTGGGAGCCAGTCATTGAACAGGGACATGACAGTATCTCATCAGGAGAGGAGATCCCCATCCTTCACCTTCCCAGAGAGGTTCAGCCAGCAAAACAACAAAAGGCAGAGCACGGGGGAGGGGGAGAGGCAGAGGACGGGGTAGGGGGAGAACTGGCACCAGCAGTCAAGCTTTTTTTTCCCTGATAAATATAATATGTAAATAGTTGTGTGCATATATACATAAATATTTATATATATATATTTATTTATATATATATAGTGGGAGTTTTTGAATATTAAAGTGTTTTAGTTCAATATAACTTGTTTTGTCTCTTTATTTGTAGAAAGTTTGGTTTCAAGAATTGGAAAAAAACAACACTATGTGTTTATGCTTCAGTTACTATGTGTTACCAATTATTGACAGTGAATATGGATCAGGAATATAATAGCTCTAAGTGTAACCTTTCATTAGAGGCCAAAATTATGACTGTAGAGTAAAGCATTCATGAATAACAGCATGTTATGGGTCTATGGCTAAAAAAGGGTCATTTGGAGTCTCCAAGTGGCTTTTTTTGGTGAGCGCCTAGATATAACCTTAGATAAACATGTGTAAAACACTCATTTTCAAAGGTATTGTTATAAAATTTGAAATTGGGTTTGGTAAGGCTTCATGCTGTGATCCCATTGTGTTTTCCAGCTTATACCTCCCAGCTATAGCTATCTGCAGGCATCTGTTTACAAAAATAAATGTAGGCGGAAATTTTTCCCCACTTTTTTAGTGTGTTCAAAGTTATATTACTCAATAGCAGTAAGACATACAGTGATTCTGACTGTTTAGGAACAAACCTCAAAGTGTCCCCTTCCAAAAGAGACCAAAAGCATGCATATACTCCAAAGGGTTCAAGAACAGCATGCAATTTAATTTGGGTAGGCCTTTTTTAGGCGTTTTTTTGCAAAATTGCAGGATGTCTAAAAGGTTAAATACACATTCATCTTTCCAGAGGTGAAGTGTTCCTTTAATAGCCCCAAACCATCCAATTTTTAAAAAAAAAAAATCTCTTAAAGGGATAGTTCACCCAAAAATACAAATTCTGTCATTAATTACTCACCTTCATGTCGTTCCAAACCCTTAAGACTTTCGTTCATCTTCGGAACACAAATTAAGATTTTTTCGATGAAATCTGAGAGATTTCTGTCCCTCCATAGACAGTCTAAGCAACTACCACTTTGACGCTTCAAAAAGATCATAAAGAGATCGTAAAATGTATCTTTAAATACAATCATTTTTAGAAAAGACTTTATCGCTTTATAAGTTTATATGATGAACAGATTTAATTTAGATTTAATTTTATTCTATTATAAACATTGATCAGTGAACATAAACAGAAGCTCAACCGAACCTGCTTGACGAGCAAAAACAAACCTCTTGCAGAAGCTCAAACGTGCTGCGTAAAACACAAGAATGAACTTCATTGGTTATCGCGGAAGCTCAAATGTGCTGCGTAACACAAGAATGAACTTCATTGGTTATCGCGGAAGCTCAAATGTGCTGCGTAACACAATAATGAACCTCATTGGTTCCTGCAGAAGCTCAAAGTGTTGCCTAACACAAGAATGAACTTCATTGGTTATCGCGGAAGCTCAAACGTACTGCGTAACACAAGAATGAACCTCATTGGTTCCTGCAGAAGCTCAAAGTGTTGCCTAACACAAGAATGAACTTCATTGGTTATCGCGGAAGCTCAAACGTGCTGCGTAACACAAGAATGAACCTCATTGGTTCTTGCAGAAGCTCAAACGTGCTGCGTAACACAAGAATGAACTTCATTGGTTATCGCGGAAGCTCAAATGTGCTGCGTAACACAAGAATGAACCTCATTGGTTTTCGCGGAAGCTCAAACGTGCTGCGTAATTCAAGAATGAACCTCACTAGTTCTTGCAGAAGCTCAAACGTGCTGCGTAACTCAAGAATGAACCTCATTGGTTCTTGCAGAAGCTCAAACGTGCTGCGTAACACAATAATGAACCTCAATGGTTCTTGCAGAAGCTCAAACGTGCTGCATAACACAAGAATGAACCTCATTGGTTCTTGCAGAAGCTCAAACGTGCTGCGTAACACAATAATGAACCTCAATGGTTCTTGCAGAAGCTCAAACGTGCTGCGTAACTCAAGAATGAACCTCATTGGTTCTTGCAGAAGCTCAAACGTGCTGCGTAACACAATAATGAACCTCAATGGTTCTTGCAGAAGCTCAAACGTGCTGCGTAACACAATAATGAACCTCAATGGTTATCGCGGAAGCTCAAACGTGCTGCGTAACTCAAGAATGAACCTCATTGGTTCTTGCAGAAGCTCAAACGTGCTGCGTAACACAATAATGAACCTCAATGGTTCTTGCAGAAGCTCAAACGTGCTGCATAACACAATAATGAACCTCATTGGTTCTTGCAGAAGCTCAAACGTGCTGCGTAACTCAAGAATGAACCTCATTGGTTCTTACAGAAGCTCAAACGTGCTGCATAACACAAGAATGAACCTCATTGGTTCTTGCAGAAGCTCAAACGTGCTGCGTAACTCAAGAATGAACCTCATTGGTTCTTGCAGAAGCTCAAACGTGCTGCGTAACACAATAATGAACCTCAATGGTTCTTGCAGAAGCTCAAACGTGCTGCATAACACAATAATGAACCTCATTGGTTCTTGCAGAAGCTCAAACGTGCTGCGTAACTCAAGAATGAACCTCATTGGTTCTTACAGAAGCTCAAACGTGCTGCATAACACAAGAATGAACCTCATTGGTTCTTGCAGAAGCTCAAACGTGCTGCGTAACTCAAGAATGAACCTCATTGGTTCTTGCAGAAGCTCAAACGTGCTGCGTAACTCAAGAATGAACCTCACTCCATTTATCCTTCCGGAGCTCCTTGAGTCTCATTAACATTCGCTCCACCGGCCTCGCTTGTTCAATTGCCTTTGAACATTCAGACGCGTGTCATTGTTTTATAGTCATATCGCTCAGCCCTAAAACTTGCTCTATAGTAAAGCACTAACAGTATGAATGTCTTTAAAGCTGCTTTGAACAGTGTGTTTTGTGAATTATACAAGCACTATACAAATAAATTTGACTTGACAAAAGTAAATGTATTAAAGTTGATATAAATAAATTTGTATTTAGTTTCTATAAGGAACTTTCAAAACGTCACTGTCCTTAAGGCCTAAACATCATTAAAACTTAGAATCGTATTTATTTGAATGTGTGTGTGTGTGTGTGTGTGTGTGTGTGTGTGTGTGTGTGTGTGTGTGTGTGTGTGTGTGTGTGTGTGTGTGTGTAAACTTAAAAAGAAGGCTTTGTCAAGCTAACAGTTTTGCTTCGTCAAATTTTCCATATATGTATTTTAAATAACCAATGCTAAATCAGAAATGTGGTTCTGGATGGTTGTGTAAGGATTTCTACATGGGAATATCTTTATGTATGTTTCAGTAACATCTACACAATTCCTGTTTTCCGCCTTCACCGTAATTGTGGTTCAACTACTCTGAATATCTGTTTTGCTGGAAAGACAAACCACTGTTTACAGTCAGAATACTTTAGCCTCCATAAACAATGATGTTGAAATCTTCAGTTGGACTTTAGTTGGTTTTAGTAATTCATGTGTGGCTAGCATTCATGTGAAAATAAATTCTGTTGTTGTGTAAGCGTGTGTATGTGTGTGCGTGTGTGTGTAGGGCTTCCATATTGTGAGGTTGAATGTTCTCAAGGCCAAGTGGTTTTAAAGCACAAACCGTTTCTTTCTAAATGAGTCCATTTACTTCAGCTCTCACTGAGACACTGTGACCTCCAACTAAATAGATCTCCACCACATTACTTCTATTGGCTCGCAGGCTCTTAAACCACATCCACTCTGGAGCCAGAAGAATGTTAATTGCCTAGTCTGTCTTTTTTTTCAAGAGTTAGTCTAACCTACAATATAGTAGGTGAATTAGCCACCCTCAGGTGTAAGTGGAACAGTTATAAGCCAATTATAAATTTGAGCAAATTCTAGATCAAATCTAAAACAGTGGTTTTCAACTCGGGGGCAGGGGTCCCTAGGGTGCCTCAGCAAACTTCTTGTTTGGCATTGACTTGTTTTTATACGTTTTGAAATGTATACATTTTCATCCGTCCGACCATCCATCTGTCCATAGTGCTTATTATCTGTAGGGTCACAGGTATAAATTAATATTTATATATTGAAATAATCAAACTCTGACTTAAAGATACAATATGTTATTTTTTTCGCCGCTAGGGGTCACTAACCTCTTGGAATAACAAAGGCGTAGGTTGATGACGCCAAATTTCCTTCGGAATTATGTCAGGGACGTCAGGGAGTCAGGGACGGCCAATTTAATGGGAATTTCTCTGAAATTCTAAATCTTTGGGAACTTCTGGGATATTGTAAGTACACAACTGCAGGAAATATATCACACTGTGCAAGTGATTTTTGGATATTTTATAACCAGATTCTTACATATTGTACCTTTAAAGTAAAAAAAAAAAAAAAAAAAACTGCAACCATAGGCTATTGGCATAATTGTAGGGCATGTACAGTATTTACAAAACATATTTTGTACTTTTAAATATTAAAATAAAATGCTAATTGGATAAATACAGAATGTTAACTGGATAAAGAGAAACATGAAAGACAGTAAAATAAAATAAATATATAAATCAGTATGAACTTACTATAGTTTTTAACTGAGCCACTAATTAGGGCAAAGAGCACAATGACTTCAGTCGAGGACTTGCAAGGCTTGTCTGTCTTGACTTGGACATTTTCTCAAGATTTGAATGCAAAGACTCAAGACTTATGTGTGACTTGCAAAACAATGCCTTGGTCTTACCTATGCCAGTTTATATTAATAAGTATAAAAACAAGCAGTTTAGAGATAGCGGTAAAAGAAAGATAACGGTAAAAGATAGCGGTAAAGCCCTTTCTCAAACAGACTATTGTTCCCCAGCAGTGCCGTTGCTAGCCATGTTGGTGCCCTAAGCATAATTGCATAATTCCTATATGATGCCCCCTACCCCGAAACTTCGGCGGCGTGGGCGGGGATGATATTACATGCGCTTCATGGGGCACACGCGCGCGGTCTCTTGCTCTCTCTGCCGTGCACGCGCTACGCGGTTTGGAGCACAGTCTCGGTCTCGCGGGCACGCTCGCTCTAGATTATGGAGATTTTAACTCATTCGCGGGCATCAGTGAGCCGCTATCAATATGCGGGAGACTCCCGGAACTTCCGGGAGGCAATTTTTTTGGTGCCCCCTCTTGGTACCCTACGCACAGCACATGATGCTCGTGGTGGGAGTGGCGGCACTGTTCCCCAGCGTTGGCCCAATAGTTAGAGAGTCAGACTGGTAACCCGAAGGTCAGGGGTTCGATTCTCAATACCGGCAGCAAATGACTGAGGTGGCCTTTAGCAAGGCACCTAACCCCCCAATATGGTATGCGAAAAACAGTATGCCACAGAGAGGTATGTCCGAATACATGGTTTTCGAAAAACAGTACATGGATAACCTACTTTTGGTGATATTCTGAAGTGTGCATTCGATGGATTAGCAATTGCTTTGAGTTAGCAACTGTTCAAAAGTTGCTAAGTCTGCAAATACATTTTAAATGTACCTAAATTTGTTGTTAAGTGCTTTTTGGGGAAAAAAGTTGCGTGGGTAGTCTGAAAATTAGCTAAATCTAGCAACATAATTGCTAAGTTGGCATCACTGGTGCAGCGTGTTTCTCACTTAAAGTGCCTTGAAGTCTTTTGCGCATTTTGAGAGAGCGTTGTTTGTGAAATCCCTTCTCTCATTTTTTTTTTAAATGACTGATTAGTCAAAAATTATTTAATAAAGATGAATGAATTTTACCTCAACTTTAGCATTAGAATTATTTTACCCATGCCGGACACGAATTGAGACTGCGCCGCTGCAAGCATGTCATGCCATACCTTTCACGACAGGTGCGTGACTTCTTGCCTTGTCAGCAAGAGATTGGTTTCTGAGATCAGCAAATTGAGAGATTGCAGAGCGAGTCATAGATGCGATTATCAGTCGATAGCGATCAATCATAGGCGATCAATCGGAGCACCAGTTTTAATGCCACAAAGAGATGGCCTGATGTGTTTACACAAGAATCACAATCATTATCACAAACAACATGGATCACATGCTCAAGAACTGTTGTAATGTGCTTTACCTTTTGGCTGACTTTAACCTGAATCGTTGTTACTTGCAATTTTGTGGTATTACAAGTATTTACAGTCAGTTTATCGTAAGGTCAGTGTCACTAGAGCAAGGCCAGGTGTGTGTTAGTAATCCTTTACCTTGTCAATGATCCTTTTTCTTTTTTAAAGCATGTGAATGTGCGACTTGAGTTTAGAGTGGATTTATAGAGGCTACTTTAGTTCCCCCATCTCACCGGTCAATAATATCCCTGCACATAATCATAAGAGCTCTTCAGAGGTCAACAGGGATCAGTGTCATTCAGTAGCTAATAGAATAGAATAGCTATGAAGAGGGAGTTGAGATGCTAAAAGGCATAGGGGAAAAATGGAGTTAGTGATGGAGAGAGAGATATTAAAAATGTCAGCGGGTGAGAATGGAGAAGAAGGAGAGCTGAGAGAGGGAGTGTGAGAGGGAATAGGTCTCAGGTTCGACCTCCTGTCTGTTTTAATTTGCTTCTCTTCTTTGTGTCTAGCAGGACCCAGTCACTAGATAAACCAGAGCAGAAAGTAAAGCTGATGGTAGCGTTATTATGTGAATTGCGCAAGCTTATTTCGCCCAGTAGATCGAAAGATCAGAAGAAACATACCTTTAACCGCCCATAGACTGTCCCCTCGAAGAAATCAGGACAGAAGTGGTGGAAAGTGAGAAAAAGATACAAATTAAAACACCAGTAAACGTGAATGTGTCTTCCTTGTCTACTTGTGATCCGATTAACCAAAACACATCTTAATGCCAGGTGTAAACAGGGCCTCATAGTAAGTTTATACACAAGCTGCAATTTTGCTTCATGGGCTATTTCCAAATAAATACTCTGTAATAAAAATTAGGGCTGTTATTCTGTGCTAATTTATGATTAGTATATTATCCCAGGCCAGCCAACATTTGTATGTGGGGCCCATATGGGTATGAAATGGGCTGAAAAATGGGCCCCATGTAGGATTGTCCGCGGGTTACATAATGGCCCAATGTTAATTGCCCAGATGAATTTCATGTAGGATTGCACTTGGTACTAGGTGGGACCCAAGTGGGCAACATGCACAAGACCCATCTCGGTCCCAGCATTAAATCATGCACCCAAACTTAATTGCCAAATGGATGGAGATCCATGATAAGCTTATATTGATTAATATGGGAATACAATTAGCATTATATTAACTGCTGTAGGCAACCTCAGTGATTTTCTCCCACAATAATGCAAAGTCTTTGAATTATCTTCATTTGTGTAATTAGTTGCTATTAATTTATATACATATCATATTCTTAGGTTCCATGTTTGTTTAGCTGCACTGTGTACTCATGCTATAATTGGGCGATTGAACAATTCAGCTGATTCAGGGTTTTAAAGGCACCATATTACAGTTTAACAAGTGTGAGCGACTTTCTCTAGATCCGTAAAATGTTTCCTGCTGAGGTACATTCAAATGAAATGCCAGAAATGTAGCTCTGAAGCCAAATTGTGAGAAAAGTTAAATGAGTTTTCACCAGTTAACACTGTGGTTAGTTGAGCTGGAGGTAGTATAGAAACCACTGCGTCTATAGAGATGGCGAATGTTTTATAATTTTTACACAGCGGTGGCACTTTAATACAAGCTTGCATTTAAATAAGGGCAATAAATGTGTCTCATTTCCCAGCAGTTTGCATAATATATTTGCTCATTTCTGGTGCTTTTCACATGTACAGATCACCGTTCAGTGTACTGGCCTTTGTGACGGTGCTCACACTTAAGGTGTGATCTCAACACTACATTGATAGTTTCGTAGATAGAAACTTTGTCCCCCGCATCAATATTCCCCTCATGTTTCTCACACTCTTACACACGCAAAGAAATTTTGGTTCGCTTCGCTCCTGACTGGTGGCCCCTCGATTTTCCAGGTGTTCATGCGCTTTCACGTTAGCTGTGCACCTCGGCTTTGAAGTTGAGGTCACGTCTGAGAATATAGCGTGCGTGAGAACCGTAAGCATTCGTGCTGACTGTGGTTTAGCAGTGGATTCCATTAGTCATGTGAAGACCACACTTGCTTTTATACATTTTATACAGTTAGTATAAATGTCAACTTCAGCCTGTGTGTCACTACATTAGTGTGATTACTGGCTTGAAAGCATGAAGCCTTACATCTGCACATTGCAGGTATACAGTAAATGTTCCACTTGTGCTGCTGTGGTTTTTCATTAAGTTCGTATTTTCATTTGAAAGTATGAATGTTAACATAACTGTGTTTGTTTAGGTGTGATGGAGAAAACATGAATCTCAAAATTTGGTGATCTAGACAGCACTTTGGGCATAATAGGTACATTTTAATTGGCCCATGCCCCAAAATACTGTCAAGGTATATTAATATGTAGGACCCTGTTCTAAAATCTAATTAGCCAAAAATTAGGCAGTATTTTTTTAGGCATCACGATCATATTTAATGATAGGAATGAGTTTAATCCGCATGTACCTTAAGAGGAACTTTCAGTCTTTGCATCAGGACTAAGATGATGCCATAAAACGCTGTTGTGAAAAATAAATGTGCTTAATTGGATTGAATGTACTTAAAGTATATATATTTTAAAAAATTTACTTGGAGAATATGATATTAATAAAATAAAAGGCCTTTAAAATAACGGTTTCTTAACACACTTAAGTATATTTTTAAAAAGTGTACTATCAAATTAAAAGTTTTACCTTATAATACATTTTAAATAATTATATAGTTATATATAATTATATATAATTATACAGTTGTTTTGATGTGTTGTTTAATTGAATAAAGCACATGTAAAGTAGTTGATTATAATTTTAACTGCACTGTTTTTTATCATCATTTCATATATTTTAAATGTCTACTACAATGCAATTTCTTCATTACAAATGTGTAACTGAAAACATATTTAAATACATGATGTCATACAATTTTCTATATTTTACATTTTCTAAGGTTACGTGTTAGACTTAAATGCTTGTCAGACTTTTTTTCAAAGACAATAGACGTAATTATGAAATTCTATATACAGATGTACATAAATGGGCCATAAAAGTTCAGCTAATTGCATTTATTTATTTGCAATAAACATGCAATTAAAAATCCTTTTGTAATGTGTCCTAAAATCCTGGAGTCATTCTGATCTAAAATTTACTATTTTACCCAATATTTGTGTTCTGTATTTTTATACTTCAGCATTTAAACTGATAGTTTAATAGAGTTATATTAATAGTTATACTGTTAGCTTAGCGACATGCTAATGTCATACTCAATTACGATACAGACTCAATACAGACTGCTGTTTTTATGTTGAGTTTCTACCTAAGAGATGCCATATCAGTTCGGATGCTGCCTATGTACAGTAGGCAGGAGACGGCTTGGAACAGAGCCTGTTGTTTCAGCCATTAAATGGAAGAAGTGTACTGACCTGAAACCCACATGGAAGACCACAACCACTTTCGCTGTTGCTCAGTCACGCCTCTCACTCATCCTCCTTTCATTTCCATTCTTGTTGTTATGCACATTGCCTTATTCTTTGTCCCCTGCTGCATGTTTTTCTTACTCTCCTCTTACACTCCCTCTGACTGACCCTGTTGGATGGTCAGTAATTATAGTCTTCAGTTAAGGAAGTGGTAAAACGCTGCTTACGCTGTTACCACAGTCGTAACTCACTGCTATCGCCAGGCTTAATGGGGGATCAAATTCAGCTAAATGTTAAGGACATTGAAGAAAGTCAACCGAATACTTCCCTACTAGTATGCAAAAAAACAGTAAGCCAAAAGAGTAGTATGTCCAAATACATAGTATTCAACAAACAGTAGGTGGAAAGTACCTGGATGACCTACTACTTCAAGTGAGATTTATGAAGTGTGGATTCAATGGATTCACACTTTACTATCCCATGAGGCCACGGGAGAGGATTTGGAATGGTGGTGACGCGACGCAACTGATGCTAGTTGGTCACATGACAGAAACAACATAGAGATTTGTAGTCAAATGTCAAATTCAAATGTAGCACCTACTCAGAGAGTGTGATTTTGTACGCACTGAACCTCTCCCTGATGTTTGGAGTCAGTAAAAGTCAAAGCTGCGTTTATTTGATCAGAAATATAGTAGAAACTGGATTTGAACTGAATGTTTTCTTATTTTGATTGTCATTTTTCAGCATCAGTGTCACATGATCCTTCAGAAATCATTCTATTATGCTGATTTGATACTCAAGAAACATTTATTATTATTATCATCGTTGAAAACAGTTGCTGCTTAATATTTTTGTGGAAACCATGATACTTTTTTCAGGATTTTTTGATGAATCGAAACTTCAAAATAACCGCATTTAGTTTACAGAAATGGTTTGTTACATTTTAAATGTACTGTCATTTCAATGCATCCTTGCTGGATAAAAGTATTACTTTCTTTAAAAAACAACAACACATATTTGAAAGGTCGAAGCTTTTTCAGTGGTTTCAGACTTTTGGGTCCCATGTAAAGCAAAACAAAAACAAAACACATACAAAAGTAACACTTATGATGTACAGACACAGAGTTCCAGGAAAAAAAAGGAGTTTAAATTGACTGGAAAGAGCCGAGTCTCTATGTGCCAGGGTTGCGGTGTGTCTGTGTGTTTGTGTTCACACCACCGAACCCTGTAATTTTGCAGAGGGAGACAGACTGCTGCGAGACAAGCTTACATTCAGAAACTGCACTCTCCGTGATGCTGCTCCTCACATTCTGCCTGGACTTTCTCTCACTGCCAGAACACACACACACACACACACACACACACACACACACACACACACACACACACACACACACACACACACAATTTATTTCCTAATGACCGAGTCAGGGTGCTCTCCTTCACATGCTGGCAGCATTCATCTTACATAAATAATTCTGTTATTGAAACGGTGATGCTTTCGGTATACAGTGGGATCCACATTGAAAGTCTAAGTTTTTTTAATCCTGAAATATAAATAATATTATTGCTAGTTTACATTTCACTCAAATTGCTATGCTGTAATGCATAAATTGTGATGGATAAAATGTCAGACATTTTCTACTATTAATACAGACATGAGAAATATATCTAGAAAGCTTGAAATATAAACGAAACAAATCAAAACTAAAAGAAATGGGCTACGCTCTGATTATGTAATCCATTATGTGCACTTCTCTCTATAGGCGCGTTCGGAGATTGCGATTGTCAAATTCATCTTTGCAGCCGACACTGACACTCGTTTATTAATAAAAAGCAATGCACGCGTGTTAGCGGATTTACAAATGCACATCTTGCTTGTTGCACGCACACGATTATGTTGAATAAACAAGATATTAGGTTGAAATAAAATGATTAATAATAATAAATCTTTAAGCATATTTGCTTGAATGCTGAATGTTGTGCTTAGAAAATTTCTATTATCATCTCTAACTACAAATAACTATCCTTTGAAAACAATATTTTTAGGATGGCTCTCAGCATCATATGCTTTAAAGTTATACCTGTGAATAAGTATGATGAATTACAACTGTGGTTACAATTGTCCATATAAGAGTAACTTATTTTATCGTGCAGCTTTTATAATGTTTTGAAATAGCAGAACATTCCCAAAATGGCCTTCAATAGCTTTTAAAGCCCTTGCTACTGAATCTCTTGATATTTGAACTAGTTCACTATATAAGCGTTGGACTGTATAGAGTACATTAGCAATGCTAGCAACTTGATTAAAACTCCAGAAACTCTCCAGGTAGTTATTTGCTGTCTTGAGCCTGCCATAAATCGTAGAGCAGGAAGTAGCTAGATGCTGATTCCATCTGCTCTGTTGTGGCAGAACTGAGTGTTCATGGGTAATGTGAGATTTTTGATACCTGTCACTCGTCATCTACAGGAGTCACAGAATATTAAAGTTCTCTATTTCATTTGTGTCTCTGTCCCAACGTCTTTCTGCATTTTGAGTGTTAGTGTAACCCCGAGTTCTCCCATCTCGGATTGCGCTTTTAGTCGGCCATCCCATGAATTTCAACTTGAGTAAATGTGTGCTTTCTTTCCAGTGTGGGCGAGAGATATGCAGTGAGGCTGCACCTCAAGCAGTGCTGAGTTAGCAGTTTGAGGTTATTAAAATCAAGAATGGAGTACATTTTTGAGGGCAGACTGTATAGATGTAAGCCTGATTATTTGAATCTGTGCAGTTGTACAGTGATGTGGAAGCATCTTTGAAACTGTGAAGCTCCAATCACATTGACATTGATTCGATGACTGAAGGAACTGTTTTTAGACGTTCCTCTGCAACTTCGTCCTATATCAGATGACTATAGAGTTGTCAAAAAGTTGAAATTTTAAAATGTGACGATAGTATTCCCCTTTTGAGCGCTGTTGAATGCATTCTTAAACACCTCTGATTGCCATTGACTCTCTCAACATATAGGCTATGTCTGTGATTGGCTACAATGAGTGTCAAATATGTCTGTTGATCATTGTAGATGATCATCTCAGACATGTTGAGCACGTCAACACAATGGCCAATCAAAGACATATATGTTGAGCGCATGAACACAATGGCCAATCAGAGATATATATGTTGAGCACGTCAACACAATGGCCAATCAGAGACATATATGTTGAGCGCGTCAACACAATGGCCAATCAGAGACATATATGTTGAGTGCATGAACACAATGGCCAATCAGAGGTGTTTAAGAATCCGTTCAACAGCACTTAAAATGCTAGAGGGAAATGCTGGTATCACATTTTTAAACTTGGTAAACCGACTTGGTACCGAAGTCGGTACCTTTGACTACTATATCAGATGATAGTCACCCCATCAGGTTGCTGCTTATTTACATAACGTTTTTTTTTAAACAGTGATGCCGTAGAAGAACCATTTTAGATTCCTCAAAGAACATTTCAGTGAACAGTCCTTTTAAAAGAACCAATTTTTTCTTAGTGAGAAGAACATTTTAATAATCTAAACAAACCACAACAAAGAACCTTTTGTGCAATGGAAAGATTCCATGGATGTTAAAGGTTCTTCGTGGTTTCCTTTGATTCCAATAAAGAACCTTTATTTTTAAGAGAGTTCTGAAATTTTTCAAATCTCTAATGGTTTCTCTTGCACATATCGCCCAAAATTACCAAAATTGTTGTTAATTCTATCCAAACCTGTATACTGTAAATGTATTCTGTGGAACACAGGATGCTCATAACTAAGCGACAGCATGGTTCATTAAAATTAAGTAATTGTATGTCCCAAAACTTGCCTTCTCTACTGCTACACACTCAAAAGTATCTACTTTTTTCAAGAAAAGATTACACACTGTTAGGTCATTGTATACATAGGTGATCTGGGATGAAGCCACACATTCAAATGACCCAATTGAAATAGTAGTTGGCTGCACTACAAAATTTTATTTTGTGTATCGTTCCAAACAAGATGATTCTCTGTGGGGGATTGAAATGAATATGTGAATAATTTGTAGAACAAGGAGATGCGCTAAAATAAATCTGACTTCATTTTAGATATTACGGTATTAAAAAAAAATAGCAATGTAGCGTTGTGTTATATTGCTACTCCCTTATCAAGTCAATAATTGATAGTTCAACTAGATAGTCTTCTGTCAATATCAATAACCTGTGATTTGTGCATGTACTATGCATATGTTTTTATTTATTTTTTCAAACAGTGTGTTATGACTGACAGACATTTCTTTCTTCCAAGATCACTGAAGATGTTACTGGCCCCTAATCCTCCCCTTATGCGTTTGACCTTTCACCTCAATGCAACAAGTCAAAGGTTAGAGGTGAAAAACAATCTGCTCTCGTTTTTTTTCTTCAAGAATGCCTCTAGGAGTGTCACATAAATGTGCAGTGAAGTGCATGTGACCATTAGATTTTTTTTAAACAAATCACTTTCTATTAGACCACCTAATTAACCTAGAATACATGTGCTTCATTTTCAGTTTTTTTCACCTTTAAAAGGACAAATTGTACATATTGTAGGCTATATATCAAGATTTTGCTTATGATACTTGATGATTATTGGCATTTTATAAAAAATAAAGCTTGCTGGCCTTTTTCCATAAGCCACTCATGTTTTCTTTGATAGTTCTCTGTTATTATTTTTCTCCATGTTCCTTTTGTGGCCTTCATGCTTTTTGTTGTGGTTTAGGAAAGGATGAATTTAAAAAAATTGTGAGTCAAATGAGGAGGGGACTTTTTTAACACCACACACTAAAATGTTATGCAACAGTTCCACACTCCCATGTATCCACATGTACCTTTGAGAGAAAGCAAGCGAGTGAATAAAAGGACAAGATGATCAATATTAGAAGCAGATGTTGTGGATGAGAGTCCTGCTGTGGCCGTGGTGGAGGTCACTGGAGGTTTCGGCTGTGGGTCTTAATGCGCAGGACACTCTCAGAGAAATATACGGTCAAGTGGTCAGGCGTTTCAAAATCTGATTTTCTTTTATGAGGCATGCTGGTGAATCGCTCTGCTGTGCATTCTGTGTATTTCTGTCAAACTGATCCGAGAGGGAAAAGTGTGATTTAATATTCATGAATTATGTTTTTTATTTATTTATCTCTGTTGGGAAATTTTTCTTTAGCCTATACAGATGGTGTTTTTGACATTTCTTGATTTACCTCGATAAACTTTGAGCCAAACTTGTTTAAAATCCCCAAATTATTAATCATGTCATTAATGTGCTGCTTTAAAATAAAATAAAAAATCAGTTCATATATCTTAATTTCAGATTCACTTGCCAACATATTTGTCAAATAAAGCATTCATTACTCTTTTGATGTTATTAATTATTTTATTAGTAATTTGAAGAGAATAGTTCACATACATTTTTAATTCTCCCATCATGAGATGCACATGGAATACCGTTTCAACCTCAGAGTGCAAATAAAGCTAATACTTGGACGTTAAAAGTTTAAAAAAGAAAGAAAGAAAAATAGCAAATGTGAGCTACCATTTCAAAAGTTTAAGATTTAGTTTTTTAAGTTTTGAAAGACGTTAAGGCAGCATTTTGTTTGATCAAAATAAATCTAAAATAATTTTAAAATGTCATTTATTCCTGTGATGTCAAGAAGTGGTGCGATTACTCCAGTCTACAGTGTCACGTGATCCTTCAGAGATCATTCTAATGTTAATTTGCTGCTCAAGAAACATTTTTTATTATCAATGTTGAAAATAGTTGTGCTGCTTAATACTGCTATAGATTTAATGTGTCCTTGCTGACTCATTTCTTTAAAAAAAAGAAAAGAAAAAAGTAGACTCAACTTATGAATGTTAGTGTAAAAATTCACAATTAATTTTGGCTGAGATGGAAATATAATATATAAACACACAGTACTGTGCAAAAGTCTTAGGCACGTTAGAATTTCACAAATAAAAAAAATGGGATTTAACAAGCCAGTTATTAATATTATTATTTTTTTGCTGTAGTGTGCCAGTAGGAAATATCAGTTTACATTTCAAAACATTTATTTTGCCATTAATTGTAATAATGGTGAGATCAGATCTCCTTGTGGAGCAGACCAGCTGTTGTCACACTCCTTGTGCAAAAATCGCTCTGGATTATTACAATTAATGGCAAAAGGAATGTTTGGAAATGTAAACTGATATTTCCTGCTGACATACTACAGCAAAAGATAGCCTCTATATATTTATATATATTGGCTTGAAACCATTTATTTCTTTTTTTTTGGTGAAAATACTAACGTGCCTAAGACTTTTGCTGTGTGTTTGTACAGCCATATAACAACATTGAAGCACATTAAAGCAAAGCACTAGGTCAAAATGAAGTGCTTTAGGAGACACACTGCGTGGCGTGAAAGTAATCCCAGAAGCTTGTAATTGTGAGCAAACAGTGTTTCTCAGCGTACAGCTACAGCAGGGTATTTTTCCCCTGACAGGCAGGTCAGAACGTAGGTTAAAGGAAACAATAAGAGATGATAGAAACCAACGGAGTGTTTTTCTAGAGGCGTGGATGCACAGTTAAATAGGTGAAATACGGTGGCCTCAGCAGGTGGGGGGGATCGAGGTTATATCTAATAGACTGAGAGATTGAGGGAGACAGACGGGAGGGAGCGTTTTTCCCCCCGCTTTCGCTTGTCTGGGTTTTTCTTTGAGCTCAGCAGGACCGGTAGAGTCCGTCTGCTAATTCGCATTTCACACATACCAACAGGAGGCCTCCGACAGACAGAGAGAGGAGAGAGGGGTTGTGGGAAGGAGTGAGGAAAGGCAGAGCTGTACTGAGGGGAAAGTGTGAACGGAAAGACAAGGGAGATTAATGGACAATTTGTAATGTTGACAGAGTGAAAGTGGTTGTGCTGTAGATGTCAGATGCCGAAAATGTTGATCAGTAGAAAAGTCGGTCAGTAGGTTTGGCTTGAGTTGGCATGACTGAGCGGCGGGCTTGCAGATTCCAGGGTAATGCCAATTAAGGTGCAGGGCGTTGGCATGAAAGAAAATGAGGAAAAAGAGGGCCGTGCACAGGAGATGCCTACGCAGTTTAATTAATCTGGAACATTTTTGCAAATAAGAGTGGGAAAATACTCCTAAGTCAAGATGTGCCAAGCTTGATAGCTGATATTCAAACAGACTGAGTGTTGTAATAAAACCAAAGGCTGCTTCAACTAAGTAGGCTCAGGGGGTTGCACACTTATGCAAAAAGTACAGTTATTTTTCTTCATCATGGATTGGATGCACTTATTTATAATTGACCCAAGCCATTTTATACACACACTGGAGCCCGGGCATGCACATTCATGTATAAATACCAGGCTTGTTTCATCACTGCGTGATCATGTCTTTAGATAGCCGGATGATGTTTGGATTATGGAAACCTGAGTCGGAACATTTTCATGTGTATTCACTTCACCTATCTGGCCATCTCCCTCTTCTTTTGGTTTGGTGTTGCATCCAGACGCTCGGGCCAAGTAATAGCTGTTTCGCTGGAAGACTGTGGCCGTGAGGGATTTGTGTGTGTGTGTGTGTGTGTGTGTGTGCTGTCCAGAGGCTGTAAATACCAGCAGAGCAAGAGTGGTTTATTTACTCTGGCTGAGACCTCAGCAGTTCAAACCCAGAGACACAGAAAGAGGCTCTGATAATCCTATTTCTCTGGAACATTTGTCTCTGTGACTGAGGTTTTTGGTTTCTAGATCCAGCCCTAGAGGAACAGAGATAGAGATGAGGAATCTGGAGTGTCTCTGCGTCCCGAGGAGACGCATGACTGACAGCAAAATCACAGCTGTGAATTGAGCTGATTCATATGGGGGCAGAGTTTTACAGAGACCACCTGATGTCATTGCACTTGTGTATATAATTCATCAAAAGTGCTTCCCCCCTTTATGAACTTGGAGTTTTTTTTTTGTTGAAGTGCATTTAATATTATTATCTATTTAATGTTATTCGTTCTTTTTTTAAATATATTTATATATTATATTATTGTCCAATGAAAAGATTCCATTGATGTATTTGAATATTGTTGAATATTATTGAAATAGGACTGCCAAAGTTAATATTAAAACGTGATTAGACATTTGATTTTTAACATATTTATTCAATTTGACATGCTACATTTTATATTTTGCTCTGTTTGATTACTAAAAACTAAAGTGAGTAGTTGATTGTTAAAAAAAGTTGTGTCTCTTGTTGATTGTCACTATCATTTATAGTAACTAGACCTGCACGATTCATTGTTAAAAGATTGCAATCTTGATTCAAACACCCATATCACTCCTAAATGACAACGATTCGGCTATGTTGTCTATTAAACATTTAACACACCGATTCAAATCTGCATTTGTGCTGCCATTGGCCCAGAGAGAGCAGTTGTCATCATGTATAGGTATGAAACAGCTTCAACCTTTTCAACCACACAGTATCATTATTTCTGTCTTACAATGTCAAATGATCACAGAAGTACTGGGATACAAGTTTTCAAGTTGTCAATATCATAGTTACACCAGTTAGGTGGCGATAAGTGACTGTTAAAACATGTATTTGTCATTGAATCATTCAAGAGATTTGTTCAAAATCGCTGATTCATCCAGTAAAAAAAACAAGTCCTTATGAGTGAGTCATTGAATCATTCATTCAATCCTATTTTTTAAATAAGTAATTAAAAAATAACTAAATATTTTCTAAATAAAGTGCGCCAATTAACATTTTATCAGAGCGGCTAGTAAATTACACGTTGTCTTAGAATCATGGGAGAATTGTAATCTCTATTTTAACAATTTTAACCTTTTTTCTTTTTTTTTCAGTTTATCCACAACTGTGCAGAAATGTTAATGCAAATGAGACTGCTGCAAAACAACTTTACACGTGTAAGATTAAGTCCATAAAGTGTGGTGAATATGTATTTTTAATTATTACAAAAATAGTTCATCAAATAAATAATTAAAAATCAATTAAAATATTTATCAGAATTAAATGTTTTAGTTGATTTGATAGGAACGATAATATTGGCACTGTTAAAAAGCCACAGTAAAGTTGCAAAGACATTGTTCATTGTAACTGCGAGACATCTGTGGACAGACCTGCAGGAGTGATGGATGTGAACCTGCCAGCTGATTTATGTAAGAGAGGAGGGGGAGGGGGACGTCCACATTAAACGCAGGTTTGAACCCTGCCAGAGGGTCTGTCGTCCCCTGGATCTTTGAAGTCTTGAGGGTAAGTGGTCTTTAGGGACCCTGTTTGTAGAGGCAATAGTGTGCCTGGATCTCGCGAAGGGCCAGGGCGTGGGCATTAGAAAACATTAACAAACCATGTTTTGGCCATGAAAACATTTGGATTTCTTTTGTGACATCATATTTGGCTTTGTGCGAGTCTTTTATTTTTTACCAATAGACTTGTTTTTTAGTTTTTTTTTTAACAAATTTCATCTTTTGTTTTTAACAACTCTGTCAGAGAGTTTATGAATGTGCTGTGTTCCAGAGTTGGGCTTCAAGTCATCAGAAATTCATCAATCATCTTTATTTGAAGGATTGGTTGGCCCCGGCCGCCCAACCCAACTGTGCATCATGAGATCGTTTCCATTCTCTCTCGCTTCTTCATCCATGGCAAATGTCTGTGGAAAATTCCAGTCTAATTACTGTGATTTATGTAAAAATGTCAACCTTCGGTCCATCTGGGAAAATTTCAGGATCTGTTTGTGGAATCTGGAGTGGATTTTTCTGAAAGGAAATGTGGCGGAGAAATAGGTGGAGAACGGGGAATCGCTTACACAAAAAATATCATTTGTCATCTTCAGAGACAAAAGAGTACAATGCAAGTGACATCCAGATGCCCTTCTATGTCAGCTTTTTGTCAGTACTGATAAGTTCATGTTTCTATTTGTATGTGAGGAGAGAAATAAAGAGATCAAATGACTTCTGCTCCACTTATCTGCATAGATAAAATAACTATTTTATTTTGTAATATATTTCCAAACGTTATTTGCTCCCGTGATGGCAAAGCTGAATTTCCAGCAGCTATTACTTGACGTTTTGACTTTATGCCCCAGAAAAGATATTAAAATGAAATGTGTCATGAATGTTATCTATAAATGATCCCATAATGCCTTATTTCCAGACAGCGATTGCTAAACGCATCAGACACAGACTATTACATGCACTAAGCTCAAGTGTGTGGGAGGATGAGCCCTTGGTCAAGTCAAAACTGAAAGCGCCGGAAAAGATTTACCCAGAATATCCCACAACGATATTAGGCAGTTTAATCTCGTTTTTCAATCCTGCTGGTGGTGTTCCATTTTGATATTGTTAAATCGACTGAGACATGTTTGGGTGCTGACACATTTTAATGGCTCTAAAAAGTAAGTCCATTCCTGTGAGTCTGACCTGTTTTGGGAGAGTTTGGAGGTGTTATAAAACAGTAGATAACACTGGTGTTATTTTATTCTATAATGTGCTGTGTATTGCTCATCTGCCCCTGGAAACATAATTAGCAATCTGCCATTTTTTGTTCTCATGGGTGTTCAGTGCTGGACACTGTTTTTTTTTTATTTTTTGAGCGAATGTTGGTTTTAGGTTTGTTTATAGTAAATGCTAGTTTTAAATCAGATCTTTGTAACGTGGAGAAGTCTTGTTAGGGGAGTCGATGAGTTACGGTTAATGTACAGTAGTTGATCTATCTTGTGATTTGTTCTTTTTGGGGGTCTGAGAGACACTGGGGCCTTTAAATAACTCAGAAACATACATAAAGTTGGCATAAAATGAAACTTGCGATAGTATTTTCTTCCCTATTGTGACGTATATCCGAGTGATACAGCTTCTCGAAGAAGAAAAATGTAGGGCCGGACTTTTTTTGTCCATCGGGAATTGATTTGATGGTTGTAGTTTGCTATTGGTTGATCTCATGTGATTGACATGTTGTCCCGCTCTCATGCAAGTAAACACATCATCTGAGAAGAAAAAAGATGTTGCTGCAAGTGGGAGGGGTAACACATTTCGGTAACACTTTACTTCAAAGCCTTATAAAAGTATTTTAATGCATTAATTATGCCTTGTAATGCATCAAATAATGCATTGTATGGTATTATGAATAAGTGTAACCACAGTTATAATACATTATAATACACCTTTAGAAAGTATAATGCATTTTAACTTTGGTTACATTTATTTATAAAAATATACAATGCATTTTTATGTACATTGTGAATACCTTTATAATGCATTATAGATAAAGGCTTTATAATGCATTATAGATAAAGGCTTTAAGTAAAGTGTTACCATTATTTTATTTAAAGATTTCGAGGGCACTTTTAAAAAAAAATGATGTGCACAGATAAATCATGTATAATACAGTGCTATGCATAAGTTTAGACACCCATGCTAAAGTTGACTAAAAAGAGGAATAAAAAATCATCTTTTGGAAATTGAACTTAATGCCTTAATTTAAAAAAATAGGAAAAATCCAACCTTTAAGGACACCAATTTTCTTTGTGAATGAATAATGTATCGTAAATAAATAAATATTCTTCCTTACAATACAGGGTGCATAAGTTTGGACACCCCTATGTTAAATCCCCATAGAGGCAGGCAGATTTTTATTTTTAAAGGCCAGTTACTTCATGGATCCAGGATACTCTGCATCCTGATAAAGTTCCCTTGGCCTCTGGAATTAAAATATCCCCACATCATCACACACCCTTCACCATACCTGGAGATTGGCATGGTTTTATTTCAGTTAGCCTAACAGCTGTTTTGATTTGCATTGAGAGATGATCTTATGGAAAGTACTCCATGCCAATCTCCAGGTATGGTGAAGGGTGTGTGATGATGTGGGGATATTTTAATTCCAGAGGCCAAGGGAACTTTATCAGGATGCAGAGTATCCTGGATCCATGAAGTAACTGGCCTTTAAAAATAAAAATCTGCCTGCCTCTATGGGGATTTAACATAGGGGTGTCCAAACTTATGCACCCTGTATTGTAAGGAAGAATATTTATTTATTTACGATACATTATTCATTCACAAAGAAAATTGGTGTCCTTAAAGGTTGGATTTTTCCTATTTTTTTAAATTAAGGCATTAAGTTCAATTTCCAAAAGATGATTTTTTATTCCTCTTTTTAGTCAACTTTAGCATGGGTGTCTAAACTTATGCATAGCACTGTAAATACAGCAGTATTCCATAAAAATGGTGATGGTGACTTTATCATCAGATAGGGTTACTTGGTTGATTTCCCCAGATGTTTTGAGAATCCCTCATATTTTTTTTTTTGTTTTAAATATTACTTTTACTTGAAATATTACTTTGACTGAAAAATATTGACTTAAAGTGTTTCCCAGTATTTTGTCCTTATTTTTTTTTCTTTGGTATTATGACAAGATGTCCGGGCCGTGCAAATGAAAAGCAGCCCCGACAATATTACCACGAACAGACGTCACCACCATAGGTAAGGGGCTTTTGAGGTGTGTCTCATTAAGTCTACATTTTCACAGCTGTCCTTGCAGGGAAGCTGAATAATAATTCCTGGAAAATCTGGAAGTTATTTTAATGATTCGCAGATAGAGGTCAACTGTAAAGGATCAGTCAGTGTGCTCATTAGTGAAGTTGTTTTTTCAGTGGTATAAAAGCTTCCTCAACACAGAGTTTTGTTAGGTATATTTGTTTATATGAAATGCTGTAATAATGAGCATAAGTGCTTAGACATAAATATACGTGAACTACACTTGACTGATCTGAATGAAATGTGTAGTGGATAAGTAGCAGGATATCTTTCCCAGCAGAGTTTCTAAATGTGTAGTATAGTCAACATAAGCTGTTGTTGAGTCATGGTTTATGTTAAGAGAAGTGAATAGGCCTGTGTTATCTAAGTGCAATGATTTGTTTACTCACTCATGGTTGCACTTCTAAACATGACATGTTTTGGCTATCCTTGGCTTTCCCCTAAACTCATCTTGGAATTAAAAATTTGTTGAGAATAACACTAGTCATGAATAAAAGGAAGCAGCAACCCTGATCTAATTTTGTGCCCATGTGAGGTATCATTTCCCAAACGCATGCACTAAAATGGACTTAACACCTTTGTCTTTGTCTGTTTCCTTTTTGCTGACTTCCTGTCTCTGCAGTTTAGGTACCAGAGATATATTTATATAACAATGATTTGAACTTATGATCAAAAATAAATTGTTTGTTTCACAGAAGAGCTGTATTAGGGGAAAGTTACTTTTAAAAGTAATGCGTTACTGCTTAAAAAAGTACTGAATTGCGTTAGTTACTTTTTATGTAAAGGTAATACATTGTTGCTTTTGTGTTACCCTTTCTTACATGGGATGAGCTTGCTTGTTTTTTAATAACAAAAAAAGTTATATTTTTGCCATATGTAAAGGCCATTTCACACCAAAAAGTGAAATAAGCCTCATGCTGAAGGAAATGCAAAATCCCTTTTGCACAGTAGAGGGCGCTGCTCAAACAAACTGTTACACGTAAGACGCTGGAGAATAAAGTTCAACACTCGGCTCTTGAAAGTTCAGCGGGACAGGAGAGGTTTCAGTCAATAAATGTGCAAACAAAGTAACTTGGATTACCTATTTGAAAAAAGTAACAGATATTTTGTTGTACATTTAAAAGTAATGTGTTACTTTACTCATTACTTGAAAAAAGTAATCCGATTACGTAACTCGCGTTCTTTTTAATGCGTTACCCCCAACACTGCAGAAGAAAGAAAGTCATACAGCTTTAATGATATCAGAATGAGTAAATGATGACACTATTTTTATTTTTGGGTGAACTATCCCTTTAAGTTTTTTTTTTTTTTTTTTTTTTTAAGTGCCTTCTCAGTTAATATGAGGTCATAAACTGCATGAATAATAATTATACAACAAAATAGAAATTTTATATTGCCTACTTTGGCCCTGTTCCAAAACTGTCTGGGTTACACTTTATTTTGATGGTCAACTTTAGACATTCTACTAAAAGTAACTTTTTATCTGCATGTCAACTAACTCGCAATATCAACTAACTCTCAATAGAGAGTATTAGTCGACTGTTAAGTTAAGGTTGGGGTTCGGGTTAGTAGTATAAGTTGACATGTACTCAAAAAAGCTACTTACCGTATATTCACTAAGTCTGTTGGGTGACCAGCGTAATAAAATATATAGCTATATTAAGCAGACAGTCTACTAATGCTCTAATGAAATATAGTTGACATGTAGTTCCTAATAGTTAGTCTAAACTGGAACATCGAAATAAAGTGTTACCCTTTCTGAATATAGCATGTCACAATGCAGGATGCAGCTATCACTGATGGACATGTCATATCAACCTTAATAGAGTGAATGTCAGCAAAATAGCATTTGTTGTAAATGTTGCAAATGTTATAAGACATTTGTTGAATTGTTTCCTGCTCTGTTACTTTATTCAATCTGATTCATTCCACAATGAGGAATACACTCTTTTCATTGGCAGGCTATTTGCATTCTCTGGCTCTGAGACTCCCAGCATGTCACAATTGAGTCAGAGGTAGAGACGTTCATATCAGTGTTGCTAGTCTGGCAGACCATTTTTCTCTCTGTCTCATTCTCACTGTCTGTTAATTTGTCTATCCACTGGTTTTCCTCTGCTCATCTAAGGACACACGCACACTAATCACAGTATGGATTAGACTAATGTACATCTGTGCAGTTTGTCCAGAGGCAGACACACCTGGGCCGCATGAAGACAGCAAACAAACTCAATATAACCTTCCTGGAACACATATAATACAAGTGAACACTGTTATGGAAATTTTACATTTAGATGTGTTTCTTTTACTTTTGTATGGGTACAACTTTTATTAGCATTGAAGATGTATTGTTTACTCATAAGTATTTAAAGGAATATAATCATATAAGCAAAAAGCACATTATTAAAGATATAAAACCAAGCTTTTAGAAATGTTAAAAGTTAGGACAAACTTTCAGGAACGAAATGTTCTCTGAGTCATGTGAAGGCTGACAATATGTGTGTGCACAGTTTCGATCAGCTGTTAAGATCTGCAGCTAAAAGCAGGACACTTTTTGCTGACATGACAAGTTGTTCTGTCTGATATAAATAATGTTGGACATGAGATCATGAGCACATGAGACCATGAGCTAAGAAGTCTGGGTTTAAGGTAACAAAAGGTTTTTTACACAGGATGTGTTCGGGTATATAACATTGGCGAAAGGGACTAGCCTTCGCCTTCTCATGTCAGATGCTCTCTGCGTGAGAATGCCATGGGTCTTCTCATACCTAGACATTGCCTGTATGTTGAACGCCGATTTCTTGCAAGAAATAAAATACTTTGTTTAATCATTTGAGAAACGACTTTGTCTCCTTCATCCAGGTTTTTGAATATTGATAATTTCCACAACAACACACACATGTACAGATGCGGTAATTTCCTCTTACTCAAGATTACGCATTGAGGGTTTCTTTGAGAGTGAATCATCAGTGAAAGTTGATTTTCCTCCTACTTTTACACGGTGGCTTGAGTTCAATGCTTTTTACAAAGCTGATATTTAAAGGCATAGGTCACCCACGAATGAATGTGATCATTTGTACACCTTCATTCTGTTCCAAGTCTGTATCAGACATTAAAGTTGTTTTGTATTTTTTTGAATGCAGATATAATTAATGGGGACAGGACCATACAAGTAAATGAAGTAGATACAACTATCATAGATATCAAATCAAGCCAAAATTTAAGTTGTTGTTGAGTGAACTCATTTTGTCCTGTGACCTTGAACAGATCATTGAATCAGTCTTTTTGAATCAATTAAACAGTTCACTGAAAAGATCTGACTCAAAAGAAGATTTCAATTACGAATCAAGTGTTTTGAGACGGTTCTGAGAGACCTAAGATGTAGCACATAAATTATATGGACCACTTTTGTGATATATTTATGATCCCCATTCTCTTCGATTGTATGAAAAGCAGCAAGATGAACATTCTGCTAAACATCTGCTTTTGTGCCCCGTGAAAAAAAACAAAAAAAACATACAAGTGTGGAATAAGATAAATAATTATTTTTTCAATTTTGCGTGAACTGGTTTCATTATACAAAATGCATTGATCATATATGATTTGTGAAGTGTTTTCAGTCACACAATTGGATTTTATCATTTCTTTGTGGCTTGCTGTTAAATGAAGACTTTGGTAAGAAGCTTGTGAACTTCCCACAGTGTCATAGACTGATGAAGTGCAGAAAACGGTACACATACAGTACATGTAACCAGATTCATATGCTGCATATGTTCCACATTTGTGTCTTCTTTGCCATCAGTCATATAATCTCCCCAGTATTACTTTAGAGAAACATCATTGTTCAAAGACAACATACTGGAACTCTTAAGTGAAGATTTTCAAACTAATAAAGGATTGTGTTTTTCTTTTTCTCTACTGGGCATGCTGAGAAACCAAACAAAAACAGTTTCTCAGTCAAAACAGCTTCGGGTCAGATTACAGCTGTCTCTGTCCTCTCATAAACATGAGATCTCTGTTGTGTTTCTGCTGCATACAAAGAAAGGATCCCTCGTTGTACTTTTTATCATTCTCTTTTTTTTTTCTTTTTTTTTCTCAGTTGACTGTTGGATGACATGACTGTGTTTTAAAGGAAGAGAGATTAAAGGCAGTGGAAGAAAAATGGCAAGCTCTCAGAAGGCCTATGTGAGTTTGTGTGAGAATGTTTTTAATGTGCTGCTCCGCCATGTGGCTGCTAAGGGTATTGCATTGGGCACTTATGTAGACTACTGTTACTGTAAGTGCAGTATTATATTCATTACTCTAGACTCTGAGATATTATGTTTGTCAGCCATGAGGGGCAGAACGTTTAGAAATGTTTGACCTGAAATCTTTTGTATTCATATTTCATCATCTGGTGGTGGCACTGATTACTGGTTACTTACTCATTTGTCTAATTTTTTCTTCACTGAATTTTTGTCATTGTAGATTTATGTTTTGAAAAAATTGGTCACATAAGATGATGGAAAAAATAGATACAGTTAATTAAACATACGTATAATTATCTATCTATCTATCTATCTATCTATCTATCTATCTATCTATCTATCTATCTATCTATCTATCTATCTATCTATCTATCTATCTATCTATCTATCTATCTATCTATCTCTATCTGTCTGTCTGTCTGTCTGTCTGTCTGTATGTCTGGCTATCTAGCTATCATTATGTCAGACTAACCATCCATCCATCCATCCGTCCATCCATCCATCCATCCATCCATCCATCCATCCATCCATCCATCCATCCATCCATCCATCCATCCATCTATACTATTTCCCATCCATCTATACTATTTCCCATCCATCTATACTATTTCCCATCCATCTATCTATACTATTTCCCATCCATCCATCCATCCATCCATCCATCCATCCATCCATCCATCCATCCATCCATCCATCCATCCATCCATCCATCCATCCATCCATCCATCCATCCTATTTCACATCCATCCATACTATTTCCCATCCATCTATCTATACTATTTCCCATCCATCCATACTATTTCCCATCCATCTATCTATACTATTTCCCATCCATCTATACTATTTCCCATCCATCCATCCATCCATCCATCCATCCATCCATCCATCCATCCATCCATCCATCCATCCATCCATCCATCCATCCATCCATCCATCCATCCTATTTCCCATCCATCCATACTATTTCCCATCCATCTATCTATACTATTTCCCATCCATCCATACTATTTCTCATCCATCTATCTATACTATTTCCCATCCATCTATCTATACTATTTCCCATCCATCTATCTATACTATTTCCCATCCATCCATACTATTTCCCATCCATCTATACTATTTCCCATCCATCCATACTATTTCCCATCCATCCATACTATTTCCCATCCATCTATACTATTTCCCATCCATCTATCTATACTATTTCCCATCCATCCATACTATTTCCCATCCATCTATCTATACTATTTCCCATCCATCTATCTATACTATTTCCCATCCATCCATCCATCCAATTACTTTCTCATCAGAATCTTTTTTTCAGGCGGTCCTGCCTCCTTTGTTCTCGGGGGAAACGCAGAAGACACATCTTTCTCCTCTCGTGCCATGTGAGCCACAGACTCTGATGGTATCGGTGGAAATGCGTCTCAGATCCCCTTCCACCTCAGAGTGTGAACTCTCATGCAGTGTATATCTCACTGTAAGCACAGGAACAAAACACTTATCCTCACAGTTAAAAATAACAGGACAGTGCAATGTGTTACTGTTTCTGTTTATACGGGAAATTAAACTAAGAATCATTGTGATTTCATGACGCTGGGTACATGACTGAAAGAGACTGGATGTCCAGCATCCTGATCCACTTCCTCGGACTCGCCTTGCCTTGACGTCTCACGGGTCCGCATTGCTTTCTGAAATGTGACTGTTTACTTTCGAATCTTGGCAAGGAATAGGAATGTCCATCTAAATTGAACACTAGTGCACAATTAGGTTGTATTATAATGGTGAAATTCATGTTTGTTTACATTCCTTAATTCATTTGTCAGACACTTTAATTTAAAGTGATTTTTTACAATGAGGACAGGTCTCGTGGAGCAACTTTGGGTAAATAAACTTGCTGGTAGCTCATCATTTACCTCTTCTGGGGTTCAAACCTACAACTTATAGTGCTTAAACTGTGGCTTAACCACTAAGCCAAAGCCACCTCACTATTCAAACCATCTCTGAACAAAGTTTGGCAGCAAACTTCTACACACACTCCGTTGGCATGTTTGTACATGTAGAAAGCAACTCGTATTCCGTTAATAACTAATACTTCATCTTCCATTTTGGTCAAAATCTTGTGGTTTCTTTACAAGGTGGAGAGCTGTGTCAGGGACTACATTCTGTGTTTGTACTCGCTTTTTATTGAGAAACATTTTGATGATTGTTTTGTACTGTAGAGACTGGGTACAGTTGTAACACAGGGCTAGTTGTAACACTACCAATTCCACCAATCAGGGATAAGATAGGAGACATGTAACAGTTTCAGTTTCCTCAGGCTTCCTTTACGATCCCACAAGGAGGTCTTCAAGTTTGTGTTGCTATCTCTCCTGAAGCTACAGCAGAAAATCTAATTCTGAGGTAAGAAAGTAAAAAAAAACACAAGATAATATTTTGTTTAGTACTTCTACGTTGTAGATAATGTTATGAGTTATATCAGGTCAAACTGTAGTTTCTATAGTAAAGAATGTTGTATCAACCTCCTGCTAATTTCAAAGCACCATGCTAATACAGCTAGCTAAACAATGCGTGACGGGGTAGGTTATAACACGTTTACAACCATCCCCTTACATACAACTAAGAACATTTTTGTGATTTTATTAATTGTACAGAATGCCTAGAAATCGGGTGTTCTTGTCCCCATTGTGAGTGATTAATGCATTTAATGAGTTTGTTCGGGTCACCATTGTGACTGATAAAGAATGCATTTGTTCGTTCTGTGGAATGGGGTAAATGTTTATGTAATTTGCTATCTCACACACACGCACACAAAATATGCACATACAGGCTGAATAGGTGTCCGGTTAGTTAACGTAACACAATAACAGTTATTCAGCTTCACAATAGCATAAAGAACATATACCTGGGAAGATGAATAGGCTAAATTAACATAAGCCAGCGAGTCCAACAAGTTACCGGTAAGCAGGCACACTTGTGCATGCACAAACACACAAAATATGCACATACACTCCCCATATTCACACATTTTATTGTTGCAGCCATTCATTTTAAATAAAAATTTTGTTGTGTCATATCACTTGGAGTACCCTTAGTTTTTGAGCATTTTGTCTACCCGTTACAACTTACCGTGTTACAACCTACCCCAGTAGTGGGGTAGGTTGTAATAAAGGACCACCTTGTATTTATGATAATCTCACAAAGTCTGTGATATAGTTGAAGAAATTTTAATTGTTGCCATTTGTAGTAGACAAATATGAGTACTTTGCTTAAAAGTTTCAGACGTGTAGCTAAAAAAAGGTATTGTAGTTTTAGGTGCTGAAGAAAAAAAAGTGTTAAAACCGTACCCGGTCTCCCTCTATACTTATTTGTGTCACTGGGAAAGACAGAAAGGGTGGGACGCCGAGAGAAAGACTGTACAGGCCAATCCCTGAGAATTTCGTAAATACTGTGACTTTTACAATGACAAGTGTTGTAATGGAAAAAAGTGCATGTATTCCAAAAGGTATTGATAAGTGTTGGAAATATCCCACACCCCGGATGCATCTGAGCAAGATGCAGTGAAAGGAAGTGGTAAAAAACAGCTGCATCACTTTTGCACGCAATATTTCAGCTCACCTGAAAAAACCTGCATCTTGTTTAGAGTTTTCGTCTATCACAATTTAAAAAAAATATATATTGAAAAATATGCTTGTTCAGTGTTACGATTGATCCACTGGAGCCAAGCTGGTTGAGAACCCAAATGCAACTTTACTTCAAAACATAATCAAACATAAAACAAAGGCATGAACATGAAATATTCAAGACTGACAAAGACACAGGGCAAACACGAGGGATTAAATACACAAGACTAGCGACAAGACAAGGGACACCTGTGAACAATTAAATAATGAACCAATAACAACATGACACATCAGATAAGGGAACGCATGGCAGGATCACATGACTAGAACAAGGGATCACATGACATACATGAAACAGGAACAAGGAACAAAACCCAATCCGTGACATTAATTTTTTCCTATTGATCATGGAAAAAATGCAAATATGAATCAAATGATGAAGAAAAGCTTCTAGAATAAACTATAAAATAATTATTAAATGCTTGGCTAATTAGTCATACTCCCCTCTATATTAAGGCCACATTTACACATAGCCGGGTATTTAGAGAAAAGAATATTTCTCCCCCTCCGTTTTCAATAATAACATCGTGCACACAACCCGCATAAATACGCCGTCGAGCGCCTTTATAGCTATGCTAAACCTATGGGCGGCAGTGTAGGGAGAAGGATAAAGCCATGCAAGCCAATCAGAATCCTCAGAATCGACAAGAGAGAACCTAAAACCCCGTTTCTCCCAGTTGACACGACAACATATAACTGGCGTTTTCAGAAATCTCCACTTTGGCCGGAGTTTTTAGAAATGATCGTTTTCTGGGATAAAAACGGCGGTTTCGTGTAAATGACAGGCCAAAACGCAGAGAAATATCTGCGTTTCCCCATCGTGCAAACGGGGCCTAAACCTCTATATTTGTCCTGGTTTACGTTTCACTTACGTCTATAATTGTTTGGATTACAGTCATGAAAGGTTTACAGTATTCATCTATACTCATAATATTAAATAATCATTCCACTATATTTCTTCAATTCCATTTTCAAAATGATTTAACTGACTTTTCTACCTTCTCGTCAAATGTTAAATTAAATCTCCTTTTATTAAGCTTAAAATCAGAATCATATTGTGGTCAGACAGTCCTGTTACCAAAATTGTAATATTTATTTATTATTTCTGGTCTATTGGTGAAAGCCAAATCAATACATGTTTCTGAGGAACTAGTTGCCCAAGTTGATCCTTCAATAATCTGCTGAAAATCAAAATGGCTTACTATACTTTTTAACTTCTTCCTAATTATAATTTGCCAAAAAGAAATGTTCCCATATGTGGTGGAAATGGGCTTTCATACATCACAGAGTTTGTGAGCATATTTGCGGCATTACCTGGCATATTAACTTTAGAGAACCAGACACTAAAGCGACGCAAACATCGTGTGAAAACAAGGTGCATTTCATTATCAGTGAATTCCCCCAAGACAGAATAGAAGAGAGAATCAGCCAAAATGTCTCACTCTTTCTGTATTTATTGTTTTGCGATCCATTTCAGTTACAGCATTACTGTAAAACAGAGGTTCTCTATAAAAACCATAAAAGTGTCAGTCTCAGAGTAACATAAAGCGTTTTTTACGGGTTATTGGACGCAGAGGCGGATTTGAGTTTGCTCTCTAGAGCGAGTGTGTGTCTGTGAGAGCGAGAAAAAAGCCGTAGCAAGGTTTTCTGTTGCATTGTTGTACTTCTGGAAACTCTCCATGACTACATGAGCTTGACTCACTCCTGAGATCCTGCAGTGCCGAACGGACCATGCCTCTTCCTGCAAGATTACACAACGCACATCCACAGTAGTTTAGTGTGGCACACTTTTATTACTGTCTGTGTCAAAAAGAGGTTAGCTGACATAGTCAGTCTGACACAATGCCCCTGAGATAGGGATGATGTCCTCCTGTCTAGACTGTCCGTCTTTAATTCAGCTATGACCTCTCCAGTAACAAACACACACAAGCGCACAGTGGGAAAAAAAAGATAGGATGTTGCTGACATCACATATTTTCATCTCTCAAAGTTTAAGAATATAAAGGATAATGCACCCAAAAATGAAATTTGTACATCATTTAATCACCCTCAAGTCGTTTCAAAGTGTGTGTGTCTTATCTGAGGAGGATGAATGGATGGATGACGGGATACAAATAGTGATATGAAGTCTGGATCGATCGATGGATGCACCAGATTTGACGTGTCACGACAATTGACATTTTGGTGTTGCAGACCAAAGGAATGTTGGGTGTTTTGTAGAAATGGAGTCCATCTGGAGGATAGCCATCCGGGCATATCCCTCTCAGTCCATGTGGCTTACATCGCAATGTGAGGAGTCCATTAGCAGAGCTCACAGCAAACTGACAGAGTCAATATTAGCACAGAACACACACAGACACACACAAGGACGGACCGCCGCACATGAGGCGGCCCCAGTGTGTCTTATTGATGAAGTGTAAACAGAGAGACTGTAATTGTTCATTCAGTGCAGTTTTCATTAGTCGCTCATTCTGTAATTATGCCAGTGAGTCTGGCCAGCAACCAAAAGCTTTTGATTAATGATAATTTTCAAATGAACTAATAAAAGCTTTTGATTAATGATAATGTTCAAATGAACTAATAGCAATCTAACAGAAAAGGAAAGTTGTTGTGTTTTTGTGGTAAAGTCAAGATTGTTTAAAATGAATATTCCTGGTTCAATACAAGTTAAAGTGGCGTGAAACAGAAATTGTGATGAATTTTAAGCATAACATGATAGTTTGTTATCATGGTAACATACCTGTAATACATAAATTCCTAAAATGGCTATACAATTGATGAGACTTTTAACAATAATCCATCCCTCCAGCAACCTGTCACTCACATGAGATCCCACCAATTAGCACATGACAATGATCCAATCAATTCCTGATGGACAAAATCAAGTCTCGTCTAACAGTATTTCTTATTCGAAAAGCCATTTCACTCAGGTACATTCACACTGTAAAAAAAAAAAAATCTATCCATCTGTAGTATTATCTATCCATCCATCCATCCATCATCCATCTGTTCTTCCATCTGTCCATCCATATATAATCCATCCATCCATCAGTTCTTCCATCTGTCCATCCATATATCCGTAATTCACAGTTTGTGTCCATCTGTCTGTCTGTTACAGTTATCCATCCATCCATCCATCCATCCATCCATCCATCCATCCATCCATCCACCCCTCCCACACAGTTGTCCATCCATCCATCCATCCATCCATCCCTCATAGTTGTCCATTCATCCTTCCATCCCTCCCTAACAGTGGTCCATCCATCCATCCATCCATCCATCCATCCCTCACAGTTGTCCATCCATCCATCCATCCCTCCCTCCCTCCCTCCCTCACAGTTGTCCATCCACCTGTCCATCCCTCCCTCACAGTTGTTCATCCATCCCTCCCTCACAGTTGTCCATCCATCCATCCATCCATCCATCCATCCATCCATCCATCCATCCATCCATCCATCCATCCATCCATCCATCCCTCCCTCCCTCACAGTTGTCTGTCCATCCATCCTTCCATCCCTCATAGTTGTCCATCCATCCGTCCACCCATCCCTCCCTCACAGTTGTCCATCCATCCATCCACCCATCCTCACAGTTGTCCATCCATCCATCCACCCATCCCTCCCTCACAGTTGTCCATCCATCCATCCATCCATCCATCCATCCATCCATCCATCCATCCATCCATCCATCTGTTCTTCCATCTGTCCATCCATTTATCATCCATCCATCCATCCATCCATCCATCAGTTCTTCCATCTGTCCATCCATATATTCACAGTTTGTGTCCATCTGTCTGTCTGTCACAGTTATCCATCCATCCATCCATCCATCCATCCATCCATCCATCCACTTATCCCTCACAATTGTCCATCCATCCATCCATCCATCCATCCATCCATCCATCCATCCATCCATCCATCCATCCATCCATCCATCCATCCATCCATCCATCCATCCATCCATCCATCCATCCATCCATCCCTCATAGTTGTCCATCCAACCATCCCTTACTCCCTCCCTCACAGTTGTCCATCCATCCTTCCCTCCCTCACAGTTGTCCATCCATCTGTCCATCCCTCCCTCACAGTTGTCCATCCACCCATCCCTCCCTCACAGTTCTCCATCCACCCATCCCTCCCTCCCAGTTGTCCATCCATCCCTCCCTCCCAGTTATCCATCCATCCCTCCCTCCCAGTTGTCCATCCATCCATCCATCCATCCATCCATCCATCCATCCATCCATCCATCCATCCATCCATCCATCCATCCATCCATCCATCCATCCATCCATCCATCCATCCATCCATCCATCCATCCATCCATCCATCCATCCATCCATCCATCCATCCATTCCTCACAGTTGTCCATCCATCATCAATCCATCCGCAAATCACAGTTATCCATTCATCCGTCTGTTGTAATATCTGTCCATTCATCTATCAGCCATGCAACCAACCAATGTTGGAGCTTTACATTAGTTTGCTTTCTAGCAGTCATGCTGCAAGCATCATGTTGTTGTGTGTAAGAGCATTTGTACAGTATATGTGTGCATAATCTACTCCCCCAAATGCAAGGCCCAAAGAGGTTCAGGGCCAAGCCACAGAATCACCACGATATCTGTGATTTAGCACCAGTCAACGGGAGGCTCCCTAAGGATTACATCACTAGGGCTTTAATCGCTGTTATACTGTAGCCAAATTGGCAGAGCTCCAGTGAAGAAAGAAAAATCCTATCAGCTCTAATGACTAGTGTTTGCTGGCACAAACCAGACGAACAGTTTCATAGTCTATTTTTTCAACACCGCACGTTATAGAACAGAGTTATGAGCCTGTAACACACACACAGGCAATCCCTTGGTCACACGAAATGTGAAGAAAATGTTTGGACTAAATGAATGTTACAGAACGTTTGATGATGAAAGACAGAATGATCATAAACACTGCAGCGTTTGGCTTAGTCATGCATTCCACAGATTGAGACGTTCGTAGATCAGAACTGCAGATCTCTTATGAAGATGGGAACTTTAAATGGGAAAATCACGCTGAAACAGACCATATAAGTCTATCATATTCTTCATTATATATTGACAGGCCAGGGGCCGCTTGCACCAGTTGTGCAGAAGTTACAACGTAGCCTAGTTATGACTAAGTTACAACATAAACACTACAAAATATGTTTGAGTTGCACCATTTAAATTTGACATGTAACAAACTAAATCTTTACGGAAGCCTTCGACCAGGTTTGATTAAATTGCATCAATAATCTTGTTTTACTTGACAAACTTTAATCCTTTAGACATATATGATAAAGTTGCCATTTACACTAATTTACATTTTAAGAGAAAGGGAGTTATATGAATACATTATTTGCTGATCGATCTAAACAGCGCGGCTCTGAGTGCATCGATCTGTTTTTTTTTGCATGGCAGATAAAATCAATCATAATAAATAAATGTAATTTGTTTTTCTGTATCATTATTATTATTGAGCCTTGTTAATTACATATATTGCAAAAATACAATTTCTGAATGTCATTTACATATAAAATCCACATAATCTACATAATAAACAAATTGAATGAGATATTATCTGGGTTGACTATGCAGGCTGGGATAGATGTCCTGGTTTTTTATTTCAGTTCGAGTTCATCATAAGCCCAATAATGTTAGAAAACTACAGTAATGAACATCCTTTCTGCTTATAGCTTTATTACACTTTTTTTTTCTCTCAATTTAATATGTTTAATAATAAATACTCTCTCAGCGCTGAGCAATCATTGGTCTGCTGTGGTATGTACTGTAATCCACTCTGTTCATTCCACAAGATTTTTATGCCGCTGGAATTCTGTCTTGGCAGAATTTTACGAGATGTCCATGTTTGACTTTTTAACTAAAATACCTTTTGATTTGAGGAAAATTTATGATGTTTACAAGGAAAAATCATCCAAACCCTTGAGGGCCATAAACATGAAGAGTGAGAGGCTTTTAATGTGGTCTACCTTGTGTTTTGCATCAAAATTTCACACGTGAAAAGGAGATCAGACACAGAGACTTTGAGTTGGAGTGTGGAGTGCTGAAACAGAAAGATGAAGTCGGTCTTCGTTCGTTGGTTCGTTGGTTGGTTGGTTGGTTGGTTGGTTGGTTGGTTCGTTCTGCTGTTCATTTAATTGTTCATTTTTCTATTCGTTCTTTCATTTTTCTATGCATTTATTTATTTATTTCTATTCATGTAATTATTTATCTTTCTATTCATGCTATTCATTTTTTTTATTCATTAATTTTGCTGTTCATTTAATTATAATTTTTTTGTTCATTTATTTTGTCATTATTTAATTATTTATTTATCTATGCTTTTATTTTTTTTCTATTCATGTTACTATTTATTTTTCTATTTACTTATTTTTCTGTTCTTTCATACATTTATTTTGCTGTTCATTTAGTTATTTATTTATCTATGCACTTAATTATTTATTTATCTATTCATTTGTTTTTTTTTCCTATCCATATAATTATTATTTTCTGTTCATTTAATTTATTTGTGTTCATTTACTTAATTCATTTGTTTTGTTTGTTCATTTAATTATTTACTTTTAATTTATTCTTTTATTCATTTATTCATTCATTTAGCTAATAATTTAATTATTTATTATGTTCATTTAATTATTAATGTTTCTATTCATTCATTAATTTTCTATGCATTTAATTATAATTTTTATATTAATTCATTCATTTTTCTATGCATTTCATTCTTTATTTTCTATTCATTCATTTATTTTCTATTCATTTAATTGTTTATTTTTATATTCATTCATTTATTAATGAATTAATTCATTTTCTTATGCATTTTTTTATTTTTTATTCATTCATTCATTCATTCATTCATTCATACATGTTATTATTTATTTTTCTATTCATGTAATGATTTATTTGTCTATTCATGTAATAATTTACCTTTCTATTCATTTAATTATTTACTTTTCATGTAATTTTTTTTTCTAATCATTTAGTTATATATATTTTTTTTTTTAACAATTTTTTTTTTGGAGGTATATACACTTTTACATATGGTCCAATTCAGACATTCTTCTAACTATAAGTAACTTTGCAGCTACATGTCAACAAACTCTCATTAATTTGCAACTACATGTCATCTAACCCTCATTAGTAGATTGTTAGGTTAGGATCAGTAGATAGTCAGTAGAATGTCTTTTGGAGGAGCATCAACATATAGTGTTAGCGGATATTCAGCAGACAGTCCGTCCCATTTAGATGTAAGTAAACATGCTAAGTAGCTGTATGAGTGATGGATGAAACCCTCTGACACATATCTGTTTATTGACAAGTGTGAATGATAGAGAGATCTAGACAATACCAACCATGAATTAGAGACAGCAGTAAAATAAGCAGTTCAATAAACCCCATTGCTACAGTTATTGAGGGAAATTATTGCACGTGCAAGATTTTTTTTTAAATCTGAAGGTTTAAATCAAGTTGATATTCAAACACTTTTGCTTGTGTAATATTTATACATCATAATTCTTGTACAAAGTCATATTTAATTTTACAACTGCAAACACTTTGAGAAAAATAATGACTTCCAGCTGTTCAAAAGTAAAGGATATTGTTATTTCAGAGCAATGCATTAGCATGGCTGCTTTGTTCGATGGTTTATATTTTTGATTGTCAGATATTTATTTTTCATTGAACTTTCCACTATAATACATAATACATGTTTAGGGTTAGAGCTAGAACGGGTCAAGAAACATTTAACATTTAACAACAGGAACAAATTCAGTTGTTCTACCAGTTTACCACATTTTTATATTTCTCTATTCTTGTTACTGTTTATTTAAAGTAATTATGCCAATTGACACTCACATTTGTGTTCACTATGTTAATAGGATTAAGATGTGACATGCATAAAGCTGTAAATGTTGAGTGTAAAATTGACCTGCCAAACATCCGCATTTATGCTATAAATGATGAAATCTAGCGCATCTGGAGGCTCTGAAGCATATGTTGTAGATTAAGTGATATTGCTCCCAACTGTACCGTACACCGGCCTACCATTACGGCAGTAGAGCGACAGACCATGATGGATGGGAGGAATTATCTACACCATTACATTTATGCCATCCACTCCATTTGCCCCACTGGGTCCATCATGTACAATTTCGCAATTGTTCTCCAGACACGCTGTCTCATGAAACTACCCATCATGCACAGGGAATTCAAGCTTCATGTCCAAAGATGTCTTTCTCTGCTCTTTGCTTGCACTCTTAGGGTACGTTTACACGAAAACAATATGCTTAAAATGGAGAAGTTTTTCATTGTCATAACGATCCCCAATCACACAGATCCGCAAAAACGACTAAAAACGCTGTATTCTGCTGTCCGGCCAGTAGATGGCGATGAAACACTATTGATTGAACACGTAATACACAACGCTCATGACGTCATTGTTTTCAGAGATTCGCTTTTTTTGTTGTTTACACAGAGACAGTTTTCAAAAACTTTCACTTTGATACGCTTACTTGAATAAACGTTTTCAAAAGTTTGCGTTTTCAGGCACCCAAAACGCCATTGTCGTGTAAATGAACGGCCAAAGCGCATAAAAGGTTTTACGTTTTTAGTTGAAAACGGTGTCATGTAAACAGCCCCTTAATTGCACTATAGTTTTTCCTTTTGTTGTTTACAGAAAAACGTCCCCACCAAATGTGTGGAGTGAATGAAGAAGTGGAAAAATGTGTTAAAAAATCTGTAATTAAATATGTACAGTTAACAGAATAAGGGGCCGTTTACACGTCATCGGTTTCAACTAAAATTTTTAAAAATGGCGTTTTGGCCGTTCATTTACACAACAACGTTTTTTTTTGGCAGCCTGAAAATGCAAGCGTTTAAAACTTGGTATTTCAAAGTGCAAGTTTTTGAAAACGATACCATTATCGTCTCCATGTAAACTACAAAAACATGAACTTGTGAAAACGGTGATGTTACGAGTTCAGTCTATCGGCACGTAGTTTCTTTACAAAGTGATATCGCCACCCACTGGCCTGGCAGTATAACACAGCATTTTTATTCATTTATTCGTAGGCTCTCTGAATTTTCTCTTAGATTACCTCTAATGGAAACTTGTTTCCGCCATTGCAAAAATCAAAATTGAGTAATGAACTCACAATTGAGAGAAATAAAGTAAGAGCTTATAACTTGCAATTCTGAGAAAAAAAGGAAGAATTGCAAGTTTATATTTCTTTATAACTCGCAATATATAAATAGATAAAAAAGTCAGAATTGTGTGTTTACATCTCACAATCTCTTACATCTAAGTCTTGCAATATTCTCTGGCGGAAGCAAGCTTCTATAGTTTTTTCTTATCACAGTAATATTAATCCCAAACATATGTTGTTAATATGAAGGTTTTTGAGTTTGTTGGGGTTCAAAATGTTTGAAGGGAAAATAAATCTTGATTAGATTGTTCAATGCTGATTATGGTTAGCATGTCGTGTTTATGTATATAATGGTAGAAATATAGTATACATGTGGCTGTGTGTTCATTTTGAATGTAGATTAAATTGTTTAGGTTTAAAAAAAAAAACAGTTTACAATAATGAACTTTACAATCTCGTATGCAAGAGCCGAATTTTATGCTCCATGATTATTTTTCTTGGTCTCAACCTATAGATACATATATCTGGGTATACAGCTGTGGAGGTCGTTTAATCCACACTCAAGATCGGCCAAATAAACTGTAAACAGTGGTGCAATTATTCACTAAGCCAGTTGGAGAGAAACGGTGATTAGGCGAAACGTTCCCCATGTGTACGCTTGCTTCGTTTTATGGGAACTGCGCTGCCTTTGATTACAGCAAACACTGTCCACAGATAGTGGAAACTCATTTCCCTGTGTAAAGTGATTTTCTCTCAACGGAGCGACTCGGTTAACCCGTGCTGCAGTCAGAGAGGCAGTGCTTGACTTGTGTTGTGATTTTGTGGTGGGCATTTGTACATTTGAAGCAATCAACCACAAGATTTCATGTAATGATTTTTCCCTGTAGCATTCGGATGGTGATTGTGCAGCAGTATGTGATGATGTAATGGCTTGGTCGTTGTGTTCAGAAGGTCTGATTGGATCCCGTGTTGATTGGACAACATTAAGTACACTAACGTTAAAGGGACAATGTCTATTTTTTTAAGTATTTTATTAACTAAAATCAATGTCTTTATTCATAAATATGTCCTCAATGGTGTACAATTACCTCTCCCAATGATCCGACTTATCCTCGTACGCGAAGAATTTCTTATCTTTATTTACATGGGACAGGCAACTCCACAGAGGCTTCCATGTCGTTCCTCCATCTTGAAAAATTATAATAGCAGAGAGGGACAAAAAGCACTAGGCTACCTCAACGCGTTTCCACAACGCGTTTTCGTTCAGAGCCAGCGTAACGTGACTGAAACCAGCAGAAGAGGACAAAGAGAGAGGCGTAATGCATGTCACTGCCCCGGTAAATTTGAAAGGTTGCACTGCACGGTACTTCATAATTCAGGATCATACTTATGCCGAGCCACAGGAGAAATGCCAAAATTGAGGAAACGTGACCGGCGAATTCAAAAACCGAGGGTAAATAACGGGATAGCTTTACACAGTTGGAAAGGGCTAATGAAGGAGAAAGACTTTGAAAGGGACGCTGAAGTTGCCTGCTTTCTTCTCGACGGGTAAGTCAATGTTACGGTCTAAATTACAAGCTTTTTTTTCATTCCTTGGTTGTGTAATTCATTAGGCAGCATAACAGTAGAACATGTCACGTATAGTTAAACTCATGAAGGGCTATTGTTGTCATAGCTTCTTGGTACATAACGGCTACCGTAGTTGCAACGCGTTTGAAAAAGCGAGGAGCTGAACACTATTCGTTTGAATGGAAAATACAATTTCACCGCTAGATGGGAGTAATTCCTACACACTGTCTCTTTAAGGGACGGTAAGTCTGTTATGCTCACCAAGGCTGAAAAAATACAGTAAAAAAAAAATAAACTAAAATACTGTTTTCAGAGATTTTAATTTAATTGTAAAATATAATTTATTCCTGTGATGGTAAAGCTGAATTTCCAGCATCATTGCTCTAGTCTTCAAGTGTCATCCTTCAGAAATCACTCTAATGTACTGATTTGGTGCTCAAGAAACATTTATTATTATTATTATCATCGATGTTGTGCTGCTTGATATATTATTGTGGAAACCCTGATTCATGTTTTGAGGATTTATTTTAAATAGAAATCTTTTGTAACATTATAAATGTCTTTACTGTCACTTTCGATCTATTTAATTCAGCCTTTCTGAAATATGAATTACTGAACCCAAACTTTTAAATGGTAGTGTATTGCTTCAATGCACCAAGTTTGAAAGATGTGCTCAAATGCATGTACTCTGTATAATATTAAAAACATTTTGATAGCTTACAGTAGCTTTTTCACACAAATTTTATTTAAAGAACTCATAGAAAAACAAAAGAATACCATTTTATGAGAATGAACAATTATACAATAAAAACAATAATACTTATAAATGATAATTTTTTTAGCTCAATAATTGTACTAATATAATAATATATATATAATTAATAATTATATTATTCATCGTTGTCATCGTCGTTACATAAGTAACATTAAACTGTTAATGAGATTAATCGCAAGTTATTTTATTCTCTTGACACATAAAATGAGATAATTTAATAGAAATTACAACACAGATAACACATCATATTTTTATTTTTCACAGTATATATAAATTAGTTTTTTATTCATTAAATACAGTATAATTGCTGTGTCAATATTTTAGGAAGGGCTCCATGGCATCAAAAAGTTTTGACATTTCTCAATTCCTCAGCAAATATCAGATTTCAAACGCAATATTGTGCTATTATACATACACTAGAATAATACAATTACACTGTTCTGGATATTTTGAACCCATTTTTTCTCTCCATGCAGGACTTGAACCACATGAGGATTAATAAATGATGAAACTAAAAAGTTCAGTCTTGGGTAAAATAATGGAATCCTTTGAAACGAGCTGAATACGACACTAGAGTGTCATGTTGGTGGTGAAGGCTAAAAGTCGCTTTGGTCCTTGAACTGTAAATCATATCAAATCTTGGTTCAAAATATATTATTTAATGAAAAAGGTATGTTCTACTAACCTAGAAAATGACCAAATGCAAGAAATCCAATTCTTCAGCACATTTAGATTCTTTACGCTCTCCCAAAGAGGGCCCCTCTCTCTCCTCTCTGTGGATACTTAGGGGGTATTTCAGATGCTTTTCAAATAAAAAACATGAGTATGGACCTGCCCCGAAGGCACCAACATGCCAGTAGGTTCCATGACACCCCTGTTTCTCATTTTGGATAAATACAGCCATTCTGGACGCCGACATATGGTTCACGTTTGAGAAGCACATGTTTCAAGACTTGTTGAAGCAAATGCCCCACCGGAGATATCCAAAACAATAGTTTTTCAGAAACTGTGTTTTTTTTTATGTGCTGATGAGCAAATGATGTGTCCTGTTTTGCGAATACTCATCTTGTGATTCAAAGCAGGGAGAGTTTTAGGACTTTTAAGGCGAGACACTACAGGTGAATAGGGAAATATTTGTAACTAGCAGATATCACCATGAAACTTTCCCAGTTGATTACCTACATTAAGATGAGAAAAAAATGTATTACAAGTTTTCTGTAATTTATTGTTTAAATATGCAAATTAGGCATTATCTAATTAAATATGCGCTAATTTGTCTATATTTAAAAAAACGAAATCTCAGAATTGGATAAAGCCAGGTTCAAAATTCTTTTTTCATTGTGTTCACATATTAGATGGGGAAAAAATTACAGAGGGATTTATGGATATCTACTTTTGTTATCCTGTAAAACAGAATATACTGTCAATAGCCTTAAAAAATGTATTTTCGCCATGTTTTTTGGAATAAAATGTTATATAAATCAGGCTAGGAATAATATATTTACAAATCCCTCTGTAATTGTCTTCATAATATAACTAGGTACAAGACTGGAAAGTTTGGTGTGTATAGGTGCTACTGAAGAGGAGATTTCGGACTTGGAGTATGAGAGAAAAGTCATTTTGAGAAAAAGGCATTTAAAGATTTGTAATGTAAAAAATCATACTTTTTTAGTGGAAACAACTATTTACTGACACAATATCTTATCAAATCATTAGCAACAACAATACAAACGACCTAAATCATGGGTCGATGATATTGCTCCTGTGAAGGTCAGGAAGAGTGGTAGACAAAAAGCACCCTGGAGAAACTCAACAGCAGTGCAAAATATGAAAAGACAATGCAGAAAAGCAGAGCGCATGTGGCGGAAGACAAAACTTGTAGTCCATTATAACATCTACAAAGACACCATCCATGCTTTCAATATGGAACTAGGCAAAGCTAGACAGACTTTCTTCTCAAATATTATTAACAGCAACTTAAACAACACACGCACTCTTTTTGCTACTGTAGAGAGATTAACGAACCCCCCGAGCCAGATTCCCAGTGAAATGCTCTCAGACAGCAAGTGCAGTGAGTTCGCTTCTTTCTTCTCTGAGAAAATCAATAATATCAGAAAGGTGATCAGCACATCCCTGAGTTGCACTGGGGTCAGACAGATCAGACCACAACCTGAGAAAGTAGTTACTATGTCTGATTTCAAAGAAATTGATGGCAAAATTTTGGAAGAAACCGTACAGCACCTTAAAACATCAACCTGCGCCCTTGACGCTCTTCCCACATCTTTCTTCAAAAGTGTGTTAAACAGCTTAGAAGCAGATCTCCTAGAAGTGGTAAATGCCTCACTTCTCTCTGGAAGTTTTCCAAACTCCCTGAAAACTGCAGTTGTCAAACCCCTCCTAAAAAAGAGTAATCTTGATAAGACTATATTAAGCAATTATAGACCGATCTCAAATCTTCCTTTCATTGGCAAGATCATTGAAAAAGTTGTTTTCAATCAGCTGAACAAATTCTTAAGCTCGAATGGATACTTTGACAATTTTCAATCTGGTTTCCGATCGCATCACAGCACAGAGACAGCGCTCATAAAGATAATTAACGATATTCGCTTAAATACTGATACAGGCAAAATATCAGTGCTGGTACTACTCGACCTCAGTGCTGCATTTGACACTGTTGATCACAACATACTTCTTGACAGGCTGGAAAACTGGGTGGGGCTTTCTGGGATAGTCCTAAAATGGTTCAGGTCATACTTAGAAGCGAGAGGTTATTATGTGAGTATAGGAGACCATAAGTCTGAGTGCACATTCATGACATGCGGAGTCCCTCAAGGCTCAATTCTTGCGCCACTCCTATTCAACCTGTACATGCTTCCAATGAGCCAAATAATGAGAAAGAACCAAATCTCTTACCACAGCTATGCAGACGACACACAGATCTATTTAGCCCTATCGCCAAACGATTACAGCCCCATTGACTCCCTGTTCCAATGCATTGATGAAGTAAACAGCTGGATGTGCCAAAACTTTCTTCAGTTAAACAAAGACAAAACTGAAGTCATTGCGTTTGGAAACAAAGATGAAGTTCTCAAGGTGAACGCATACCTTCACTCTAGAGGTCAAACAACTAAAAATCAAGTCAGGAATCTTGGTGTGTCTCTAGAGTCAGACCTTAGCTTTAGTAGTCATGTCAAAGCAATAACTAAATCGGCATACTATCATCTAAAAAATATTGCAAGAATTAGATGCTTTGTTTCCAGTCAAGACTTAGAGAAAATTGTGCATGCTTTCATCACCAGCAGGGTGGATTATTGTAATGGACTCCTCACTGGCCTTCCCAAAAAGACCATAAGACAGTTGCAGCTCATACAGAACGCTGCCACCAGGATCCTGAGCAGAACCAGAAAATATGAACATATCACACCAGTCCTCAGGTCTTTACACTGGCTCCCAGTCACATTTAGGATTGATTTTAAAGTATTATTACTGGTATATAAATCATTTAATGGCCTAGGACCTCAATACATTGCAGATATGCTCACTGAATATAAACCCAACAGATCACTGAGATCATTAGGATCACATCAACTAGAAATACCAAGGGTTCACTCAAAGCAAGGAGAGTCTGCTTTTAGCTATTATGCCAGCCGCAGCTGGAACCAGCTTCCAGAAGAGATCAGGTGTGCTCCTACAGTAGCCACATTCAAATCCAGACTCAAAACACTTCTGTTTAACATTGCATTTACTGAATGAGCACTGTGCCACTGTTCGTCCGACTGTTTGCACTGTATTTTTTTTTATTTTTATTTTTTTTTACTCTAAACTGTTTTAATTATTCTTATTTCTTTTGATTATTTTAATTTCTTCTATGTAAAGCACTTTGAATTACCATTGTGTATGAAATGTGCTATATAAATAAACTTGCCTTGCCTTGCCTTGCCTTGCCTAAATCACATCAAAACTTATAAACACAGCATTTATGGCCTTTAACTGAGCAGAAAAACAGTCAAAAACACACATCTGAGTGTCAGAGCGCGTCACGTGATGCTTCTGAACCAATCAGGTTGTCAGAAATTGACATCAGCCAATGAGATTTCGCTTTTAGGGTTAAATGCCCATTTTACTTTCACGATTGGTTACTGATTAAAAGGAAATGACCATATTTGGATCCGACAGCATTGTACAGAAGAGAGAGAGCTTTCCAGACATGTGCGTGATTAAAGGAAGAACACAAAGATCGCGGAGCAGCGCGTTGATTTAGAACGGCAACTTTTGTTGAATTTCAGAGAAATCTACTGACGCAAATAGACAAAGTGTAGTAAAATAAAGACCTAAATGTGTATTTTGGACTTTTTTTCAGCACAAGTCTGAAAGAAAACATGTTATTGAAGACAAATAGCCCAAAATCTCAAAATTGACCAGTGAAAAAAAAACGATGTTTTTGCCTGCCGTGTCTCGCCTTAAGAAGATTTTGAAGCTTTGGGCCACCGCAATTTTGTTTTCCAGATGGGGAGTTCTTGTCAGAGCCTCAGTTGTTGTTTTTGTTTTTCTCCAATTATGGAAAATCCTCAGAGGCATGCAGAACTTTTTGGCAGGTGCAGAGTTAACTGTGGCAGGTATTAGTTGGGCTTCTATTCACCACATCTTACATCTGACCCTTTAAAATAATGCCAGACAATTCTTGTAGTCTAAAGACCAAGAAAATGGCTTTGATGCTTCAGATGGTTTAGATTTGGGCTTTTATTGAGGATTGTTTTCAGTTTTTGTTTTTGTCTCGACTGATACAGTAGATCCTGAAACGATGGCATATTGAGTTTAATGCAAATATAAACACCTTAGGAATAATTGATGATGGCCGTTGAATTAATACAATAATATTGCACACCCCAGGTGTTAATGCGGCCACGATGCGACACTCGGGTGTGCATTATTTTTCATTAATTCAATGTCCCAGGGTCAATTAATCCGCTTATACCGCGGTTACCCAACCCGATCTCTCGGCAATTCGTACATATTTTACGAGCTGCCTAATTTGTATGAATTGGTACCGATGACCCACCCCTAAATCTAACCATCATCTGGGTTTAGACAAATCGTATGACACTTGTACGAATTCGTACGAATTAGCCACCTTTTACTGTAATCACTCGTAATCACAAACATTGTACAAATGCTATATTTGAAGACATTTGTCAGGTTTTTGTCTTTTAAAGCGCTATTATGTGTAAGACTAATTTCTTACGCATCTAATCCCAAGCCTCCGTTGCTAATTTTAGATGGAGGCTTCAGCCACTGATATCAATCTAATGCAGTTATTTAGAGAGAGAGAGAGAGAGAGAGAGAGAGAGAGAGAGAGAGAGAGAGAGAGAGAGAGAGAGAGAGAGAGATTAAATGTGTGAATATTTTACTGACAAAATCATCAGAGCAGCGCTGACAACATGTTTCTTTGCGAGTGTGTGTCCATACTGTATGGGTGTGTATGCGTTTAAGTGGGAGAGAGCGGAAGAAAGAGAGCTTGTGTGCATTTCGTATTTTTTTTCTATAGTTTACTATATTTATCTGCTGTGTCGTTGTGAGAATTTTCTTTTCTGGGTTAGGTCAGTGTCGTTGTGAGAATTTTCTTTTCTGGGTTAGGTCGCCAGTTCTTTCCCCAACCCTCCACATTACATGACTTGACGCACACGCAAGCACGCACACACGCACACACACACACACACGCACACACACACACACACACGCACACACACACACACTTTAGCATCTCCAATTCATCTGTACTGCATGTTTTTTGATTGTGAGGGAAACCAGAGCACCCAGAGGAAAACCCATGCTGGGACACAGAGAGAACAACTCCACACATGGCCCCCTGTCTCAGCCGGGACTCAAACCGGGGACTGTGGGGCAACAGTGCTACCCACTGTGCCATTCACATGACTTATAGGGTAGAGTAAATTAAATTAATGTTTCCAAAACAATACACTATACAGTTCAAAGGTTTGGGGTCGGCAAGATTGTTTAATGCTTCTGCCAAATTCACGCAATGGGTTGTGTCAATGGGTCACCTGGGGAGAGGGACAAAAATATATTTAGCATTTAAAGAAAATCACACTTTTCTAATTTCTTGCAACACCAACAAAAGAAGATGGTCCTCAAACTAGAGTGTTTCCGTACTCGCATGATCCCCTCCGCACCCCCTTCTCATAATTCACAACGCAAGTTAAGAGTAGCTGGACCACAACACGCGCCTGAGGGCTGTTCTGGCCCCTCAGACTCCAGGGGTGCAGAGAAATTGGATGACCAACGAGGAGGTCTTTTCTTGTTAGCTAGATTTATTGTGAGGTTTTTTTCCACTGAGTAAATGAATCAACAAACATGGCATCTCCCCCTGTGAGCAGTGGACTAAGATGAACCCTGTAGAGTGTTGGTTTAAATTTCATTCGCTTCTTGGATTTCTGGGTCACTAGTTCAGGAGGATATTGGTTCTTTAATTTGTCTTTTGGTTTCACGAAAGTGGTTCAGGTCTTCATGCATCCTCTAAATCTGAATGCTGATAACTGGTTTGGTCGTGTACTAGAACTTTTAGGCACTATATTAAATTAATTTGAACAAGAAACAAAACCTCCAAATTTGAGATTTGAAAAAGTTACACAGGTTTGTACGGGTTATGAAAATGATTAGGAAATGTATTGTAAAGCTGAAAGTGTAAAGTGTACCTATAACCAGGAAAAATAATAGTTCAGGCTGAATAGTTACTCTTCAGCCAGATCTCGACTCGCGTATAGTTTATAAAGTTATAAATATGGATATTTTTCTTACAAAAACACGTCGCTTCGCTTCAGACTACGTTTACGGCTATTTTCATAAACGGACATTTCACGCCTCTTTGTTTTCAAAAATAACATTGTGCATTGTTTACACAAACCCGTGTATATGCCGTCAAGAGCATCCCAAACCTGTAGGTGGCAGTGTAACGAGAAGCTCAAGCCCACGTTAGCCAATCAGAATCCCGAAAATAGTCACATACTGTGACGTCGGCTGCCTAAAACTCAGTTTTTCTCAGTTTACATGCAAACGTGCAAACAAAGTTTTCCAAAATCTCCACTCAGGCCGGAGTTTTTAGAAATAATCGTTTTCAGAGGCGAATTCTCCGCTTGCGTGTAAACGAAGAGAAATATCTCAGTTTTTCAAAATAACCATGTACGTGTAAACGGGGCCTCAGAAGGCCTTTATTAATCCCCTGGAGCCGTATAGATTTTTTTTATGATGGATGAATGTGCTTTCTATGGGCTTTAAAATCTCAGTTACCATTTACTCCCATTATAAAGCTTGGAAGAGCCAGGATATTTTTTAATATAACTGATTGTGTTTAGTTGAAAGAAGAAAGTCATACAGTATACACCTAGGATACACCAAGTAATGTTTGTTTATTTAACCTGAAAAATGTCAACATTAAGTGTAGCTAACATTTTACATAAAAAAACAGTGCCTCATTTCAGAACACCACTTCACGCCACTCACTATTTTGTGTTTGTTTCTTTTTTTGTGCGAGAGAAACTGCATTTTTCCTTCCTGCATAAGGCAGTTTGTTCATACTTCATAATACAAGAGGCTCATTTTCCACATGCCAGCCAGAGAGCGTAATAAACACGATCCATTTCACGAGGCCCCTTAGCTTCAACACACTCACACACACATGAGGTCAGCGTAATCAGCCCACCCTCGCTGTCTCCGTTAACTCTTCTCTGCCTTCCTGTCAGTGGACTAGACTCAGTGACTCTGATATGATAGATGGCTCCTCGCTGACTACGAAAAACTTTTTCTCTCTGTGACAGGTGCAAACTAATATTATTCCCCCTTGCCCTCTAACTGATACCTGTGCCACATGTGGGCAGCTTCGGTGTCCGGTCTCGTCCTGCATTAAAGGCCCCTACTGTAAAGACGTAATGCGAGAGTGTGTTAATAGTTGCAGAGATGAAGCGGCGATGGCACACTCTGCAGGCTCAGCATAGCAGGCCGTTTATAGAGGACATCAAAGCTATCAGACACAGACAGACAGATAGATAGTACACTTTCATGACTACTTCTTAACGCAGTTAAGTACACTTTTAAACAGTGCACTTTGTAATAGTGTGACAGTGCACTTTGTCACGTTCAAAATTTAAAACAGTGTTTTAATAATCTTTTGGCATGCTTTAAATTACACTTATTTGTGAAGAACAAATGATAACTATTGGCATATGTGAAGTATTTGATTATGATTTTAGCAGTTTTTCAATGATATCACAGTATGTTTTAGTTGACCATAAATGCTTAGTATATTACACAGTACACTAAAAATGCAGTCTACTGTTGCTAAACTGCAGGATGTGCCCAATAATAAAAAAGAGTTATTAAAATCGCATTAAGCCGTGAAAGAGATACTGCTCTCCAAGAAGCTTTCGTTGCTTGCGCTCCAAGATGAGTGGAACACACGGACAGGCAAAGTGAACTCCGAGTCCTGATTGGTGAGTATTTGTGGAAACAGTCAGTAATGTCTTAAGTGAACCCATATAACACTATATTGGATCCGTGCATGTGGTCTTAAAGTGACAGCAGCCTACTATACTTGCTTCTGTCTGTGTCGAATCAAACAACAAAAGACAATGGGGAAATGAATAACTCACAGCTCTTTTGTAGATTTGGTAGGATTATTCTATATTTAATTTATGCAGTGAAGACTATGCAGTGTTTTACATGTGATTAGCCTACTTTCTGTTGACTGGCCCCAAAAAATCCTGTTTGGAACAACTAGAAATTACATATAAACACTTAAGTCCTACTTATGTGAGTCAAAAAATCACTTAAGTTCAATTTATTGCAATTAACATACATTTAAACTAGAATACATTTTCATTTAATTGCACTTAACATGCATTTAAGTGTCTGGAAACATTACATTCAGTTTGCACTCAAGTATATGGTGATGTCAGGTGATCATAAAGTGATAGTTTTGATTGAGCCACATATTTAACATACAATTTGGCAAATAATCTCTGTACATGAAATGTGGTACATTAAAACTTCCACATTCTTGCAAGATGATTGTTCTTTTTTCTCAGACATGAACAACTTATAGTTCTTTGTTTCTGTAACAAATTATTTGTTTCTGGACATTGGCCATTATTGTGTGAATCTTGCTTTTTTTATGCTGCAATGTTTCAAATTGAGAGTAAATTAAGCATAGGGCACGGTTTGTTCTCTGTCTAGAGTATAGCGTAATGTAATCAGTCTGGTAACTCAAATGTCTCCACACCCTGCTAGTTTGGGAAAATATAAACATCATTGTCCAACCCTTCAAAATGTCTGCCAGATATCCTGATTTTTCATCCCTCAACTCTGATTAAACTCTGCTAGTGGTTTAACGTCATGGTGAGGGTGTTTCTGGTGCTTGAAGTGTTCAAGACTGTGACTGTGGCATTGGGACATGGTGTTCCCCAGTCTCTGGCTATGGATTTGCCTCCACCTCCCTTTCTCTCCGTCAGACTCGCTTTAGCAGTTTAATTACATCGACAGATTCGACACGTTCGGGGAAGAGCAGCTGTGTTTCTGTCTTCAGTAATATTTTATGGTGTTAGTGAAATTAACGTTAAATTGTCTTTCTTCCATTTTGACCTCAACATTTTGGGTGGGCTATGACTCCCCTGAGACTAAATGTCTTACTTAGTTTGACATATTGGTCATAGACATGAGATCATTCGGCCATGGCATCTACATCAGTGGTGTTACACTGGGAATTCTAACCGTTTACCCTCCAGTTAGTGGTATTGAGGGTTTAACCACAGAGCAACAGAGTGACTGAAGCATCCTGTGAGAAAACCAACTGCTCTGTCACTATCTATAGGTCAATGAAATCTCCCATTGATGGAGGTCTAAGCAACAAACCCAAACCAAGAACACCTAAATGTGTTCAGTTCTGCTATTTTGATTGTCTGAGAGCTGGTCAGGTGAAATCAGACTCGACTGCAGTCTTTTTTGGGTTGTGAAAATAGTTGTAGGATGGATGATGAATGGTAGTGTGCAAAGGGTTTTCTGTGGCTGCAGGATGAGGGTGGAGAGTTTAAAGGAGGTTAAGGGCTACGGGGGCAATTTTGTGCATGAACAATAATAGTAGAAGGAAAGATTTAAGATGTATTTTTGGCATCTCGTTTGCTATGTGATAGAACGTTCTGTTCAGTGTTGGTTTTTGTAATGATATTCCCAGACTGGTTAAGAACAGGACAACAAACACACCAAAAAGCACAAAACTTCTCGTCTGGACTCTGGACTGAATGCATGCTGTACTGTATATACACAAATATTGCACTGATAGAGTGCGTATTTTGTTGCATGAGACTTATAGTTTGGCAGTATAAGATTGAAAATGATTTCAGATTTAACTGTGTTTTATTTTTCTTACTTGTGTGATTATATCCATGTTGTTTTTTTCACCTGATACGCTCAATTTCACAAGCAGCTACAAAAACAATTGTGTGATAAATGTGTTCTTAAAATCCATCATCTCTGACAGGACTCTCTTTTTTTCAGCTGAATAATTTCTGTTTCTGATTCCACCACAGATGTTGTGCCATTGTGCAAAGACTTTGCATCCTATGAAAATAAATCTGGGAACACTGGAAGATTTTACTACTCTAGATCAGTCTGTTGACATCTGTACTCGGTGTACACACTGTGCTCTTTAATAGTTGATAATGTCGGTTCCTCTCCATGAATCTGTCATTTGATTGGGCCGGGTCTGGGAAGTCTTGCATCCTCCATTCATAAGACCCAGCTGTTTACCACGGTGTAAACATGGTCTACAAGACTGCCAGCGGTGATCAAAACAAGTAGAGGCAAAACACGGAGGTCTCATCAATACATTTCAGCTGCGCAAACAACAAAATTGATATTTCAGTAATAATGGCAGGCTTTTGGACACTGTTAGATAAAGTCATGCCACATGTACGATCAAACTGTCCAGACTCTCTTCCCTTTCTCAAGTCTTACAGGGTAGAGCAAATGGTGCTTCTCTATATGCAACATTTATATCTTCACTTTAGTAATGGGAAGATAGACTTGCAAATCAGTTATTTTGAACAATTTGTTTCAATAAACCACAATTCGTTTTAATGTAATGATGCCATAACGTGGTACCTGATTTCCGGCTGAAGCATAAAGCCAAATACTGTAAGCACATATTGCTATCATTACTTTATAATATGTTTTATTAATAAGAGTGCATATGGTAATTGCATGTCAAATGTTTTCTGATATTCATCTACTTCAAGCTACAATATGTATTATTTTTTCATCGCTAGGGGTCGCTAATCTCTTACAATAAGAAAGGCATATGTTGATGACCAGAAATTACAGCGGAATTATGGAACTTGTCGTCAAGCTGATGGATCTAATAATGTTTATGGATGAGTGAATACATTGAAGTTTTTAACATGACTGTGGGATAAAGTAGGGCGTGATTGCTAATGAGAAACATATCAGCGCCACACGCGAATACCGCGGATATAAAGGAATAAGGACCCGCAAGTGCTGAATTACTACTCACACAGGTCAGTTATTGAAACTTGTGAGGTAGCGCAGCGCTGCACTTGGTCTACACTATCACAGTTGTCCACGTCTGTCGCCATGGTTACTATGGCAGTACGAGCGGAAACCAGAGATAACGCGGATATTACGTCATTGACAGGCGACAAGTGAACAGGGATTCCGGGACGGACAATTATTTAAAATTGGAATTTCTCTGAAATTAAAAATCTTTGGGAACTTTTGGGATATTGTAAGTACACAACTGCAGGAAATATATCACAATGTGCAAGTGATTTTTGGATATTTTATTAAAAAATTCTTACATAATGTACGTTTAAGTAACTTGGCTAACGTTTATCTCAAAGTTCTAAACCAAGCATTCTCACACAAATGTAAAAACAAATATTTGTACAATAATCAAGAAAAAATGATTCATCTTAAAGCATTAAAAAAAGTTACCATTTTAAAACGTTCCAAGAACTTTATGCAAATAAAGTATTCTCAATGTAATGAAAACATTAGGAAACCGGTCATATAACAAAATTGTTAGCTGTGATCATACATCAAAGTATTCGGCTTATTTCGACCAATATGAAAGGTCTACTTTTCTGGAAAATGGTGAATCATATTGTGAACATGAAAGCCGTAGTCCTTGTATTGATGTGTGTGTGTGTGTGTCTGTGTGTGTGTGTGCGTGCATGCGTGTGTGTGTTTATGTGCATATGTGTGTGTAATGATGTTTTACAATTAGAATGAGCTGAAGCCTTCCTGCTCAGTCGCCATGTGGAAATGTTTTAGCGAACAAGGTATCAAAGTGAGACACCTGCAAGACATTACGGGCAAAGTTCTCCACACTGACGAGTGAGTGTGTTTTGGTTGATGAAGGAGGACTGCAAAGTGTACATTGATGTGTTTTTGTCCATACAGAATGTCCAACAAAAGTCGACACCTGCGGTAAATTACAGGCATGCACAGCACATACACACATGACAGACACCGTTTTAGGTCACCAGAAAAATAAAGCAATGCAGTCGAACCCCAACAAGGTGCTGGCGAGACCTGCAGCTGCACTGAACAGTGTAAATAAAACCCTAATTTCAGCTCACTCCTGTCTGTCCGGGACAGCTCTTCCTGTCTAAATGTAAATGTCTGGAAGAGGGCTGTCAGAACAGGGTTTACTCCATCATGAGGGTTGAGATGGTAGTATGCATAAGCTTTCACCTTTGGAAATGACATAATTACTATTTTCTCAAAACTACAGGAAGGAAACCAAGTTTTTCCATTTACCTACTTTAGAAAAAAAAAACATGGAAGTGTCTGGCACATGACACATACATTACAAACATATTTATACAAGCGGCCCCAAAATATTTGGACACTTAAGTCACATTTAAAAATGCATGAACGTCTTTGCATTAAACATCAAACCAAGTGGCAAGAGCTTTCAGAACTAACTTCGCATTTTTTGCATTGACTTTTAACCAACTGGTGTCAGTGTCATTTTTAGTGAATGCATGAAGTCAGTTCATCTCAAGTTCATGCAGGTGTAGTTCATCACATTAACTGTGAACATGTTCCACTTATGTTTGACAACCAAAGTGTCCAAATAATGAACAGAATATCTATTGTTTTACAGTTTAAAACTTATCAAACGTTTGTGCAATGTTTTTTTTAGTACTCTTTAGAAGTAATGCTAAATATATTTTGTGTCTAATGAAAGACATTTTAAAATATGTCTGAAGCGTCCAAATACTTCTAGGGCCATTGTAAATACACTAGCCATGAAGAAGTGAAATTCGTCTCCAAAGCTTCACTATCATTAGTTCTGGCTTTAGTTATTCGCTTATCCAAAGAGCTAAATGTCAACACATGATGTTGTGGTATTTTATTTTGGCAGAATTGAACTTGGTCATTTGTTTTGCATTGTTACAATTTAAGTTTGTTGATGTTTCGTCATTTTTTTCCACATATACTGCATAGCAGAGTTTGATCAAAACTAAATGTTGGTAATTACAATCATATTCATTTGTTAAGAATAATAGAACTCTAAAAGAGAAATAAACAGCATGCTGCACTGTCCGCTTTGAGCGTTTCCTGTGTGTGTGTGTGTGTGTGTGTGTGTGTGTGTGTGTGTGTGTGTGTGTGTGTTTGGGGTTCAGGTATACCCGACATTATGGTACAAAATGGACCCACAAAGATGGAGATTTTTTGGTCCCCATGAGAAAAACAGCTTAAAGCAACACTAAAGAACTTTTCCTCTGCGGTCGCCCTACAGGTTGGAAGCGGAATTGTCCATTACCGCTGTCGTAAATAATTTAGCCTACCGCAGCCTACTGTCGCACGCACGCTCGCTGTTTATCCAGCCCCGATCTGGCAATCTCACATAGTGTGGTTATAGCAGATATAGGACCGCAAAGCGAAGGCAGAAGTGCCTCTCACCCTGTTACGACTTGATGAACCGCTGAAACGATTTTGGAAGTGTGTGTGTGTATGTGTGTGTGTGTGTGTGTGTGTGTGTGTGTGTGTGTGTGTGTGTGTGTGTGTGTGTGTGTGTGTGTGTGTGTGTGTGTGTGTGTGTGTGTGTGTGTGTGTTGAAAGTGAATGCTCAGAGGATATGAGACATTGGTGTTATCTGGGCACCCAGCTGAACGATGAGCAGAGGTTCCGCTGGGTTCCTTGGAAACAGGAAGGTCTGCTGATTGACTACGGCCTGGGGAGTTCAGAGGGTACTGACTGTGTTTGGTGTGTGTGTGTGTGTGTGGCATTTCTGTAGTGATTTTTATGGAGTTTAAGTGGGTAGCAGCAAAACTTGTTGAAATACTTCACATGGATAACATACGTATACGGTATATACAGCTATCATAATGAAGACCCCAGACCCCCATGAGTGTGTTTCAGAGTCGGTAGGCCACGTACACACTGTAAAGTTTCAGGAGTGACAACCACATTTAAATACAGGAGTGAATCCGTGTCTACGGAGCGCGACTCACTCCCGGAATTACTATGATAGACACTATGGTGACTATAGCAACGTTCTGGTGTCTCACGTGTTTGGTATCCGCTGTTTTTGACCAGATTAATATTATAGTGACCAAGACCAAAGACATTTTGAACTAAAACACCATCAACGGAGGGGTCATATTTTGTATTGGAAGGCTGCTTCGCAGAGCACTTCTCTTGATGTGTTGCCATCCACATATTATAAGCAGATTTGGGCTTGTTATTATGAGCTTGTTCTTGTTGATTTGTTTTTTCAAACATGAACTGGCAACACGAATGAGTCAAGGCTCGTACCTCTTTCCCAGTGATTCATTTCTTGCATCGTGCTCACAAATACATCATTGACAATGAAGAATTGTATCGAATTTTTGTTAATGCGGTTGTCACTATACCTGAATTTTTCTGTAGTTACCGTATTTTCCGGACTATAAGTCGCATCAGTCAAAAAATGCGTCACGAAGAGGAAAAAAACATAAAAGTCGCACTGGACTATAAGTCGCATTTATTTAGAAATTTATTTCACAAAATCCAAGACCAAGAACAGATATTTAATCTGGAAAGGTTATTCAACTACACAATAGCACACAGAACAACAGGCTGAATAGGTGTCCGGTATGTTAACGTAACACATTAACAGTTATGCAGCTAAGAGCATATACCTGGGAGGCTGAATAGGCTAAATTAACATAAGCCAGCGAGTCCAACAAGTTACCGGTAAGCAAGTTCACCAAGCTCCCGATCTCATTCCACAACACTGAATCCATTGAGTTCTTCCTCGGTGTCGCTTCTGAACAACTCCTCCAACTAGAGCGCCCTCTCCCGGCTGTAGATGGTAATGTTTTCTCTTGGTTCATCTCAGCCAGTATGAATTAATTTTGATATATAAGTCGCACCTGACTATAAGTCACAGGACCAGCCAAACTATGAAAAAAAGTGTGACTTATAGTCCGGAAAATACGGTAATTTGTTTGTAGAATTCAATTCAATTCACATTTACTTGTATAGCGCTTTTCACAATACATATCGGTTCAAAGCAGCTTTACAGAAAATGCATGCATCTACATTTGCGGCTGTAAAATACTGAACGTTGTCTGTACAGAATAGGATTTAGCATAAAAAGATGAATTAGCAACCGAATAGCTGCAGTGTGTACATGGCTAAAATAATTTTATTATTTAATAATAATAATTGTGTATATATATATATGTATATAATGCAAAAGCATGGTCATGGTGTAGAAATGAAAAGCATGCACTTGTTTTCAGTAGCAGTATCAGAGTTCCTCAGCTCTCTGAGTTCACTATAGTCATAATACTTTTCTTGGCTGGAAAAAGGGATGAAAAAGAGGTTGGTATGTCCTATAGCATGATGATCTTACCTGAGCCTCTCCGTCTAACAGACAGATTCTCCTGTAAGACTAAACCATCGCTCCTAGCAGGGGCTGTTTTGGTTTGGCTGGCACAGACCTCTGTGCAAACAGGAAACTGGTGCGCTGCTGTAAATCTTGCTGTTGCCACGGGGACTGGGTCATGACCTTTGACACTGACATTGGATAGGCCGTACAGAAGCTCAGCATGGGGAGTGTAAAGGAGAGTCAATTGGTCAGGTGATCCGGTTACCGCCTGGGACATTATTAACGTTATTTAGTGATGGCTGAAAAACTATAGAATCTGATCTATTTGATTTAAATGCATTCATCCGTTTGATTACTTTTTAATCAACCAAAAAAAAAAAAAGTTTCAGAATATTTCCACTATAATGTCATTTTCACCACTTATCAAATTATGTATTGTTTGAAAGCATTTTGAAAAAAATAGTGATTGGAAAATGCTTTTAAACATTTTTGGAATTAAGTCTTGCTAAAGTTTATTTCTAAAATTTCATGAAAATAATATTTTAACACTTTTAACATTTAGCAAAATTATGCACAATTGAAATATTTGGTAACACTTTCTAATATGCTTATAATGAATTATAGCCCCATTTATACTTATTTAAAAGTAAGTACTATTCTATAAATATATTTATAAAGACTCACTTAGGAGCTATACTGCATTATAAGACCAGTTATAGTTGCAATAGGTGGTTGCAAAAAAAATGGTTGCAAAAAATTGCATAGGTTTTACTTTTCTTTAAAGCTATCAATGATGCATTTATAGAGGTTAGTAACTGTATTATCACTCTCAATAAGTATTTATAAGAACACTATACGGCTATTAATAACAATATTCACGTATTTGACAGACATAAACTTGAATTGCTAAAATGTAATTGTAACTATAATACAATAGCATTATAGCAATGCTGCATCTTTATAAATACATTCATGGAACCAAACGACTGACTAATTAATACTATAAATCAGTGTGATAATCGATTATGAGCATGCGCATTGAAAAAGCAAATGCATGACTTAGAAGTAATTATTCAAAATAATATAAATGTAACTATAACTGAGTATTTAAACTAATTCTAATTATAAA